>NC_081573.1:9830685-9855276 GCF_022355385.1 Mustela nigripes | reverse complement strand
AGGGGGGGCTGGGGGCCTGGACCCCTGAGTCTGAGGGAGGGGGGGCTGGGGGCCTGGACCCCTGAGTCTGAGGGAGGGGGGGCTCGGGGACTGGACCACTGGGTCTGAGGGAGGAAGGGGCTGAGGGCCTGGGTCTGGGTCTAAGGGAGGAGGGGCTGGGGGCTGGACCCCTGAGTTTGAGGAATGAGGGACTGTGGGGTCTGGATCCCTGGGTCTGAGGAAGGAGGAACTGGGGGTCTGGACCTCTGGTCTGAAGGAGGAGAGGCTGGGGGCCTGAGTCCTGGGGGCCTGCAGTGCTTGTGAAGTGTTGGGGAGCCAGGGTGGCTCAAGGAGGGTCCTGTGTGAGTCCTGTGTCCCCCAGGGTCTGACCCACAGCAAAGCCCAGGAGATCCTGGCCCGGGATGGCCCCAACGCACTCACACCACCGCCTACCACCCCCGAGTGGGTCAAGTTCTGCCGCCAGCTCTTCGGGGGTTTCTCAATCCTGCTGTGGATTGGAGCCATCCTCTGCTTCCTGGCCTACGGCATCCAGGCGGGCACAGAGGACGACCCATCGGGCGACAACGTGAGTGCCCACCACCCTGCCTTGTGCCAGGGCCTCGATATTTAGGGGTGCCCACCCTGCCCTGCTTCTGGCCCCTTCTGGCTTCTCAAAGTCCACTCATGGCTGTGTGGTGATCCCTGGGTGATCCCTCAGCGAGAGAGCCGGAAGTGGTCTTAGGAGACTGAAGCTCAGTAAAGCCAGGGAACTTCTCTGCCATATAGGGGTGGCCTTGGGGACAGTCGTCGCCTGAAAGACTCCCCCCGCCAAAAAACTGAGTGCCCTCGTGTAGAGAGCCAGGCACACCCTCCAACGCAGGGGATGCACAGGGGATGCTGTTGCAGCAGACCCCGTGCCTGGGAACACAGACCTGCATGCTGACCCCGTGGAGATCTTTGTACACGCATATGCACAAATGTGCGGAGTCAACACCGTCACGCCTAGACACGGACTCAGACACAGCTGCCTAGTTCAGACACACAGGCAGGGACACTGACGCAGATGGACAGACACAGGAAATCAGACATACACAGAGCTGCAGGCCCAGCCTGGGGACAGATAGACTGACCTGTGACTCAGGCAGAGACCAATCGTATTCCTAGACTTTGGAACCCAGGGTGCCTGCCTGGCCCATTTGGAGGTGTGTGCGACACTTGACCTCGGAGTCCTGAGTTCGAGCCCCACATTGGATGTAGAGATTACCCCCCAAATAAATAAGAAAATAAACAAAACTTAAAAGGAAATTTAAAATGCACACAGGCAGAAAGACAGACACGGGGTCTCAGACCCAGGCAGAGAGAGACAGAGAGTCAGAGATCCACACACAGAGACCTACACACAAACAGTCCCATCAGTTTAAAGCCAGGCACGCAGCCCAGCAGAGAGACAGACACATTGACCTGAGCGCAGGACAGACATGTACATGGATAATGTATGCTCAGCTTCTCAAACACAGGCAGTAAGATGGAGCGACACACAAAATCGAGAGACTGACTGACCTAGAGACACACGCACCCACGTGCAGAAAGAGGGGCCCTAACAGGCAGATGGACACACGGACCCTCGAGTAGACACAACCTGGGGTCAGGTACACAAATATGGAGCCCCCTGCCCCCTGTTGACTCGGGGCCCCCTTCCTGGATCCCACACCTCTCGGGCTGAGCCTGGGAGGGAGCAGCTCTGAGGTGTGGCCCTGTTTGCCCCACAGCTGTACCTGGGTATTGTGCTGGCTGCTGTGGTCATCATCACAGGCTGCTTCTCCTACTACCAGGAGGCCAAGAGCTCCAAGATCATGGAGTCCTTCAAGAACATGGTGCCCCAGGTGAGGGGAGCTTGGAAGGGGGCGCGTGGGAGCAAGAGGTAGGAAGGTGGTGGTGAGGTGTGCCATCCAAACCCGGGTGGAGAGCGGGGCACTGACTCTTCTCCGTTGGGCCCCCAGCAAGCCCTGGTGATCCGTGAGGGTGAGAAGATGCAGGTGAACGCTGAGGAGGTGGTGGTGGGGGACCTGGTGGAGATCAAGGGTGGAGACCGAGTCCCAGCCGACCTACGGATCATCTCAGCCCATGGTTGCAAGGTGGGACCAGGACCTGGGACCCAACTCTGTCCTTCCTGAAGTGGCTCTGGGGTCCAGGCCCCCAGCTCCTCCTCCCTCAGACCCAGGGTTCTAGGCCCCAGCCCTTCCTCCCTCAGACCCAGAGCTCCAGGCCCCCAGCCCCTCCTGCCTCAGACCTAGGGGTCCAGGCCCCCAGCCCCTCCTCCTTCAGACCCAGGAGTCCAGGCCCCCAGCCCCTCCTACCTCAGACCCTGGCATCCAGGACCCCAGGCCCTCCTCCCTCAAACCCAGGGTTCCAAGCCCCCAGTCAATATTCCCTCAGACCCAGGAGTCCAAGCCCCCAGCCCCTCCTCCCTCAGACCTGAGTCCAGGCCCCCAGACCCTCCTCTGTCAGGTTCAGGAGTCTAGACCCTTAGCCTTCCCACCCTCAAAGCTAAGAGTCCCGCCCTCAGCTTTCTCCTCCTTCAGACCCGAGAGTCCAGGCCCCCAGCCCCCTCCTTCCTCAAACCCATGGGCCTGGTCCCCACCCTTCCTCCCCCAGGACCCAGGAGTCCAGGCCCCTTGTCCCTACGCCCGGACCCATCAAACCTTAGAGCTTGGCGAGCAGTCTCTGCTTCCCAGCTTTAGGAGCCTCTAGTCCCCAGACACCACTCACTCACCCAGGCGTCTAGGCTTCTAGTTACGACCTCCACAGGTACAGCCTTGGCCCCGGTGTCCTCTGGACAAGCGCCCCCTGGCCCCAGGGCTGAGCCCTTCCTCCTTTCCACCCACCCTCAGGTGGACAACTCCTCCCTGACCGGCGAATCAGAACCGCAGACCCGCTCTCCTGACTGCACCCACGACAACCCCTTGGAGACCCGGAACATCACCTTCTTCTCTACCAACTGCGTGGAAGGTGCGGCAGGGGGTCCCCAGGTTGGGGCGGGGCTGATCCAGACAGAGAGCTGTGTGTCTGGGACTCGGGGTCCCTCTGAACCTCGCCCTGACCCCACCCCCAGCTCAGCCTGCTCCCCTCTGGACCCACAGGCACGGCTCGTGGCGTGGTGGTGGCCACAGGAGACCGCACTGTCATGGGCCGCATTGCTACACTGGCCTCAGGCCTGGAGGTGGGCAAGACGCCCATCGCCATTGAGATCGAGCATTTCATCCAGCTGATCACCGGTGTGGCTGTCTTCCTGGGCGTGTCCTTCTTCATCCTGTCCCTCATTCTCGGGTACACCTGGCTGGAGGCTGTCATCTTCCTCATCGGCATCATCGTGGCCAATGTCCCCGAGGGCCTGCTGGCCACCGTCACTGTAAGGCTCGGACCCCCACGTTTGAGGGAGGAGGGGGCAGGGGGGCCTGAAAGCCACGTTCCTGAGCAGGACGGCTTGTGCCCCGAGGGCTGAGCCTCCGAGGTCTTGAATGAAGCAGATGGAAATCTCGGGGCACACTGCAAGGCACAAAGGGCCAACAGCCTGCCACATTCTTTTTTCTTTTTCTTTTTTCTTTTTTGAGAAAGAGGGAGGGAGGAAGCAAGAGGGGGACGGGGGAGATCCCAAGTAGACTCCAGGCTCAGCGCAGAGCCCGACACGGGGCTTGATCCCATGACCCTGAGATGGTGACCTGAGCCGAAACCAAGAGTCAGATGCTCAACCGACTGAGCACCCCGGGCACCCCCTCAGTCCTATCACTTTCTAAGTTAAGTTACATGATTAAGAAGCCCACCCCCGTGGGGCTCTCTGCTATCTCAGTTAGGAGAGCACATGACTCTCAATCTCGGGCTTGTGAGTTCGAGCCCCACGTTGGTTGCAGAGATTACTTAAAAATAAAATCTTAAAAAAAAAAAAAAAAAAAAAAAAGGAAGTCCACCCTCATGATAAAAGGTCCAAAGAATACATTAAAATAGTTTAAAAAAAAATAAAATAATGCCCCCAGCCGCCCTGCCCCCAGTGGTCAGCCCCACCATAGAAGTGCATTGTCTACACAGCTCCCTGGCCAGTATAGGCGTATTCCAGCCAGTGGGGCAGTGCTGACGGCACATAGACCCGACCATCCCAGGAATTCTCTTTGTCTGCTTGGTGCTTTTTTTTTTTTTTTTTAAGATTTTATTTATTTGAGAGAGACAGAGAGAGAGAATGCACACAAGCAGGGGGAGGACAGAGTGAGAGGCAGTCTCCCTACTGGGCAGGGAGCCCAATGTGGGACTTGCTCCCAGGACCCTGAGATCATGACTTGAGCTGAAGGCCGACGCTTAATGACCGAGCCACGTAGGCGTCCCACCTGCTTGATTTTTTTTCACTGAATATATCCTGCAGCATTTTCCCCATTAGCATGTTCAAAGCCAGGGTAGGTCAGGGGCTCTTTACCAACGTGGGGTCACACATACAGACGCCCCGCTGTGAGTCTGGGCACGGGCAGGTGGGCGGCACGCAGACTGAGCTCCCCAAGAGCCCCCTTGAGGCCTTGTCCAGCTTCTTCCCCCCAACCCACAGGTAGCCCCCCTACCCAGGCTTCCAGCAGCATCACTGTACTGACGGCGATAGAATAATTGAGTCCAGACCCCCGTTTTGGGCTCAGTTTTGTGCCAGGCACGATGGTATTGAACCTCATCTTCACAGCTATAGGCGGTGGGGACTTGCTTTCTCGTGTATTATTTCTTTCTTTCTCTGTATTATTCCGTACTTTTTGTCCCGTGGCTTATTCACCCTTGCTGTCATTCCCAGATGTTTGGGTTTTCTCTCGTCCGGGATGGTTCTCAAGGCTGCCGCTGTGCACAGAGCAGTGGCTGGCTTTGGGGGTGCATGTCCAAGCCTATGAGTGTTGGTCTCTGCCTCGGGGTGGAACTGCCGGACAGCACCAGGCTTCCGAACGTCTGTCTGTCCTGTTGCTGTTTGATGTTAGGGCATGTTGTGGGTGCTTGCGGTGCTGGCGCGAGCCTGCTGGCTGGCTTCCCCCATGACTGTGATTGTGACCTCCCACCCCCTAGGTGTGTCTGACGCTGACAGCCAAACGCATGGCCCGGAAGAACTGCCTGGTGAAAAACCTGGAGGCTGTCGAGACCCTGGGCTCCACCTCCACCATCTGCTCGGACAAGACAGGGACCCTCACCCAGAACCGCATGACGGTCGCCCACATGTGGTTTGACAACCAGATCCATGAGGCTGACACCACAGAGGACCAGTCAGGTGAGGCTAGGGCCATGGCAGGGACCACGGGGATTTGGCCCCAAGGCCCTGTGACAGGGGACACATGCCTCCTTCAGGCACCTCGTTCGACAAGAGCTCGCACACCTGGGTGGCCCTGTCCCACATTGCTGGACTCTGCAATCGAGCCGTCTTCAAGGGAGGTCAGGACAACATCCCTGTGCTCAAGGTGGGTCCAGCTGCCCCCTTGACTCGGTCCTGCCTGTGGCCGTGGCCGCTGCCGCTGCTCTGCTCTGATGGCCCTCTGTCCCCACAGAGGGATGTGGCTGGCGATGCTTCCGAGTCTGCCCTGCTCAAGTGCATCGAGCTGTCCTCTGGCTCTGTGAAGCTGATGCGTGAACGTAACAAGAAAGTGGCAGAGATTCCCTTCAATTCCACCAACAAATACCAGGTACTCTGGGCTGTCTGGCCTGAGAGCCAGCCTGGACTTCCAGGTCTCGATCGTGCCTGTACGCGGTCACCTCTGCCCCACTGCCCCCTTGCTTTGGACAAGTTACTAACCTTCCAGAGCCTTGGTTTTACCATCTGTGAAATGGGAATGGCAGCATCCACCTGGTTAGGTGAGAAACAGGGTGACCCAGGAGTGAGAGCAAGGTCTCTGTCAGAGTGGGAAGCTGAGGAATGGAGATCTTTCTATAGTGAAGAGGGGCCCACCAGAGAGCTCTCATTCATTCTGCAATCTTTGGTTGAGCCATCAGCTCATGTCAGGAACACGTGCTGGGACACCTGTGACACCTGTGGCAGTGAGTGATACAGTGGAGTCCATCCCTCTAGTGCTAGAAGACAGACAATGATAAAAGCATGAGGAAATATAGAATATCAGAATATGCTGGCTGTGGGTGTCTGGGGCAAGAGTGTTCTAGACAGGGGGCACAGCCTGTGCAAAGGTCCTGAGGCAGGAGTATTCTGATGTCTGAACGCTAGCCAGACAGCCAGGATGGTGGAGCAGGAAGCCAGGGAGTGTGCTAGAGGCAAGGGCACTAGGTACCTGGGCAGGACCCATCGGGTTTGTGGGCCAGGGAGAGGACTCAGGTATGACTTTTCTTTTTTATGATTTTATTTTGTTTTTTAAAATATTTTTATTAATTTATTTGACAGAGATCACAAGCAGGCAGAGAGGCAGACAGAGAGAGAGGGGGAAGCAGGCTCCCTGCTGAGCAGAGGCCCTGATGTGGGGCTCGATCCCAGGACCCTGGGATCATGACCTGAGCCGAAGGCAGAGGCTTTAACCCACTGAGCCACCCAGGTGCCCCTCAGGTGTGACTCTTAAGAGGGACGTAAGCCACGGGAGGGCTCTGTGCAGAGGAACAGTGGGGCCTGACTCACATTTTTATTTTTTATTATTTTTTAAGATTTTGTTTATTTATTTGACAGAGATCACAAGTAGGGCGAGAGGCAGGCAGAGGGGGGGGGGGGGGAGCAGGCTCCCCACTGAGCAGAGAGCCCAATGCAGGGTTCCATCCCAGGACCCTGAGACCATAACCTGAGTCAAAGGCAGAGGCTTAACCTACTGAACGAACCACCTAGGCACCCCTTGACTCATGTTTTTAAAAAGAGTTTCACTGAGATATCATTCATCTATCCTAGATCGCCCACATGAAGTACATAACTCAGCGTTTTGGGTTGTTCACAGATACGTGCAGTCAGCTCCACAATTATGGAACTTTCCATCACATCAAAAAGAAGCCTCGCGCTCCTTAGCGCTTGTTCCCCTCCTTCTCCATCTCTCTGATCCCTCAGCAACCACTCGTCTACTTTCTGTCTCTCTGCATTGGTCTATTCTGGACATTTTGTATAAATGGAACCCTGAGACACGTGGGGTTTTGTAGCTGGCGTCTTCCATTTCGTGTGATGTTCTCAAGGGTCGCTTCCGCTATGGTGTGTGTCGGTCCCCCAGACCTCTCCGTGGCTGGGCAGTGTGGCGTAGCCCACACAGTCCCGTTCGTTGGTCCCTTTATCTGCCGATGGATGCTTCGCCCCTATGCACTACCGTGTGTGATGCCACTGGAAACTTCCCACACACGTTTCCTTGTGGCCAAACTTTGGCTGTCTCTCGGGTGTGTGCTTGGGAACGGGTGTGTGCTTGGCTCACAGAGTAACTCTACCTTTTGGGGGCTGCCACACTGTTTGTCAAAGTGGCTGCCCCGTGTCCCACTGACTCACCTTTTTAAAGGCTCCTCCTGGCTGCTGTGGGGAGGAAGTACTATGGGCTGCGGAGGGCAACAGGGAGCCTCGGCATGGTAGCGGGTGGCTGGCCAGGGAGGTGGGGGGGAGGTGAGGGGAGGTCAGAAGCTGAGTGTATTGAGAGGGGAGCTGGGCAGATTTGGTGGTGGGTCAGATGTGGGACAAGAGGACACTGGGCAAGAGAGGGAGAGAGAGATGTATCCTAAGGATGGCCGAGATTTCTGCGAGCGAGCCCCACGGGCTGAAACATCTGTGAGACAGACAGAAATGGGCAGCGGGGAGCTGCGATCTCTGGGAGAAACTCCAAGAACCAGATGGAGATCTCTTGGGTAGAGAGTTTGGGGCAGAGAGTTTTGCATTCTGGGGGAGCCCCCGCTGTGGTCTGTCCCGGCCCCCATGCTCTGGGCGGGTGGGGGCCGTCCTCTCCTCGTGCTGGGTCCCGCCAAGGCTCAGGCAAGCCGGCCCTCGGCCTCTCCACAGCTCTCCATCCATGAGACTGAGGACCCCAATGACAACCGCTACCTGCTGGTGATGAAGGGAGCTCCCGAGCGGATCCTGGACCGGTGTTCCACCATCCTGCTGCAGGGCAAGGAGCAGCCACTGGATGAGGAGATGAAGGAGGCCTTCCAGAACGCCTACCTCGAGCTCGGCGGCCTGGGCGAGCGTGTGCTGGGTACGCACCTCGGGAGGCGCTGACCTGGGGCAGGGGCTCAGCCAGCTTGCAGAGTCGGGGGTGCAGTCCTTGAGGGCATGGGGAGGGGTGTGAGGCTGCCCAGAATCTGGCTCAGAATAGGGCCTCCCAGAATGCGCTGTGAATGAATGAATGGATGAAGAGGGAGTGAGTGTATGAATGAGACAAGGCTTCTTTAGAGGGTGAATGTTGACAGTCCCCACCGGCCGGGGCTCTCCTGACTGCAGGGATCCTAGCAGTCCTCCAGAGCCATGGACCGGGAGGGCAGCTGTCTGGGGCGGGAGCCCTCATGCCCTCACCCCATCCTGCCGTCAGGTTTCTGCCATTACTACTTGCCTGAGGAGCAGTTCCCCAAGGGCTTTGCCTTTGACTGCGACGACGTGAACTTCACCACCGACAACCTCTGCTTTGTCGGCCTCATGTCCATGATCGACCCACCCCGAGCAGCCGTCCCCGACGCGGTGGGCAAGTGTCGAAGCGCTGGCATCAAGGTGTGGCCTAGGGCAGCAGGGGGTCGGGGGGGGGGGGGGCGGGCCACTCCAGGGGTCGCCAGCAGTAAGACTGGACCATCCCTGCCTAATGCCCACAGGTCATCATGGTTACGGGTGATCACCCCATCACGGCCAAGGCCATCGCCAAGGGCGTGGGCATCATCTCCGAAGGCAATGAGACAGTGGAGGACATCGCTGCCCGGCTCAATATTCCAGTCAGCCAGGTCAACCCCCGGTGAGGCCCACCCCCCCGCTTCTGGCTCTTAGCATCTGGTCCCACGCCCCCTCCACATTCGAGGATGGGCCGGGTGGGGCAGGGCTGCCTCTGAGCTTGGCTGTTCACAGCCCTGTGACCCTGAGCAAGTCACTTACACTTCCCGAGCCTTGGTTTCAGAGCCCAGTCCTCCCACCTCTCCTGTCTGTGGGCTCAGCCAGCCTGGCTGTCTGTCCATGCTTCCCCACGTGTCCTGACCGGCCCTCTGCTCTTCCCAGGGATGCCAAGGCCTGTGTGATCCATGGCACCGACCTCAAGGACTTTACCTCAGAGCAGATCGATGAGATCCTGCAGAACCACACCGAGATTGTCTTCGCCCGCACGTCCCCCCAGCAGAAGCTCATCATCGTGGAAGGCTGTCAGAGACAGGTGGGCTTGGCCTGAGGCCTCCTCGGAGGAGGGGGCTGTGACCTGGATGAGGGGCTGGAGCCAGGCCTCTGGGTGTCACCCTCACCCACTCTCCCTCCAGGGAGCCATTGTGGCTGTGACTGGGGATGGTGTGAATGACTCCCCCGCCCTGAAGAAGGCCGACATTGGCGTGGCCATGGGTATCGCCGGCTCGGATGTGTCTAAGCAGGCAGCGGACATGATTCTGCTGGATGACAATTTTGCCTCCATCGTCACGGGCGTGGAAGAGGGTGAGTTGGCCGGGGAGGTCCTGGAGACTGGGGTTCCTGCAGGAGGCCCCTAGAGGGGCAAGAGGAACCGGCCAGGGCTGTGGCGGAATGCGTAGTAGGGGGACACCAGAACCCTTCCGAGCCGCCTATGGAGCCTGAAACTAGTCCTTTCCGTCCTTCATCCCAGAAGTGGGGCTGGGGGCTCCCTGGGGACAGGGCTGAGCTGACGCATTTCTGGGGCCCAGTCTGGTGAGCAAGGCAGACACAGAAGCATTTTTAAAACCTGTAAGTGCAACCATGGGGAAGACCAGGGTCCTTTGGGAGCCTCATGGAGGTCCCTCGCCAAGCCCGGGGTCAGGGGGTGAGGAAGCTTCTAGAGTAGACAGGAATCAGCATACGGAGTCCCAGGAGCCAAGCTGGAACATTCAAGGAGAGTAGTGCAGGGGGAGGGAGCTGTTGGCTGAGGGACAGAGCGCACACAGGCAAGGCGCTGGGAGGTTGCCCGTGTGCTGGGCGGGACCTGGCGTCTGGGGCTTGGGACACCGAGCCCAGGCTGCAGAGCCCATGGCCACCACCGCCTCCTGACAGGCTTTAATGAGGCCCCAGATGGAGCTGGTTCACATTTAATTTTATTCTGATCATCAAAGCAATTCCTGATAATTATAGGAAATGTAGACAAGCATTAGGAAGAAAATTGGAATTACCCCTAACCTCACCATCCAGAAATAATCACTACTCCTGCTCTGTGCATTCTCCTCCCGCTCCTCTCTCCCTTTGGCAGTGTCCCCAGGGTAAAAAAAGAATGCATGATAAAAGAGAATGCCAGCAGTAAAGCTGAGCCTAAAGTGACAAATGAGATGACCTTATCCCTTGCCTCCTGGTCCTGGAAGACACCGTGGGTAAACCTTTCTTCCTCCCCAAGATGTCTGTGTGTATGAAAGGCATGACCTTGTGGGATCACCGGTCACACCTTCCACACTTATACTGGGCTCCCACCTTGTGCCTCCTGCCTGGTGTGGGACAGACAGCTCTGAGCAGAGCAGACACAGTCCCTCCCCTGCAGGAGCTAGGAGGGGCAGCTTTAGACAAATTAACACACGGATCGTGACATAACACACATAGATGTAAATTGCAGCAAGTGCCGAGAAACTCACAAGTGGGACGCCATGGCAGGTAACAGCCGTGGCCCTATCCACATCGGGCAGGCAAGGCAGGCCTCTCAGAGGTGGGAAACACAAAGAAACCCACAAAGTTTAATTTCCAGCAGGGGAAATTCAGGTATACCGCAGAGCAAAGAGCATAGGGAACCCCCATGTTCCCATCCCCCAGCTCCCTCACCACTCACAACCCCTCTTGTCTCAACACACACACTGGATTACGTTGAAGCACACTTCAGTCCTCATTGCCTCCATCAATACCAGCCGTTTGTGGAAGGCCGAGCACAGCAGGAACAGGAAAGAGCCGGTCTTACTTTTACACAAAGGTGATCCGACCATTCGTACCACTAGGCAGCCTGCCTTTCTTTTTCCATGTGAATGACATACCTTGTTACTCATGCCTCTCAGGGCACCCTGGAGGATACGAGGAGGTGCTGGCTGCGTTAGTCTTTACCTTTTATTTACTTTTTAAATTTTAAATATTTTTTTATTTATTGGGGGGGAGGGGCAGAGGGAGAAGCAGGCTCCCCACTGAGCAGGGATTCCCAAGACGGGACTCGATCCCTTGACTTCGGGATCATGACCTGAGCTGAAGGCAGATGCTTAACCTGCTGAGCCACCCAGCCGCCCCAGCTTCTTTTTACTTTTTTTTTTTAAGATTTTATTTATTTTTCTTGACAGACAGAAATCACAAGTAGGCAGAGAGGCAGGCAGAGAGAGAGGGGGAAGCAGGCTCCCGCTGAGCAGAGAGCCTGATGCGGGGCTCGATCCCAGGACCCTGGGATCATGACCTGAGCCGAAGGCAGAGGCTTTAACCCACTGAGCCACCCAGGCGCCCCTTCTTTTTACTTTATACACACTGGACTGATTGAGTTTGTATCGAGAGAGGACATACGTCCAGTAAGCTGGGCAGTTTGCTGAATTTTTACACATGTACACACCCAGGCAACCACCAGACCCCGACCAAGATAAGGAACATTTCCAGCTCCATCAGGTTCCCTCCAGCCCATAGCTCCCTGCCCAGAAATAGGCTGTACCTTGACTTTGAGCCCCATGCAATAGTCTTGAACCTCGTGTGTCAGTAACTTGTTCCTTTTCCTTGCTGGGCAGTATTCTGTTGTAGGGAGGGACAGTAGGCCGTTCATTCATCCACTCCCATGCTGGTGGCCATTGGGGTCGGTTCTGGGTTTTGGTGATGGGGACTAACGCTATGGTGAACCTTCTCATACTTGTTTTTTGGTGGGCATAAACACTCCTTTAAACCTGGGAGTAGGATTTCCAGGTCAGTAGTGTAAGGTTTTTCCGACGAGATAAACACAACACCAGGCAAAGTGAGTGTAAGGCAAGGTTTATTAAAGGTTCTCTCCGGTGAAGTTTCAGGGCCCAGGTGAAGGGGAGCCGAGAAAGTTGCACCGGGAGGAGGTGGGCACCCTCGGGCGAGGTTCCGCAACTCTGGAAAGCAGAGTGGGGGAAGTCGCGCCCAAGGCAGGGAGGAGGGGGCTTTTAAGGGGTCTTGGGGAAAGCTCAGGGGTCTTTTGGCAAGTTTCCCTTATTTGGATATCCCTCCTGCTCATCGGGATCCCATTGGTCCACAGGAGCCCAGGGCGGGGGTCTCAGGTTCCGGCTTGGGCCTTTGTTCTCCTGTCCGAGCTCAGGTGGTGTGGCGGGAACTTTCGCCATCTTGGTCCTTTGTTCTCCTGTCCGAGCTCAGGTCTTGTGGCGGGAATTTTCGCCATCTTTGGTAGCCCTTCCTGCCAGCCCAACAAGTAGAGTGGGGGAGGGGGGGTTAATTTTAATACAAGCCGCCCAACAGCCTTCCCAAGTGGCTATTTCTCAGGGCATCGCAGTGGGTGTTTGTGCAGGAAGGTGGGCAGGTGGGAGGGTGGATTGGAAGGAACGGGGTCCAGGGTGCCCGGGATCTGAGCCTGCCCCTGCCACAGGCCGCCTGATCTTTGACAACCTGAAGAAGTCCATCGCCTACACGCTGACCAGCAACATCCCTGAGATCACGCCCTTCTTGCTGTTCATCATGGCCAACATCCCCCTGCCTCTGGGCACCATCACCATCCTCTGCATCGACCTGGGCACTGACATGGTGAGTCCCAGCCACCCTCTGGGCCCCATGAGGGGAGGGTCCCCCACTCCCAACTTACGCAGCCTCTCCTGCCCAGGTCCCTGCCATCTCATTGGCATATGAAGCTGCAGAGAGTGACATCATGAAGAGACAGCCCAGGAACCCCCGCACGGACAAACTGGTCAATGAAAGGCTCATCAGTATGGCCTATGGGCAGATTGGTGAGGACTTGGCGACCCCACCTGGTTCATGGCTGGATGCCCAGTGCCTGGCCCACAGTGGGCACTCTGGAATCTTCTGTTGGATGAGTGGGGTGAAAGCAGGATTTGCTGCTGGAGGTTTGGGAATGACTGGCAGATGCAGGCAGAGGACAGGCCTGGGGGGTGCATCCGGGGGGCAAATGGGACACCAAGGGGCAGATCAGGATTGGCCCCAGGTTGGCCACCTCAGAACCCACTGCTCCACCCTCCTCCGTGGTGGGGAAGACAAGATCTGACCATGAGTGGTCTGAGGGCAGGAGTGAGCCCCATCCCTTCCCTCCTCACTGCTGCTGGAGGTACATGTGTAGAGCCTTGGAGATGCTGAGCTCCCCGTTGCTGGGAGTATGCCAGAAGGCAGAGGCTTCATAGTGGTGGTCAGAGGCCCGGGGAGATCATTCCGGCATTGGGGAGCCTGTCAGACTGAAATCCCGGGGGTTCTCAGGGACTCCCTGATGCTTATTAGGGGGCCTGGTTCTGGTGGGAGAGAGCCTCCCGGTGAGTCCCGCCACCAGGTGGCGCTGCCGGGGTGCCCGCTGGGAGCTGGGCATGCGTTCTGGGGTAGCTGCCCCCCCTCCCCACTGTGGAGTCTCCTTCGGAGGTTCCCTGGGCTGGCCCCGACCCGAACCTCTCCTCATCTCCTCCCCACCTCCAGGAATGATTCAGGCTCTTGGTGGCTTCTTTTCCTACTTTGTGATCCTGGCAGAAAATGGCTTCTTGCCCAGCAACCTGGTGGGCATTCGGCTGAACTGGGACGACCGCACCGTCAACGACCTGGAGGACAGTTACGGACAGCAGTGGGTGAGCGAGCGGCCCTACGGCACTGGTGAGGGGGCTCCCGTCAGCGCCCCTGCCTGCAGCAGGCAGGAGCCCCCATCTGCTGTCCCAGCCACGGGATGGGACTGCCTCCTAGGATGGTCCTTCTGCCCGGGGCTCAGGCCTCCTGGCACTCTCAGCCCAGCCTACCAAGGTGCCCGCCACCTCTGGTCTCGCTCTCCCCCACCTGCCACAGAGGGGAGGCCCCATCGGGACAGAGCCCCTGCCCCCCACCCAGGGCTGGTACAGGGGGTGCAGACACGGGGCACATGGGTCCCTGGTTGGGACCTGGCTGTGGCGGTGCTGACGGCCACCCTGCCTGCTTGTCATCGCTGCTGCAGACGTACGAGCAGAGGAAGGTGGTGGAGTTCACATGCCACACCGCCTTCTTCGTGAGCATCGTGGTCGTCCAGTGGGCTGACTTGATCATCTGCAAGACCCGAAGAAACTCCGTCTTCCAGCAGGGCATGAAGTGAGGGCCGGCGGCACGAGGCTCTGTTCTGTCCCATCCATGCATCTGTCTGTCCCTCCCCACGTGTGCCACGCGTCCGTCTTTGCCCCTGAGTGATTTCCTCTGAGTGGTCCCATCTATCGTGGATTCCTTCTGTGTGTCTTTCCGTGTGTGTGTGTGTGTGTGTGTGTGTGTTGGGGGGGGCAGGGGTGTCACTACTGGGGTCCCCTTCCCACGCCTGTCTGTGTGTTGTTGTCTCTGTCTGTCTGCCTTTCTCCTTCTGTTGCCAACTCTCTGTCTCCTGTTCGTCCCTCTGTGCGACTCCTGTGCGACTCCGGGGCTGTCTGTCTCTGTCCACCTCAGGCTGTGCCTGGCTCTGGGGGACTGGGGGCTGGCTCAGGTCCTCTGAACCAGCCCCGCCTGTGCCTCCAGGAACAAGATCTTGATCTTTGGGCTGTTCGAGGAAACGGCACTTGCTGCCTTCTTGTCCTACTGCCCTGGCATGGACGTGGCCCTCCGCATGTACCCGCTCAAGTAAGTGCCCCTCACCCTCCTGCCTCCCGCTTCCTGCCTCCCACTCCGGGAGCGTCCAAGGAGCCTTCCCCATGGGACATCCTCCTTGGCCCCACGCGGATCTCAAGCCTCACCTCTCCTACTGTCTCCTTGAACCATCCACCATCACAGTCCCTGTTCTTCTTTTTTCTCTAAGATTTTATTATCTTTAAGTCATCTCTGCACCCAACGTGGGGCTCAAACTCACAACCCCGAGTTGGAGAGCTGCCCGCCCCACCGACTGAGCTGGCCTGGTGCCTCCGAGTCTTTGTTCTGATGCCCCGGAGCCCTCCCCTATGGACATTCTCGCAGGGGGGCCCCTCCAGGCCCCAGTCAGCAGCCTCAACCAGAGGGCAAGGGAGAATTCCCACCCCCCAGGGCAGCCTTCCTGTTCTCCAGACTTGGCCTCTGTGCCCCCAGGATGGCCGCTCACCCACAACCCGCTGCTCTCCTGTCTCTGCAGGCCCAGCTGGTGGTTCTGTGCCTTCCCCTACAGTTTCCTCATCTTCGTCTATGACGAGATCCGCAAACTTATCCTGCGCAGGAACCCCGGGGGTGAGGGGGCTCCCCGGGTGTGGGGCAAGGCTGTGGGGGGCAGGGGTGCAGTTGGGGGGCGGGGGGCAGGGCGCTGTGCCAACCTCTCTGTCTCCCCCATGTCCCTCCTCCTCTCTTCCTGGCTCTACGGTCCCCCTCCTCTCGGTCTCTGTCCTGCACCCTTCTCCATGTCTCTTTCTCTTTCTCTCTCTTTGTCTCCAGGTTGGGTGGAGAAGGAAACCTACTACTGACCTCACCGCCCCCCCACATCGCCCATCTCTTCCCTGCCCCCCAAGCCCAGGACAGCCCCCACCAGTCCCCCCATTTTGTATTCTGGGGGAGGGGCCCTCTCTCCCCATGGCCCCACCTTGGCCCCTACCCCCTCAATTTATCTCCTGCCTCCCCACTGACCCCCCCTCTGGCTGGCTTCTCTCTCCAACCCCTCCCGGCCCCCTTCTCCCCCCTCTCTTTTCTGTGTCACTGTTCCTCTCCCTCTCCTCTTCCTCCCCGTCCCCTCTGCACCCCCTCCCTGGGCTCTTTTTTACTCCCCCTAACCCCCAGCTGACGCCATCTCTGGTTCTGGACAATTATCAAATATATCAGTGGGGAGAGAGAAGCGTGTGTGCGTTGTGCTTGGTTTCTGACCCTGAGGGTGGGGAGCGGGTGGCTTCCCCGGTGCTGGCATCCATGGCCGGTGACCCACACAACCCCAGGAGCCACAGAATCATGGAGTCACCAAGTCATCGGGTTTTAGACCCAACCGAGGTTACAGCGAGAGCAGCTTCAAATCACTGGGCAGTGGGTTTATGGGATCAGGGCAAAGGAAGAGAGGCAAACTCAAAGGGGAAGGGAGGGTGACAATGCTGGTGACAAAGATGACAGTGGTGATGATGGTGATTTCACTGAGTGCCCTGAGTTGTTCAACCTTTAAGTGCTGTGTTCTTCTGTCACTCTTTTTTTTATTTTTTTTTGAGATAAACTTTAAGTGCAAAATCTTAAAGGCACAAGGCACAGCTCAATGATTTTTAAGATGACATTGTGGGGCCCCTGGGTGGCACAGTCGGTCAAGCATCAGACTTTTGAGCTCAGCTCAGGTCTTGATCTTGGGGTCATGAGTTCGAGCTCAGGTCTTGATCTTGGGGTCATGAGTTTGAGCTCTAGCCTACTTTAAAAAAAGGGGGGGGGCGCCTGGGTGGCTCAGTGGGTTAAAGCCTCTGCCTTCGGCTCAGGTCCCGATCCCAGGGTCCTGGGATCGAGCTCCACATCGGGCTCTCTGCTCAGCAGGGAGCCTGCTTCCCGCTCTCTCTCTGCCTGCTTCTCTGCCTACTTGTGATCTCTCTCTGTCAAATAAATAAATAAAATCTTTAAAAACAAACCTACAGTGCATAACCACCACCCAGATCAAAGTACCGAACATTTCTACCCACCCAGAAAGTTCCTTCGTGCCCCTTTCTCGCCAGCGCCCCTCCCCCACCAGAGGCTGCTCTGATTTCTGTCATCATCCTTTAGTTGCACCTGTTCTGGGACTTCGTGTAAATGAAATCCTACAAGCACGTGGTCGTGTGTGTCCGGCTTCTTGTCCTCGGCACCCCTGTGAGAGTCACTCACACTGTCCCACGTATTGGTTGCTTTAGGACCTTTCTAACAGTGTCCTCCGACGACTTGCGTATGCGTCTCTGTTGGGCTTATGCTTAGGAGAGGGATAGCTGCGGGTGGCACAGGCTGTGTTTTCGCTTTAAGCCAGCCATACCCTTCCCAGAGCTCACATGTCATCCCGCATTCCCACAGGCTGTTGCCTGTCCCTTGACTTCCAGCCCTCCTGGCTGGGCTGCAGCGGCCCTTGGCTCCAGGTCGACTCTCTGACCAACCCCAAGACGTTGAGTGTGAGTGTGCACATGCCCACCGTACCCTACAATTACATTGACCTACATTAGTGCCCAATGGCCTTATGGCCTTTTTCAGAAAAGTGAAAGTCCTCTTGGGATTTCTTTCATTTAGCGAAAACGGGTGCTAATGTAGGTCTTTTATCAAAGCGAAGTGACATGAACTTCTGGAAAGTGGGGCTACTCTTTGCTTTACCCCATTTTGGCTTATAGCAGTTTTCCTAGGAACACTCCATTTGGGATACTGGGGGCAACCTGTACTCTCATAGACAGCCGAGGTCCAGAGAGGGCAGGGACTTCCCTGAAGTCACACAGCAGGGACACAAGCCAGGTTTCTTTTTTTTTTTTTTTTTTTAAGACTTTATTTATTTGACAGAGAGAGATCAGTAGGCATAGAGGCAGGCAGAGAGAGAGAGAGGAGGAAGCAGGCTCCCCGCTGAGCAGAGAGCCCGATGCGGGACTCGATCCCAGGACCCTGAGATCATGACCCGAGCCGAAGGCAGCGGCTTAACCCACTGAGCCACCCAGGTGCCCCAACAAGCCAGGTTTCTGATTGTCTGTGCTGAGGTCCTCCTACGTTCCCAGCTCCACTTCTTCCAGGGATCCAAGAGGCAGGAAGGAGGCCTCAGACTGGAGGGAGCACAGGGCCAGAGCCTGTCTCCCACAGACTTTTCAGGGGCCCCCTTATTTCCCACCATCCCCCTAATTCAGGGCCCACCTGCCCTCTCCCTGCCATCTCCCACCATCCCCCTGCCTCAAGGACCCTCCCATCTCTCCCCCAATCCCAGTTTCAAGGGGCTCCTCCCCCACATTGTCCCTGTGCTGAGACCCCATCTCCTGAGATCCCCTGATTCAGAACTCCCCACACCCCACTCAGAGGGCTGCTCCCCACAATATCCTTGCTCTGGACACCACTGTCCAAAGCCCATACTGCTCAGCACCTCCTATAAAGAAACCCAACCGGCTCTCCTAACAAAAGCAAACCCAGACTCCCCAAGGTTGGCTGTAGGAGGAGGCCTCCCACTCTCTGTTCCCCAAGATTCATCTCCCTCTTGGGGGCTCTTCTCACCTCTGCTGCCCCCATCACTTTGAACTCGGGTGCTGCTCCCCCATTAATGCTCTGGGCTAATTGTGCACTCACAGTCCTCCTTTGATTTCCAGAAACTAGCTAGACCCAAGTGGGAATCCTGAACAAGATTCCACTAAAGGCCTGGGGGTGACAAAGGGGAAATAAACAGGATCGAGCCTATCTGATCTTCAAACTCTGGCTCATTCAGCTTTGGCTTGTGACCTTCCCACACAGGGGGCCTCCCTGCTTACTGCTGTACCAGCCCCCATGGCAGAGGCTGCCTCCCCCGCCTCATGGGAATGCCCACCAGCAGGCCTCATAGCCCAAACCAGAAGGGAGATGGGTCTCAGAAGACAGCTGGGGTTAAGAGTCCCCTGGATATTCCACAGCAGTATTCAACTGTCCCACCCAGCCCTGAAACTTCAGTCCAGGTAAGGGAGCCCAGGCTTCCTGATACTTCCATACACCCCTTTCTTGAGGCTCTTCTGGTGCACCCTGTTAGAATTCTGGCCATTTACCCATTACTCACTCAGGGGCAGGGGCAAGAACTGAGAGGGAGCCATGGTTGTGGGAACCAGGGAAAAGAAAGGCCCATGGCTCAGACACCAGCCACGCCTTGGGACATCCAAGGGACCAGCAGTTCCTAACATTACTGTTAAATTTAGGAAGGTGAGGAGCACCTGGTTGGCTCAGCTGGCGGAACTTGGGACTCTAGATCTTGGGGTTGTGAGTCTGAGCCCCACATTGGGTATGCAGATTACTTAAAATAATTTTTTTAAGAAGGTGTAACTCTAGATATAATCAAAACATTTGTGATGTAATGGCAATAACATCAACTACCATTTATTGAAGAATATCAGGTATCAAGACCCCTCTAAGCACTATACATGGACCATTTAACCGAATCATCATAACCCATGAGTGGGGTACTATCAGGGTTTCCACGGTCCTGATGATGACACTGAGGTTCGGGGAGATCATCACAGCCTAGGTTTTCATCTCTGACTCCAGAATCCCAGTTCTTTCAGTTACAACAAGTCCCTCTTTCAAAAATTCTCAAACCTGGGGGCACCTGAGTGGCCCAGTCAGTTTAGCACCTGACTCTTGATTTTGGCTTAGGTCAGGATCCTGAGGTTCCAAGATGGAGCCCCACACTGGGCTCCGTATAGGGCGTGGAGCTTGCTAGAAATTCTCTCCCTCCCCCTCTGCCCTGCTACCCACCCCCACCCACCCCAGCTAATAAATAAATAAATTCTCAACCGTTTCCCAACTCCCCTCTTCCTATCTGAGGGGTGGGGGGTATCCCGAGGTCCCTAGTCCTAACCCCTCCATCCCTGGGAGCTCAAGGGCATGGTGGGGGGGGGGAGCTTTGCTCTCCACCTCAGATACCCCTCCAGCAACCATGGCCCTGTCATTAGCTTCTGCCTCCAGAAAGGAATAGATTTCCACAAATTATCCACAGTCTCGCCATTCAAACGCGGTCCGTGGACCAGTAGCATCAGCATTACCTAGGAACTTGTTAGGAATGCAGATTGATGGGCCCCACCCCGGTGTTTTTTATGCACCCGAGTCAGGACGACAGTTCCTCACGAGCCCCACTCCGCAGGGGAGGGAGTACAGGACGACTGCTTCTGCCTTTAGATCTCCCAGGACACCCCGACTCCCAACCACCACCTGCCCCGCTTCTGGAACTACAATTCCCACAATACCCAGAGGGGTTTAGCGTTACTTTACGCGACTGCGTCTCCCAAGGTGCTTCGCGAGCCAGACCCTCCGTAACACTATGAGGACTACAACTCCCGCAATGCTCCGCGGCAGATCCACCGCCCCCGGCGGCTCCGGAACGGCGTCGCCACGTCGGCTCCGCTGGGTGGGGCCGGGCTCGGGCGGGGCTGCCGTGGTCAGCCGGGCGCCGGGCTCGTTGTAGCAGTTTTACCCCTGAGGACGCAGACATGGCGACCGAGAAGGACCCGCAGAAGGATTCCGAGCCGGAAGGGCTGAGCGCCACGTGAGCAAGCCGGCTCTAGCCCCCCGCCCCGACCGAAACCCGGGAGCCCTGGCCCTCCGCCCCCTCCTCCTTCGAGTCCCGGGAGTCCGGGCCTCAGACACCAGAGTCTGGGCTCCTGGTCTCCAATTCGAGGACACTGGAGTCTGGGCCGCCCCCTACTCCTCCGGCATTCAGGAGGCTCGGACCCGTCCCCCTCAGGGCCCCAGAGTCCAGCCCTCACGGCCCCCTTCTTGCTCGGGGGGTGGGGAGTTGGGGGATCCAGGCTCAACCCCGGTCTACGGCTGACCCGGGGCTGCCCACCAGGACCCTGCTGCCGAAACTGATCCCGTCCGGCGCCGGCCGTGAGTGGCTGGAGCGGCGCCGCGCGACCATCCGGCCCTGGGGCTCCTTCGTGGACCAGCGGCGCTTCTCGCGGCCCCGCAACCTGGGCGAGCTGTGCCAGCGCCTGGTTCGCAACGTGGAGTACTACCAGAGCAACTACGTGTTCGTGTTCCTGGGCCTCATCCTCTACTGTGTGTGAGTGCCTCGCCCACTCGGCACTGAACCCCTTGGCCAGGGCCGGGCCGCGCCCCTCACCGGAGAGCCCAGCCCGCGCGGGTCGGCCCCGCCCCCATGGCACCGCTCGGCCAGACCTTTTCACCTAAGGGTCCGGCTCGTACTGCCCCATCAGCCTGGCCGGGACACCGTGGGACCGGATGTGACCTGGTCTTGCCTGGCCTCAAAGACTTAGCCTGCTGGCCTCCGGTGTAAGTGGTCAGCCGCCTGACCAATGCTTCCCTACCCTTCTCCAGGGTGACGTCCCCCATGCTGCTGGTGGCTCTGGCAGTTTTCTTTGGCGCCTGCTACATCCTCTATCTGCGCACGTTGCAGTCCAAGTTTGTGCTTTTTGGTGAGAAAGCCCCTGTCCAGACAGTTCCCTGATCCTTCAAATCCTGGTCTTGGAACACAAGCCTTAGACCCCAGACCCCAGTCTGTCCAAGCATAGATTACACTGGTTCCCTCTAATTCCATCCTTTAAAATCTCAGACACACCAGGTGCTCACACTCAGCCTCAGAGCCCCCCCCAGGTTGGTATTCTCAAAGCTAGAGATACCCCAGAACCAACTCTTCAGCTGGCTCCTGTCCTTTAAACCTCGTTTCCCTCGCATCCATCCATCCATCCTCCCTCGCCTCTCTGCGGAAAGCATCAGTTGCAGGTACCCACATTGGACACCAGGTGGCGACCTTACGCTGGCCTAGATCTGGGCCCCAGTCCTTTACAGCTGCCTGGGGCGGGGCCAGAAAGATCTTGGGACTGTTCCAAGAGGGAAGCTGAAGTCTGTGGCTCCTGTGGTCCCAGACTGTCCCTTTGTACCACTGGGAAGAAAGAGGGGCCTGTGTCTCCACCCACGGGAAGCTCAAGGTTCAGAGTGGTGATATGGAAGAGCTGGGGTCAAACAGGAAGACCCAAGTCAGGGTCCTTCAGAGGATTGTGTGTTCTGTCCGTGACACGGGTGGGCTGGCACCTGAGGGCATGTCATGCAGGCACAGGGCATGGAGGGGGCGCCTGGAGCATGCAGACCCTATCCTCCAGCCTGCCCCAAGAAGCCAGAACTCTATATTCTTATGTGAATCGCTCAGTCCAGCAGCCCCAACTTGGGGAACAGTGTGCAGACTCAGAAAACACATCCACAGATCAGACTTGGTCTTTGGGTGACACGTTTGAGACTCCTGGTGTATGTGAGTTGGGATGGGAGCAGGAGAGCCGTAGTCTGGAGGAGTGGGAGGTGGGGAGCTTCCTAGCAGAGGTGGGGCTGAAGGGCAGTGAGCATGGTTGGGGTGGGCGGTTGTGGTAAGGAAGGTGCTCTGTTTGGGTGGGCAGTGGGACCATCAGAGAAATGGGTGAGACCCAGGCTGGGGGGCCTTGGCATGAGGAGCTCGGACGATCCTGAGTCTCCTGGAGCTTGTTACACCAGACTGTTGGTGGGCTGTCGGGGGTTCCTGGGGGAGAAGACATGAGTGTCGGAACAGCAGCCCCAATGCCATCTGCACCCCCAGGCCGAGAGGTGACCCCAGCCCATCAGTACGCTCTGGCTGGGGGTGTCTCCTTCCCCTTCTTCTGGCTGGCCGGCGCAGGTTCTGCCGTCTTCTGGGTCCTGGGTGAGTGAGTACAGACTCTGGGACGCCCAGGTGGGCGGGCGGGCAGTGGGGAGCAGGTGAGGGAGTGACGCCCTGAACTGCCTGTTTCCCTGCAGGAGCCACCCTCGTGGTGATTGGCTCCCACGCCGCCTTCCACCAGACTGAGGCTGTGGATGGGGAAGAGCTGCAGATGGAGCCTGTGTGAGGGGGACCCTCCAGCCTCCTGAGCCCGCTGCCTTGGCCCCACTTGCCCCTGCCCCGCACTGCCCCGTGCTCCTGGTCAAAGGCCTCCCTGCTATCCCAAGCCCCGGGGTGGGGGTGGGGTGGGGGATTCCAGCTGTGGAAATAAAACCGTTAGAGCTGTCATTCAGCAGATACTCTCCCAGGGTCTTCTGTCGGCCTGTGCAGGGGTGTGGGGGACTGCAGAGACCCAGATGGAGGGGTCCTCTGGATGGGGGGGTTTGATAAGCAAGATGAATGACTAAAAAGGAGAGGATGGGGCTTCTGCATGGCTTCATGGGTTAAGGGCCCAAATCTTGATTTCAGCTCTGGTCTTGATCTCATCATTGTGAGTTCAAGCACCCAATTGGGCTCCACACTGGCCATGGAGCCTACTTGAAATAAACAAATAAACACTTTTTAAAATACAAGATTGGATGGCAAATGGTGGTAAGTGCTGGGGGTGGGGAGTGAGCCAGGGGTGCCCCAGACTGCCCCCCCATGTTCAGTGAATTGCTAGAAGGACTAGATAGACAGTTGGACCTACAGCTGTAATTCATGATCATGAAAGGCTACAAAGCAAAACCAGGGAAGGGGAAAGGCCCGTGGGGCAGTCAAGAGAAAGCCAGGCGCAAGCTTCCCAGTGTCCCCCTGGGGGCCTCCCACACCCTGTGCTCTGTTCCTGCAGCGGCAGTGAGGGGGCTGCCAGGGAGGCTCAGGAGAGACTCGGTGCCTGGCCTCTGCGGGAAAGTGACCCCATAAGCACCCTCTGGCTTAGGGAAATCTCACACTCCCAGAAAGGAAGGCAGGTGTTCAGCCTAAACAGTATCTGCGTTAACAAGTGAAGACACTGAGTCATTTGTATCGAGGACACCGGGGAGCCGCCTCCTGGAATCCATGTTCCCAGACACCAGCCAGGATTCAACCACGCCAGCCCCCTTCTCTAGTACGGCCTCCTGCGTTAACTGTCCGGCACAAAGAAAGTTCTGGAGCTGAGGTGCAGGTGAAGGAAGGCCTCCCCGAGGCCCTGCAGCTGAGGGAAGGAGCAGCTAGCCGCAGATCCTCAGGAGGGAAACATTCTGGGCAGAGGGCGCTGCAAGGAGGCCCAGGCGGCTGTGGAGGACTCACGGGGGAGTGTGGAGGACGGGACCGGCTTCGGTGAGGGCTTTGGTTCTCCCCTGAGTGAGATGGAAGGGATGAGACCTGCCTTCTACCGTAATGACCAGAGTCTGCCATGTGGGACTGCGCCTGACCGGGAGAACACTGGACAGATAGGACAACAAAGCAGGGTGGCAGGCTCTCTGAGGAGATGACATTTCAGGGAACCCGGAGGGACAAGGAGGCAGGCCACAGAGAGAGCGGTGGGCAGGCGGCCTCAGCCGGGCCACAGCGCCAACACCTTGCAACGCGATTCCTTCGCCTCTTTGGCCTTGCAGATCATCCCCAAAACTCATCTACTCACTGATCATGGAGCAGGCGCTTTATGGAACACCCACAGAGTCCTCGGTGTTGCTCCGAAATCCTTCTGCCTCCTGTGGCAATGGAGCCCTTGAAACGCGTTGGCCCCTACGGAGATGTGCCTCGAGGGTTAAATCCACACCAAATTCCAAACACTTAAAGGAAACAGTGGTAGTAACGGTCTCACTAATAATTTTCTGTACTAGTTATATGTTGGAAGGGTAGTACATTGAATAGGTACTAAGTAATGTTATTATTATTCTTTTTTTTTTAAAGGTTTTATTTATTTATTTGACAGACAGAGATCACAAGTAGGCAGAGAGGCAGGCAGAGAGAGAGGAGGAAGCAGGCTCCCCGCTGAGCAGAGAGCCCGATGCGGGACTCGATCCCGGGACCCCGAGATCATGACCTGAGCCGAAGGCAGTGGCTTAACCCACTGAGCCACCCAGGTGCCCTGTAC
>NC_081573.1:9811935-9830585 GCF_022355385.1 Mustela nigripes | reverse complement strand
GGAAGCAGGCTCCCCGCTGAGCAGAGAGCCCGATGCGGGACTCGATCCCGGGACCCCGAGATCATGACCTGAGCCGAAGGCAGTGGCTTAACCCACTGAGCCACCCAGGTGCCCTGTTATTATTATTCTTAAAAGATTCAATTTTTAAAGGATGTATATATTAGAGCATAGAGGGAGAAGCAGGCTCCCCATGGAGCAGGGAGCCCGACGCGGGACTGGATCCCAGGACCCTGAGATCATGACCTGAGCCGAAATCAAGAGTTGGATGCTTTGTGGACTGAGCCATCCAGGCGACCTCCAGGTAAATTTATTATTTCCACTTTTTTCTTCACTTTTGAAAATGTGATTGGGTAGAAAATATAGAGTGACATCTGTGGGTTGTATCCTGAGTCTCCAGGACACGCCGGCTGGCACACTGGGACAAAGAGTCCCACAAACAGATGAGACCCTGCTCCTTGGAAGGCCAGGGGAAGAGTATTCCAGCCAGAGAGAACAGCAAGTGCAAAGGCCCTGGGGTGGGACCTACTCAGTGACAAGGCTGTGCTTGAGGTTGGGTGAAGGGAGTGAAGGGAACAGCTGTAGGAGATGGTGGTCGGGAGGATGTTGGAACCAGATCACACAGGACCTGCAAGCCATTGAGAAAGTCTTTGGATTTTAGCTTAAGGTAACGTGGATTATGGAAGGGTGTTGAGCAGTGGGGGGACAGGGCCAGGTGTGAATTTCAGAAATCTCCCTTTGGGATTCTGTATGGGGATGGGCTAAAGGGAATGGGGCCAGGGAGGATGAGGCAGGGACATGGAGTGGAGAGTAGGGACAGGGAAGACAAATTCAGAACAAGGAGCTTAAGGACTGATGTGCTTGGGAACTAAGTGGGAGGGAGCAGGCAAGGAGGAGCCCCAGGTACCTGGGCACTGGGACCCACAATCCTGCGGGTCACCAGGGGTGTGCTTCCAGTGGCTGCCACCAGAGGGCAGAAAAGTGCTTCCTGCGGATCTTCTCCAGGGAGGGAGCGTCTGCAGCCTGACTTCTGGGAGATAAAACCTGGGAGCCCCAGGCCCAGACACGCCCCTGGGTCTACAACAAGGCCTGCTCCCAATCCCACTTCTGGGGTTGTAGAGGGTATTTCATCTACTGATGGAGATGCCGGTGCTCCCCAGGGAGACGGTCTTCATGCCCACAAGGTGGGCAGTCACTACGTCCCATTTACACTGCTGAACCTGGGGAATGTGGTCAGGCTGCCTTGTTTGGAGGTGACAAGGCCAGGGGCCCAAGGACCAGGACTGAGGCCATGAGGCAAGTGGTCAGCAGCCTGCGGTTGTGGGGGAATGGTGGGAGGTTGAGAGACTCATCCCAGAGGCCTAATCTGGGGGTCCCTAATTCTGATGCCGGGTTATTGAGATGCCTCAAATCAGAAGTTTCTGTGGGGGTGGTCAAGACTAGAGGCCCATTCCCTGTGCCTCCCTCCTGAATGACCTTGGGTTGTGAGGTTTGGATTGGGGCAAGGAAAACAAGGGCTTGGTATCTCATCAAGGGGACAAAAGTCTGGTTGTCTGTTTTGGAGTCTTCATTACTAAAGAGCCTGTGGGTCCAGGTTTAGTGTGATAGGAACAGGGATCTAATTGTCTAGTACAGGGGCACCTGAGGGGATCAGTCGGTTAAGTATCCAACTCTTGATTTTGGCTCAGGTCATGATCTCACAGTCATGAGATTGGCCCTTATCCAGCTCCACGCTCAGCTCAGTGGGGAATCTGCTTGAGATTTTCTCTCTCCCTCTGCCCCTCACCCAACTTAGGCTCCCTCAACCATGTCTCTCTCTCTCTCAAATAAATAAATCTTTTTTTTTTTTTGAAGATTTTATTTATTTATCAGAGAGAGAGGGGGGGAGAGAGGGAGCACAGGCAGACAGAATGGCAGGCAGAGGCAGAGGGAGAAGCAGGCTCCCTGCTGAGCAAGGAGCCCGATGTGGGACTCGATCCCAGGACGCTGGGATCATGACCTGAGCCGAAGGCAGCTGCTTAACCAACTGAGCCACCCAGGCGTCCCTAAATCTTTTTTTTAAAAGAAGTTATTGTCTAGTACAGAGTGACAGAGCCAGGGGGTGCCTACACCTCATTTTACATGTCAGGTGGGGCCTCTAGTTGTCTTATTTTGGGGTAACAGTTTCCAGTTTAGGGTAACAGAAAAACAGAGGATCTATTATCAGCTTCGAGGTGACAGAGACGAGTGGTCATTTACCCAGCTTCAGGCGATAGAAAAAGGGTGTGGGTATCTAGGTAGCAAGTTTGGGGGCATGACTTTGGGAGTCTAGGACCCTGGTTTGGGAGGACAAGGTAGGTGTCCCCTTGGCTGGAGGTGAGATGCTGGGGGTCTCTCGTCTCCTTTACAGCCACAGAGAGAGGCCATGTGGTTTAGTCTAGAGACCCGGAGCCTGGGGGTCCTGCTGTGTAACTTGGGACAACACCGATGGAGAGTCTTACTGGCTAGTGTGAGGTGACCCCGACCGGGGAGTTATATTTTTAAAGTTTGGGGACTGTCTGCTTATGTAGTTTGGAGTTAGGAACCCCATTGTGTTGACAATGGGTCTAGTTCCAAATGGTAAATGACAAATTAGGGACTCTTTTGTCTGGTTGGGAGAGACCAGGACTGGGGTTGTTCTTGCTGTTAGAGATGGGGGTCCTTGTCAAGGTTGGGGTGTTGGGGGCTGGGATTTTAAGGTCTAGTTTGGGGAAACAGATGGTATCTAGTTGCTAGGACTCCAGCATTTTAAGGTTTGGGGATAAAGGGTGAACGTTCAGTGACTAGTTTGGAGCAACAGAAATTGGGGGTCTGGTGGATTCCATTGGGATGTCTGAGACTCGTGGTGATCTCATTTGGGGTGTCAGGGGCACAGACCAATTGTCCAGTTTGGGGTTAGAGAAACCAAAGTGCTGGTTATCTGTTTTGGGGTGATGATGGGTCTGGGGCTTCGGTCTGGGGTAAGAGACAATGGGGGGCCCTTTGACTAGTTTGAGGCAGCAGACACTATAGATCTGGTGGCCTTGTTGGGGTGTCAGACTGACTAGGGTCTGTTGTTTGGCTTGGAAGGCAGAGATGATGGATGTGGTTGTCATGATTGGGATGTCAGAGGACTGTGGGGTTCCTTTGTCTAATAGGCCAGATACTGGAGACCCAAATGTCTGGTTTTGGACATAAGAAGTGGGGGTTCAGGGGCACCAGGGTGGCTCAGTTTGCTGAGTGTCTGACTCTTGATTTCAGCTCAGGTCATGATCTCAAGGTCATGAGATTGAGCCCCTCATTGGGCTCTCTGCTCAGCGAGGAGTCTGCTTGAGCTTCTCTCTCTCCCTCTTCTCTGCCCCACCCCTTGTGCACATGCTCTCTCTTTCTAAACAGATAAAATATGTATTTTAAGATTTGATTTATTTGAGAGCGAGAGTGAGAGAGGGAGAGGGACAGAGGAAGAAGCAGACTCCCCGCTGAGCAGAGAGCCTGATGCGGAACTGATCCCAGGATTCCAGAGACCATGATCTGAGCCAAAGGCAGCAGCTTAACCAACTGAGCCACCCAGGTGCCCTAAATAGATAAAGTCTTTAGAAAAAGAAGTAGGGGTTCATTTGTCTAGATTGGGGCGGCAGAGACTAGGATTCTGGGATTTAGGACCTGGCTTGGAGGGACAGAGACTGGGAACTCAGTTGTCTAGTTTGAGATGACAGAAATAGGGATCAGCTGGGCACTTTGGGACTGGACGACAAGGATTCCAGGGTCTAGTGTGGGGTGATGCAGAAGGGGGGTTTGGGCGTCTAGTTTGGTACGAGTGGGATGAAGTTCTCTTTGTCCAGTTTCGGGCAACGGAGGAGTATGATGGACAAGAGGGAGGCTGGAGGGGCTGTGGGTCCCTGTCATTAGTCTGAGGAGGTATTTCGTGCACGGAGCTACTCAGTGTGGAAGGACAGAGTCTTGTGCTGCTGTTGCCTTGTTTGAGGGGCAGAGTCTGGGGGTCAGGTATCTGGAACTGTGGGACAGAGAACAGGCTCTGGGAATATTGGATGGAGACTGAAGGCTTGGTCGTTATGGGGGAGAAACTGGGGTCCACATTTGGGGTGACAGAGTCTGGAACTCCGGCCTAGTTTGGCGGGACAGAGATTAGTGTCCCTGAGGAAATTTGGGATGACACTGGGGGCTGGTTGTCTAGTGTTGAGTGACAAAGTGGAGATTCTGAGGAGCATTTGGGGCAAAGAGACTGGAGGTTTGGGTGTCTGGTCTTATAGGACAGAGACTGGGGGCCAAGGGTGTTTTTGGGGTGACAGAGAATGGGGTCTGGTTGTCAAGTTTGCTAGTACTGTGACTGAGATTTCAGAGTATATTTGGGGTGGTAGAGACCGAGGTCTGATTGTCCAGTTTTATGGAACTGAAGGTGATGTCTCCAGGATGTTTTGGATGACAAACCAGCTAAGACTAGAGGTTTGGTTGTAGAGTCTGGGGTCGCAGGAGGACGGGTGCTCAGCTTGTTAACTTGTGAAGACAGTTGGAGTGACAGAATTTATTCACCAGATGTCCCATTTGGGGTGACAGAGACTGTAGGTCTAGTTGTCTGGATAGGGTGACAAACTGCTGGTCTTGTTTTCTAGTTTAGGGTGATAGTGACTGAGGCCCTATTGTCCAGATTGGATTGACAGTGATGGGGGTTCTGTTGTCCGGCTGGGGAAGATGGTGACGGGACAGTCATCTAGGTGGGGGCAATGAAACCAGGTGAGAGGGTCCTACTTTGGGGTGACAACTATGGGGGATTCAGTTTCTCAGTTCCTGGCGACAGAGACTGCTGGTCCCTGAATCTGGGGCCAATTTGTGTGAACAACAGTTCAGTTGAGGCTCGGAGACTGTGAGCCAGGCCTCCAGCTTGGGTTGAAAAGCTGGAGCTCCCATGATCTCTCTGGGGATGATGGGACGAGGTAGTGGAGACTGGGTAGTTTGACAGAGAAGAGATGGGGGTCAGCTTGTGTCCTACGGACGACAGAGAGTAGGGGCCCTTGTTGAGGTCAGAGACTGGTATCTACAGACTAAGAGTTCGGCTGTGTATCCTGGAGAAGCAGAGTGGGGATCTGATGGCCTGATTTGAGCTGATGCTTGGTGTCGCAGACACTGTTTTCTTTACAAGGGTCTGGCGCTGTTTGGGGCTGTATGATGGGTGTGGGAGCCCCGCTGCATATGGCCAAGATTAGGGTCTAGGGCCGTGTGTGGGGCACTAGGCCGGGAGTCCAGCTCTGTGGGATGTGGCTGCACGAGAGGCTGCTGACTGGCTTGGGGCAGAGTGTGGAGTGTGGCTGGGGGTGTGCAGACTCAGGGTGCCCATCCAGGTTGGTGGTGGCAGGAGCTGTCATTCTGGTCTCCAACTTGGGGTGCAGAGCCCAGCGCCCTGGAACCTTCCATGTCTAGCTGAGTCTGAGAATGCTCGATGCCTGATTTTCCTGTGGTGGCTGAGGCAAGGGTTTCCTGCACCCAGACGTGGGGGTCCCTGGACACATGTGGACTTCAGAGTGGGCGTGGCCATGGGTGTGGAGTCCCGATTGGGGGTTACTGGAACTGGGCGTCTGGGCGTTTGGAACTTGGGAGTCCGGAGGTCAGGACCTCCGGACCCAGGATCCACGGGAGGGACCCCTGACCAGGTTTGGGTACAAAGAGTCACTGGCCCTCAAGGCTGGGGCATCTCCACACATGAGTGTGAAAGTGACAGGCCCTGGGGTAGAGATAGCCAAAGTGGGGACAGTTGAGGACGGGGCCTGGATGCCAAGCTGAGGGGTCTCTGAGGTGGGGGCACCGTGCGCTGTGGGGCTTTCTGACTGGGGGGATGGGAGGGGTTTGGCTGTCTTCATTGGACACAACAGGGGCCCCAGGGTCAAAATTCAGTTTCAGGGGCAAACAGTCATGGCGGCTGAGATTCATTGTTGCAGGTAAAGAAAATGGGGATACATACCCCTCTCTGGGGAAGATGGGACACTGGGTTTCAGATACTGAATTTGGGCAGAGTCCCTCCTGCCAAGTTCTGAGTGTCTGTGAGCCCCTTCCTGATTTGGGGTGCCTAAAGCCAGGTTCTGAATCTGTAATAGGGTGGGCTTGCATGGGGACTTCAGGGGGTTCCCGAGGCTTGCCTCGGCAATGACCATGGGGTCTAGCTGCCTAGACCAGAAGGGTCTGCCCACCTGTGGAGCTTTGCCTGTCGAGATTGGAGTGAGTGAGTCTGGAGAGTCAGTGGCCCAATTAAGAGTGACAGGTTTGGGGCGCCTGGGTGGCTCAGTGGGTTGAGCCGCTGCCTTCGGCTCAGGTCATGGTCTCAGAGTCCTGGGGTCGAGTCCCGCATCGGGCTCTCTGCTCAGCGGAGAGCTTGCTTCCCTCTCTCTCTGCCTGCCTCTCCATCTGCTTGTGATTTCTCTCTGTCAAATAAATAAATAAAATCTTAAAAAAAAAAAAAAAGAGTGACAGGTTTGGGGGTGACTAAGACAAGCCATTCGAGTATCGAGTTCAGGGGTCCCCACTATAGGCTACACAGATGTTGAGGTTGGAATGACCAGTTGGGAGTCCAAGTTGTACGTGAGAGCTGGGACCCAGGTGCCAAGTTGAGTGGCGACTCCCTAGGTTCCCCTGTGGTTGACTGTGTCACCTGATGCCAACCTGGGGGGGCCTGTCATTTGGGTGTATCAGAAGATATCTCTGATATCAGAGATATCAGAAGCCTAGTTTTAGAAGGGCATTTGAGAGGGGGGACTAGCTGCCTAGTTTGGAGGTTACTAATGAAGAGTCCTAATATTTCTATATAATTTGGGGCTACTGATCCTCAAGGTCTAGTTGCCAAAGTTTGAGGTAACTGTCATGGGGGTTCCTTGTACCTGGTTTAGGAGTGATGGAGTTTGGGGTGTTGTCTAATACGGGGGTATCTGAGGCTGATCAACCCAGGTACCTAGTTAGGGGTGATGGACATGGAGCCTCAGACCTTGCGGAGCCTAGATGCCTGGATTAGAAGTGGCTTGAAGTGGGGGTCTTGATACCTCGGTCGGGGGGAACTACCTTGGGGCCCAGATGCTGAGTTTAAGGTTAACCAACTAAAGGGGTCCTAATGCTTATTCCATTTTGGAGGTGCTGACACTGCGGGCCCAGTTGCCTCTTCAGGGGGAGCTCAATGTTAGGTGTCTGTTGAGGCTGTGGCGGTGAAGAGATTCGAGATTACTGTCTGTGGGTGATCCCGAGGGCTATTAGCTGTGATGATGGCTGAATGAGCCTTGGGATCTACTTAACAAATTTGGGGGTAACTGTGGGCCTCTGAGGTCACAATGGTGGGCAGTTGGTCTGAGATCCAGAAGCCTGGCCTGGGGAATAGAGGCTAGTTTGGGGCACTTGACTGTGGGGATCCGTAGCCTAGTTTGGGGGTCCACTGAGTCTAGAGATACAGAGGCGTGGTTTGGGAGGAGAGTGCGGGGTGTATTAGTATCCTGTGGCTTAAAACAGCAGAAGTGGATTCTCTCAGAATTCTGGAGGCCAGAAGGCCAAAATCAAGGTGTCACAGGGCCACACGCCCTCTGAGGGCTCCAGGAGAGGGTCCCTCCTTGCCTCATCCAGCTTCTGGTGGCTGCTGGCCTCCTGCCTCTGTCTCTGCACGCATTCTCCTCAGTCTCTTAACAAGGACATTCAGGCCTGCCTAGCTGGCTGTCAGTGGAGCATGCGGCTCTTGATCTTGGGGTTGTAAGTTTGTACTCCACGTTGGGTGTGGAGACTGGTTAAAAATTTAAAAAAGAAAAAAAATCTTAGGGGCGTCTGGGTAGCTCAGTGGGTTAAGCTTCTAACTTCGGCGTGGGTCATGATCTCGGGGTCCTGGGTTGGAACCTCAGCAGGGAGTCTTCTTGTCCCTCTCCCTCTGCATCCCACTCCCCATTCATGCTCTCTCTGTCTCACTCTCAAATAAAATCTTTTTTAAAAATCTTTAAACAAAAAACAAAAGGCCATTCATCTTTGGATTTAGGACCCTCCCAGGTAATCCAGAATGATCTCATCTCCAGATCCTTCATCTAATCACAACTGAAAGCCTCTTTTCTCAATAAGGTCCATGAGCAAGTTCTGGGGTTAGAACATGGCTGTATCTTTTTGGGGGGACTACCATCAATGCCCTACAGGGGTATTTGAGAGAGGCAACCCAAATTCTGAGTGTGAGTCACACTGAGGATGCGGCTCGCAGAGTTTGGGCTCCCAGAGTTCGGTTTAGGATGGAAGATCAACTTGAGGGTCAGCTCCAGATGACCAGTTTGGGGATTTTTTACTTGATTTGCCTACTTTGGAAGGGTAAGAGCCTATGAGTGAGATTCAGATGGTTAGTCTAGGGGTAATTGAAGTTTGGGGACCAAAGCTGTAGTTTGGGGATCACAACCTCAGTGTCAGAGTCCTATTATTGGAGTGTCAGAGGTTGGGAGGCTAGCTGCCTAGATACTCCTGAAAAGTTTGTAACTCTTATGACTGGGGGTGAGTTCTGAGCAGGAGAGCTCAGGTGTATATTTTAAGGACAGCTGATCTGGGGTTCTAGATGCCAAGTTGGGAACCATCTGGTATTCCACGTAGTTGTTTGAATGGCTGGTTGTTCAAATGCCTAGGTCAAGGTCACCAATGAATGGGTGCAGTGCATTTGGGGTAATTGCAGGGACCCAGATGACTAATGTCAGACTGATTTGCTGAGGAGAGTGGGTGGTCCTCATCCTGGTGTAGTAGAAATGAGTCTCGGGAGCCAGAAGTCTAGTGTGGGAGTCAAGCTGGCAGCCCAGATCCCAAGTTGGGACAGATTGAATCTGGGGATCAAGATTGGGGCAGATCAAGTTGGGGTGACTGAGTTTCAGCTCCATTTCCTAGTTTGCATAGTGAATGGGGGGGTCACATGCTGAGTGGGGGTGGCTGCAGCTGAAGACTCATTTGTCTAGATCCTGATTTTTCTTGGGGTCCTAATTTTGCTTAGGGTTCAATGAGGAAGGGCTAGTTTTCTTGGGGTCCTGATTTTGCTTAGGGTTCAATGAGGAAGGGCTAGTTTAAGTGTGCCAACTTTGGGGCCTCCTGATGTCTAATTTGGGGTACTGAGTCTGGAAGAATGAATCCATATTTAATGGGTGGCTTGTGGAGTTACTGATGCTTATTTTGGGGTGACTAAGCTAAGGCCCATTTTCTTTATCCTATCATTTTCTTGGGCTGGAAGTTTGGGGTGAATGGAGTTAGGGCCCAGAGTCCTTATTTTGGGGTGTTTGGGGCCGGGTTGGGGAGACAGCTCTTGGTGTTTCTGATTCATGAGGCCTAGTGTGACCCGTCTCAAGGCAGAAGTCTGATCTTTGGGCTCTTCAGTCTTCATGGGCATTTCTGAAGGAGGGTAGAGGTTCACATAGGCTTGTGGGTATCTAGATGCCACCTTTTGGGGAGTCTGAGATGGGCCCAGAAGTGCTAAAGTCTTGATCACTGGCTCTGGGGTCCCCACTCCAGTGCTGCCCCCAAGGCTGGCCCCTCCTGTGGGTGTTCAAGGAGACAGTCCATTTTCGGGGGTCACCAATTTGGGGGTGACATGCCCGGAATACGTGGTTCCGATGGGGGTTAAGGGGGCACGGGCATGGTGGGAGTGGGGGGCACTGCGGTGCAGAGCCTGGCTGCGGCCCCCGGGGCTGGATGCGGCGGGGGTTCCCGCGGGAAGCAGAGCGCAGCGGGGCAGCCGGCGGCGGGAGGGCGAGCGCCGGAGTGACAGGAGAGGAAGAAAAATGGGCCGAGAAATCAGAGTGGACGCGCGGGGGGCGCAAGTCCGGGAGCGGGGAGGGGTGGCAGCGGCGGGCGGGGGCGTGCCTCTGCCTCCAGGGACGCCCCCCCGCTCGCCTTCCTGCGCTCCCCACCCCGGAGGCCGGGCCGGGTGATCAGACCCTCTCCCCTAATTCCAGTCCTCCCTCCCTTGCTGCAGTCCCCACCCTTCCCGCGGTCCAGGTCCCCTCCCGCGGTCCTGTGCGCCCCTGCCCTGAGTTCTGCCCTCCTCTGGGGAGTTCTATTTACTTTCTCCCCCTTCTCACCACCCCCCCCACGACGTCTGCCCCCCCCCTCCGCCTGCTTTCTAGCTGAGTCGCCTGCATTCAAAACTGCCTCTGCGACCTAACCCCCCTTCCCCTCCGCGTCCTGGCCCCCACCCCATTCCCAAATCAGTCCCTACACTCCAATCCCTTTTTCTTCGGGCTCCCCTAATCCCCCCAATCCCTTCTAAAGGTTTGAGGCGGAAATGGGGCAAGCGCGGCAGCCGCGGGGGGGAGGGGCGGGGCGGGGGCGGCGGCCAATGGAGCGGGAAGCAGGACAAATGAGGCCCGGCCCGCGCGGCCGACAGGCCCCTCCATCTTCCCATTAGCGCCTAATGGCCCCCCCCGCCGCCGCCTGATGAAGATTTATCGGCCCCGGAGCCCCCGCCCCCTCCGCCCCCCCCCCCCATACCGGCATCCCCTCGCCCGGCCCGGCCTCCCCGCCCCACCGCCCAGCCGCCCAGACACCTGATGAAGCCGTCAGCGGGGGGGGAGGGGCTGCGGGAGCCCGACCCGGTATGGCGGGCCGGGGCCGGACCGCAGTGGGAGCCAGACGGCTGGAGACCTAGAGAAAGTTCCGGAGACACCGAGTCAGAGACCCGGAGAGCGAGCCAAGGGGAAGGGTCCCATCACCACCCGCAGTAGTGAATCAGCCCCCAGCTCTCTGAGGGGGAGCCCAGGAGGGAGGGGGGCTCCAGCCCGAGCCAAAGGGGTCAAGGCCTTGGTGGGTCTGAGGGGAGGATGGAGCTGGGAGGCCGGCAGCCTGGGTCCGAGAGACAAGTGGGCTGCAGACATGAACTTCTGGATCCTGAGAGAGGGGAAGGTTGGGGACCAGGACTCTTGCGCCCCAGGAGGCAGAGCGGGCTGGGAGGCAGAGGGGGTTGGGAGCCCGGACTCTTGGGGGTGGGCAGGCTGGGAGCTTGGCATTGGGGGGGGCGGGGTGGGGAGGCCCCTGATTGATTTCTGTTTACCGGCTGTCCCCGCGGGCGGAAGAGCGAATCGCGCCCCATCCATCAACAGGCTCGCAGCCTCCCTAATAAAAACATTTTACTCCTAAATGATCTCGAACTAATTAACTCAAAGTGTTAATTAAAGTTTGCGCAGACAGCATTGTCATCAGGGAGGGCGGTGGATCCATCTTCCTGAGAGAGAGACAGGGTTTGGGGGGGCATCTGGAGAAGGGAGAGCTCCCCATCCCCCTCCCATCTTGACTGCTGTCCACTGCCTGTCCCCACCTGTCCTGGCAGCCTCCCCTGGCTTCCCTCTGTCCATCTCTGCCTCTGTCTCTGAGTTTTTGTGTTTTTCTGTCCCTGTCTCTAGCTGGAACACTGACCCCCACGTTGATCCTACTTCCCATCCATGTGTAACCTTTATGTCTGTGTGGCCTGGGGGTCATGTGTGCAGACACGTGTCGATCAGAATTTGCATGTGGACAGGCATATGGGTCAGAGGAGACACATGTGGATGTGTGTGTCAGAGTTTGTGCGTGTATGTTTGAGCCCAGAGGCATGTGTGCGGACACGTGAATGGTCAGATTCCTGCGGGTACAGGTATGCGCGAACCCAGGGCTGGCTGTGCACCAGGGTGTGTGTGACTAGTGCCCACAGACGGGCTGTGGGACTCTAGCAGGGAGTCCCCAAGACAGTGAGGACCTCTGTAGATCCCTGGGGACAGGGCCCGGGGTAGGAAGGAGCAGATCAGTAGTTACCTGAGGGACCAGGTGTGAACTTGACTGTGAACTCATGCCCAAGTGCAAGTGCAGCCCCTCCCTCTGTCTCTGGACAGGCCCATCCCCCATTCTGGCTCTTCCGTAGCCAGCAGCCAGCAGGGCAAGAGAGCTGGGGCCAGGACCGGCCACCAGGCCATGGGCATCCGTAGGGTGGCTGGCTGGGCGGCCCCGGTGTGAGCTCATACATCAGGGCTGACAGGCTCCGAAAGCCCCGGAATTAAAACCTAAATCGAATATTGATCACCCGCTCCGGCCGTGGCGCCCACTACGGGCCCCCCCAGTTCCCCCGCGCTTGCTCCCTGCTCCCCTGCTCTCAAGCGGCACCACTGTCCTGTCTTTCTCTGTCTTTTTTTGCCTCCTCCCTCCCCTGCTTCTCCTCACCCCAGCCCTACTTCTTCTGGTGACTTGTCTCTGTCCCCAGCAGGTGCCCTCTTGACCACAGACAGAGAAAGAAATAACCAGAGACAGAGAGCAAGAGAGAGAGAGACATGTTTGCAGAGACACGTAGGTGCATAAGAGACCCAGCTGTGAAACAGTTAAATGCAGATCCCAAGTCAGACCCAGAGCAAGCAGCATGTAGACACAAATCCAAGCAGACAGACAGACAGACACCAGCACACAGGCACCCACAAACAAGCACAGGAAGTCGCACACAGTCACACCCTTAAAGTCATACAAACACACCCAATACCACACACATGGTGCACACAGAGAAAGTCACACTCAGACACAGACAGGCAGACCGATGCCCATAGGCCTCTGGAGTTACAGCCACTGGCACAGGCGTGTGACACACAGATGGAGAAACAGGCAAGTTAGAGCAACAGAGCAGAACAGAGAGACAAAGTACAGACATCCACAGAAGCGGAGAGACACACGGCTCCAAGTGGCAGAGAAAACACACACACACACAAGCTCCCTGTCCTCCTGTTTCCATTCTTCCTGACACAAGAGCCATCTCCCTCTGACTCTCCTACCCCAGATGCCACCCCATTCCTGGATCTAGAATGTGCACAGAGACAAGGCTCTCAGACCTCATTCCCCCTGCCCCAAATCACACTGAGTAACCTCCTCTCCACCCCAGGGTCCTGGGCTGGTCCAGGAAGGGAGCTAGAGAAGTAGACCCCAGAGGGACAGAAAGGGCTCCCCACGATAGAGGGACAGGGACAGGTCATGCTACTCAGTCTTGTCCCGGGATCTGAGGTCCCAGTCTCAGACCACCTGTGGGATGGAGGCTGGACAAGGGCAAGAACTTCGCTGGGCCATGAGGGCTCCGGTCCCACACGGAGGGCAGGGGCACTGCCCCAGCCCCCACCCGCACCCCAAGGCTTCCTGGCTGGGGTGGGCAGCGGCAGCGGCAGTGGAGGCGGGCGGTGGTGGCTGCCGGGGAGAAGATGAATCTTTCATGAGTGATTTGCGGCCGCCTCTTCTCGTCCCGTGTTGTTTAATGTTTCAATTTGGGCGAAAGCAAAACATTCAATCAGGCGGATTAAGTGCGTAATGCGTCTCATCGCTCAATCTGTCGCCTCCGCCGGGCAGCCCGCCGGTTGGGGGGGATTAGGAGGGGGGGTGGCGAGCAAAGACCCTGGCCAGGGCAGCCCAGTCCCCAGCTTCACTCCTAAGCTGTGCCTTGAGAGCCCCCTCAGCCTGGAACCCCTACCACGCCACGGTCTCCCCAGTCCTGAGTTCAGCCCCACCCCCACCCCCACCTACCGCTTTCTGCTCCATCTCGGGGTGTCCACTTGGCTTTGGGGGCCCTGGCTTCTCTGTACTCCTCTGTCCACCTGCCTTGCTCTGACTATTTCTCTGGTATGTGTCTGCCTGTCTGTCTAGGTGCGTCAGCCTGTTTCTGTGTGTCCCTCTGTCTCTCCATGAGTGTCTGCCCGTCTCTATCTCTGCCCTTCACTCTGTGCCTGTATCTCCTTATCTCTCCACCTGTCTTCTCTCTGCCTGCTCCCGGGTTTCCTCTTCCTTATATCTCCCTTCCTTAGATCTGTCTGCCATCCCCCGTCACACCGTCCTTCTGTCTGTCTCTCATACTAGCTGTACGTGAGTCTTCACACCAGCCCAGCACCCGTCTGTCCCCACTCTGTCTCCTCCCCAGATTCTGCTGGTCTTCCTGCCCAGTCTCCTCTCTCAACCAGCATCTCAATCCTCTGCCTGCCTGACCCTTACCTCTCTACGTGCCTACTTCTCTGTCCCCTGTTTGTCTCTGTCCCTGTCTGTGTTCATCTCTCTCTGTCCATATCTCTCTGTCTCTGCTCCACTGTGCATCTGTCCCTCTGTCTTCCTTGACCTTGTCAGCTCCCTGTCCGCGGCCCGCTCAATTTCCACGTCCACTAGGGGGCAGCAGGTACAGGCTTTTCCGGTGGGGAGGCTGACTGGATGGCTGAGGAGCTTTCCAGCCAGCCCCCTTGCCTCTGGCCAGACCATCCCATTTAGGAGGGTGCAAGCCAACCAGCCCTGGCTCCCTCAGACTCAGAAGTCGGGGTCCGCAGCCATCTTCTCTCTCAGAATCCAGGGGTTCTATGCTCTAGCCCCCACTTTCCTCTCTTCAGGCAGCCTGTGAGCTGCAGCGGGGGGGGGGGGGGGGGGGGGGGGCGGGGGTGGGGGGGTGGGGATTTCAGCTGGGGGACCGGCAGGCTCACCCCTGCCTGCTGCTGAGACCCATGGGGCTGCGAGGCCTGGGACTCACAGCGCATGTAGGCACAGGGACAGGGACACACACAGGATTCCAGGAAACACACAAGTAATCAGATTAAGTCATAACCTGCAAGGGCATACACACCCTGAGGGCAGCAAACACACGCACTCCCCTGCCCGCAACCCCAGTCGGACTCCGGGAGCCTGGATCAGAGCGGTCGCTGCTAGGGAAGTTCATGGACACACAAGGCACACTCACGCTCTGCCTCAAGCAGCCCCTGCGGTTTGGGTTCCGGACTGTGACACACACACACACACACACCCCTTCCGCATTCAGAGTGACTTTGGGGGACAGCACGGGCAGGACAGACCCCATCTCGGGATGTGCCCTCAGCCCTGGGACCTCTCTTGCCTCTGCCCCACCCCCGCTCCTCCGGTCCCCTATACTCCCAGTCCCCAGTCGCTGCCCCCCCCCACTCACTCAGTTGCGCTCCCCACAGCTTCCTAACTTCCCCTTCTCCGTCTCTCACTTTCTGTGTCTCTCCCCTCTCTGTTTTCCTGGCCTCTTTTGCCATCTCTCCCTAGCCCAGAATTTGTCTTTGTCCACGTCTTTGCCTGTGTGACAAGTCTCTAGCATCTAGGCTCATCTGGGAGACACTCTGTCTCTCTGCCATGCTGTTCTGCCCGCCCCCCAGTATCTTTGAACGTCTCTGTCAGTCTCTGTCGCCCCCACTAACTCTGGGCTTTACAGCCTCTCAATTTGTCTCTGTGTCTCTGCATGGTCTCCGCCCCAGCTCCCTGGGCCGCGCTGTCTGTCCTCTCCCTAGGTCTCTGTCTCTGTCTCTCTGTCCATCCGTCTCTCTCTTCCCGGCCCCCCCCCCCCCCCCCCCCCCCCCCCCCCGTCTCCCTCTGTCTCACTCTTCGCCTCTCTCTTTTCTCTCTCAAGTGTTTTCAATTTTATTCTGAGTGGAATTAACTACCCCTGATGTCAAATTGCCGCCGAAATCGATAATAATATCTTTACAAAAGAGGATATTCTTCTCTCGGAGAACGGCCTCTGAAAAATGGAAAATTTAGTCGAAATTGATTCATTACTTGACACTTTATAGAACGGCTGCGTATTGATCGCACCTGTCATGTCCCATCTCCCCTAATCGAAGCTGAAGGCCGGCTCCGATGCCTGCTATTTTTCATAATTCCACCGCAGCCGACAGCTCCACAAACACCGCCGCTCGCCCGGCCTCCGCCTCCCCGCGCTGGCCGCCACCGCGCGCGCCCTCGGCCTGGCCCTGGCCTCGCGGGCCGCGCCTGCCGGCCCCGCACACCCGGCCCGCCTGTCCCCTGCCGTCCTCCGTCTGTCCGTCCCCCCCCGCCCCTCCCCCACGCCATGGCCACTCTCTTCTGCTGTCCGTCTGTCCTCTGCCCAACCCCAAGTGACAGGTCCGCCGGTCCTTCCCCTGGGACCCCTCCCGCATCTGTCCGTCAGTCTTCTCAACACCCCACTCTTGTCCATCTGTCTGACCCCCACCCCCATACCCCCAGGCCCATGCCCTGGCTGCCTGCCTCGTTCTGCTCTCCTGTCCGCCTGTGTGGTGGTCTGTCTAGCCTGCCCCATCCCCTGCCAGCCGCCCTCTGCCACCTTCCAGGGGGTGGGGGAGGGGCGAGGAGGCTGTCTGCTCCCTTCCTGCCCACACGTTTGCCTCCCCTAGCCTCTGGATTCCCTCCCACTCCCCAGCACCTTCAGTGAGTCCTGGTCCAGTTTCAGCCTCCTCCCCAGCCCTCCTCCCCACACTCCTCTCTACTGCCTTTCCCCTCCTCCCCTCACTGGGTCTCCCCAGGCCCTAATCGAAAGGCTCTGCCCTCACTGGGGAACCACAGCAGAATCGCCCACAGTCCCTGCCCTCAGGGAGCCTCCAACCCGGGGCTGCTGAGGGGACGTCAGACTGTGTAGAGGAAATGCAGAGAGCAGGGGTAGGGTGGTGTTGGTCCCAGCCCAAGACCTGAGTCTAATCCGCGGGGGTGGGGGTGGAGGCAGCAGGGGGTCTAGCCAGCCTGGGGGGGTTCGAAAACCAGATCCCACCCCCTCCAGCCAGGCTGCGGAGGCTGGGGCCCACTTCCACTAACTAGCTGTGTGACAGCCGGCAAGGGGCTTCTGTGCCTCGGTTTCCTCATCAGTAAAATGGAGACAATCCAAAACGGCCCCTGCCTCGTGGGGTTGTCGCAGACAGGATTAGAGAAGTTCATCTCCGTGTAGGCTTTGGCCAATGCCCGGCCCCAAGCAAATACCAGTAAAGGGTTCATCGTCATGGTTGTTAGAACTGCGCCAAGACAATGTTCAGTCCACCCCACGGCTGAGCTCCTACGGCTGCGGGAGAGCCGGGCAGGGTGAGGGTTAGCGGGGAGGCCTGCTTATGCCCATCCTGGCTTCACCCTCTGTCAACCTTAGTGGTATTCGCTGCCCCCAGACACCCCCTGCAAGGGTGTTATAAGCAATGGAAAGGGAGGCTTGTGCCCCAACAGAGGGGTCCCTTCCCTCCCTGGGGGGGGGGGTGGTAAAGAGAGTCTAATGGCTGTTATGGACCCCAGAAGTGTTCTCTGCTTCATGGGTAATAAATTCAGTCCATTGGGTGTTACAGGCTGGTTGAGGGTGCCCTCTCTCTCTCTCTTTTCCAGGGGGCATTAAACACCCTGAGGGTGTTCTGTCTCAGTAGGGTGTTAACTACAGCCGTCTGCTGGTGCAGCCTCCCTGGGGATGTTAAGTACAGCTTAATGGCCCCCCTCCTGTGAGACCCTTCCTGCAGTCAGGTAGGTGTCAGCAATACTGCTAACGAGGGAAGCTGCCGCCTGGGTGACCACCCCGCTCCCGGAGAATGCTCGACTGAATGCTCGACTGTAAGAACCCTCACTTCTGTCGAGTTCCTGCGTGCTTACAGGACGTGCCATGCTCTGACATCCTCCTCACGAATCCTCCCAGCCGCCTGGGGCTCAGAGAGGGCGCACGGATTGTCCAAAGATGCACAGCCCCAGAGGTCTTACAGAAATCAGGAAGGTGTCTCCTGGAGGAGGGGTGCGGGGTGTTGGCGGGGGGGGGGGTGTCTGAGCAGTCAGACGGGGCTGTGTTCACGTGCCTATGGGCGTGGTTGTGCAGAGGATCCAACCCTGGCCACCGAGGGCATCAGAGTCCCCCTGGGGGTCCTCCACTACCTCTCATGGGGCGATGGAAGCCCCTCACACGTGTTGCCTAAAGTCTGACCCCCTCCTCTCCCAGGGATGCCCTACTCTCCCAGAGGCGGGGCTGAGAGATAAGGAGTGTGAAAGCCCTCAGGGCTGGTGCTCTTTGCTGACGTCCCAAGGATGTCCTGTTTTCCAGGAGGGTGTTGTGTGCAGCGTGATAAATGATGCCTTCCCAGAGGGCAGGCTCTTACTGGACAGCGTAGCACACAGTCCACTGGGTCCTTTCGGCTCAGGTGTGCTTCTCTCCCAGGTGTTCTGTCATGCATTGAATGGCCATTAAATACATCCCGGATGGTGTTCCTGATGGCCTGCCAGTGTTCTAGCTTTCTTGGAACACCTGGAAGCTGTTGTCTTCCTCCTGAACGGGCATCACGTGCTGATGAGGAGTCCTGTCGGGTGACAGGTACAAGTCTGCTTGGTGAGCCATCCTCAACGTTGCTGTATAGGGTCGGGGGGGGGGGGGGGGGGGTGATGGTTCTAGACCTCCAGAAGAGGGTGGCTCTCCTGAGGGGGTCTCAAGTATGGCCTGAATAAGGGGTAGAGACCCCCAGGGCAGGGGCTTTCCGCAGGCTGTCTGGAAGGATGATGTTCCACGTTGAAACAAGTGAGGGGATCCTTGTTTTCCAGCAGAATTTAGTACATTTTAACGAGGTTATTTTGAAGTACTGGTGCTCACGGCGAGTGCTTTGTTCAGCGCTTGACCCAATGTAGAGCCCCCCCCCCCCAGCCTGCTGTGTGTCCCTCCCCAGGAGGGAGTGGTCATTATTGACCCATTTTGCAGCTGAGCAAACTGAGGCTTGTGCTTAGATACTCCACGTGGGTGCGGAGGAGCTAGCCCAACGGCATGCTGAGCAGGGGCTGAAGGATCTGGAGCCTGTCTGAAGTTCTCTGGGGTTCTCTACCGCCTTCGGTATCACTCCCCTGCCCCCCACCCCGCCGTCCCCTGAGGTCAGTGGGGGTTGGTGCAATCTTGCTGAGCTGCC
>NC_081573.1:9800377-9811535 GCF_022355385.1 Mustela nigripes | reverse complement strand
GGCAGCTCAGCAAGATTGCACCAACCCCCACTGACCTCAGGGGACGGGGGGGTGGGGGGAGGGTGCTGGGGTCTCAGGGCCCTCAGGCCAGGGGTTGTTCTCTGGTTATTTCAGTGGGAGCAGATCCCGGCCCTTCCCGGTGGCTGCGGGTGTGGTGAGTTCCTGCGACCCATAGGCCCCTGCAGGGGAATGTGGCTGTGTCTGTCCATAGGGCCCAGGCTTGTGTGTTAGGAGGTGGAGTGTAACTGCATGTCACTGTGGTTGTGAGTGTGTGGGTCAGGGCACATCTGTGTGTCAGGTTTGTGTGTCCCAGTGCCCGCTAGGCTGTGGAGCCCTGCGTCCTGCGTGTGTGTTGGCACTGTCAGTGCCAGTGTATCCGTGCGTCCCGACGTCCTGGGCCTGTGTGTCCGGGTTCGGTTTCGCGTGTCCAGGAGGAGGTCCCAGACGCGTAATTGCTACCTCCACCTCCCGCCCGCGGGTGGGTTTGTCCGAGTGCCCTCCTCGGGAGGGGAGGGGCGGGGCGGGGCGGGGGGGGGGTGTCTCTCCACCTCTCCACCCACCCCGCCCCCACTCCCACTCCCTCAGTCCCGGGATCGAACCTTATTTAGAGTCGCGATTCGACATCTGTTTTCAAATTTGATCAGCTCTGAACTTTATTTTCCGAGTTTGAGGAAAATTATATTCCATCGATCGCGCTCCCGCCCCCTCCCCCGCAGCGCCCGCCGCCGCCGCCGCCTCCATATATCTGCGCGCCGAGCCGGCCCGGCGGCCGCAAGGGCGGAGGCGCGCCGCGCGCCGCGGAGGAGCAGAGGGAGGAGGAGGAGGAGGAGGAAGCGCAGGAGGCTCGGCAGGCCGGCCGCCCGCGACCCCCACGCCCCGCGCCCCCGCCCCGCGCCCGGCGGCCCGCGTTTCTCCCCGCGCCTCTCTCTCGCGGGCCCCTCTCCGCGCCTCCCGGTCCCCGCGCGGCCCCCCTCTCCGGGTCCCCGGCCGTCCTTCTGGGTCCGGGTCTCTCCTCTACTCTCGCTTCCGTTCTGTCCCCCCGGGACCCCGGGCGTCGCCCCCCCACCCCCGCCCGGCCTCGCCCCCCACCCCGGGGCCCGCTCCCCAGGACGCCGCGGGGACCATGGCCGCGGGATCCCAACTTTAAACACTTGTCGCCGGACCGGAGCGGAGGCGCAAACCCCGGAAAGTGAGTGAGCGCCGCGGACCGGCGCAGGGGCGGGGAGGGGGCGGGGCGCGGGAGGTGCTCCCGGGGGACCTTCGGAGCCTGGCCGCGGAGCCCGGGGCGGGGAAGGCGGGCGGGGTCGTCTGCCCCCGCGGAGGCGGCGGGTGGGGCAGCGCTCGGCTCTGGGGAGGTGGGAGGGGGAGAGGGCTGGAGGTGCGCGCTCGGAGCTGGGGCCCGGGACGCGGGGGCGGAGGAGCGCGTGCGAGAGTGTGAGGGGTGGGGGCCGGGAGAGCCGGGGTCGGTTTGGGAACCGGGGCTGGGGGGCACACCTGAGGGTGGGCCTGGACCTTTGGGGCTAGAATCCTGGGGCGGTGAGATGGGGGGCTAGGGGCCAGGACTGAGGACTTGGAATTTGGGACCTGGGGGTTCAGAGCCAAGAGACTGCATATTTGGGGTTGAGAGTTGACTGGGGTTGTGGGTCAGCCAAGGGGAGTGGACATTTGGGGCTGTGTGGTAGTATGTAGGTTTGGATGGGGGTGAGCTGGGAGGTCTGGGTTTGGAGCTGGAGCTCAAGGCTGAGGGTATGCACAGTTGGCTCTAGATATTTGGGGCGTGGATATCCGGTGTAGGGGATTCAGCATGGCCTGTGGGAAGGACATTGGGCCAATAAATGGGTCTGCACACTTTGGGGCTGGGAGTGCAGGTCTAGCCCTGACCTTCGGGGTTTGCGGGGGGCTGAGTCCTTCTGGGGACTGGCGGCTGAGTATGCTGTGTCCCCTCTCTGTCATTCCAGCACTGTCCCAGGACCGTGCAGGGCCACCTCTGCTGTGTCTTCTCTGGCTGGGTCTCTCCTTACCGTGTCTCTCTCTCTTTGGGCACCTCCGTGTCCACCTCTAACTCCCAGGATCTCTCTCTGTCTCTTTTGGGCTCTTTATCTGTGTCTCTGGCAGCAGCATCTCTCTCTTCCTCTTGGTCCAACTCTTGGACTGTCTCAGAATCTCTGTGCGTCTCTCTCTTCGCGTCTTTCTCAGCATCTCTTTCTGTCTCTCTGTCTCTGCCTTTCTCTGTCTCTTACTATCTCTTTGTCTCTGTCTCTCCCAGCATCTCTGTCTCTGTCTCCCCCTCGCTGGTTTCCGCTCAGATTAAGCCGGGGACCTAATTCCAGGCCCAGGATCGAATTTTCTGGCAACAAAGGGAAATAGCGAATCGATCGGTCGCTCCGGAGATTAAGAGACAAGCGGCGCGCGGATCTATCACGGCTAAACGGCCCCCCCGCCCGCTCCCCCTGCCCGGCCGGCCCGCCGAGGCCCAGACGCGCTCCGCATTGCCAAGCAGCCTCAGGAGCCCGGCTGCCGGGCAGGCCCTGCCGGCCTCGCTGAGCCCAGAGCTCATGAGTGGGGAGCTAACCATGTGCCCTGCCCCTGCCTGGCTCCAAAGCCCGGGGAAGAGATCCCAGGGCTAGAACGGGCCCCTGGGGAGGGGAGGGGAGGGGAGGGAAGTGAGTGAAACCAAGGCCTCAGATGGCCCTGAAGAGCCACACTGCACATACCTGTGGCCTCAGGTAACACCTTTTGCTCATACCTGCCCCTCTGCACACCTGTCACCTTAACGTTTTCTCTTCAGTTCCCCACATCTGGATGGCCAGGTAACATCAGACTCCTTGTACCTGTCCCCTGCAGGTGACCTGTCCTCTTCATCTGTCCCTGTAGGTACCACCTGTTTCCTCTCAGTAGTTTTTCCAGGTTAACACTTGTCCCTTGAAACGTGCCCCAGAGATGCCCATAGTCTCTTAGGTAACACACGGCCCTTCTTACCTGCCCCTCCAGGTAACACCTGTTCTCCAGAATCTGCCCTTCCCGCTTGAATCCCTGCATCAGTCTCATTTCGTGCTGTTCTGTCCCTTTCCTACCTGCCCCTGTATCACCCCACATGTCCCCTAAAGCTTCAAACACACTTAGTTCTCACACTTTCATATTTCTTTGCTTCTGCCTCCCCTCAAGCAGTACCTGTTACCATATTTTCATGCGCGCGCGCGCCCGCACACACTAACACACCTTCCTTAGCTCAGCAACATGGACCCGAGCCTTCTCTTAATCTGCCCTCAGGTCACACCTGCCCCCTCCCACCTCTCTGGTCACATTCTTCTCCCTCACGGTGCTCACCTGGGCCACCCCATCCTGGTCCTTCCACAGGGGCTTCCAAACACATCTGCCTCACCCCAGTGCTCTCTGCAGGTCCCTAACTCCCCCACCCCTAACTCCCCCACCCTCCCATCTCTCACAGAGATACCTACTTCCGCCTGCCCTGCCCACACCTGTCCTCCGGGTAACTCATCCCAGACAACATGTGCACCTAACCCCTGGGTCTCCTGACCTCAGCACATCTTGACCGCTCACACGTACAGTGGTCCCTGGGTATCTGGTGTTTCCTCCTTCCTCCTGTCCTTCTCCTACAAGCTTTCATCCTCTGAAAGTCACCTGTCTTGCCTTCATACTTGCTGCTCACCTTCTTCTCGGTGTCTCTCTGTCTCTGCTTCTCCTTCATCTCACCATCTCACACACACTGCCCCTTCTCACAGGCACAGGTTGGGGCAGGGAATCTGTCTTTGGCCACGGGGTCCTGTCTGACCTGTATACCTGTTTCCCCACACCTGTCCCTCCGGCATCGTCTGCTTCTCTTCTTTACCCACACAAGTTCCCCATTTTCTCACTTCCTCCTTCCTTGCTGTCCAAGCTCACACCAGTATGTCTGCACCTCCCTCACCTGTCTGCCCACAGGCATCACCCGCTTGGGTTCCACCCCTCCCCTCACAGATGCTGAGACTTCCCCATCTGCACCCCCTCCTTAATCCACCTTTTCCAGTGGGCCTCTGCCCTACCCCTGGCATCCGTCCCCAGACTGTCCCCAAGGGAACACCTGCTCCTGCCCCCGACATAACATCCAGACCCAACATGGAGTCTCCCTCACGTCTCCCCATGCGATGTAACTCTTGTCCTTTCATAGCTTTTTCTTTAAAAAATAAAAGTTTTTTAAATGTAAGCTCCCTGCCCAATGTGAGGCTTGAACTCAGGACCCTGAGGTCAAGAGTCACAGGCTTTACTGATTGAGCCAGCCAGGCGCCTGCCTTTGTGGCTTTTTCAGACGTCGTGTACCTACCCCACAGCTCACAGCCACCTGTCCCAGCTGTGCTTGTCCGCACCAGTGGCTCATGCAAGCTGTCACCCCCACACCTTTGGAGCCCACCCTGAGATCCCTCTCCTGTCTCCCGCCCTGCTCCTCTCCGGAGATGCCTGTCCCTTTTCACGGAAGGCGTCACCAGCCCTCTGCCTGCTCAGGGAACACCTTAATGGAAGGGCATCACCTGTGCTGTTTGTTAAACACCTGGAACACCTGCCCCCAGCTGTTCTGCACCGGCCTGCTACATCATACACACTCCCTTATGCCAGAGGTTTTCAGACTTTGGCGGGAACTGGAAACCCCTTCAGGGCCTGCCGGGACCCAGAGCTCAGGGCCTCACGCCAGAGATTCTGGTGCAGCGGGGCTGGGATGGAGCCTGAGACTCTGCCTTCCTCACAAGCTGGTCCACCAACCACCCCTGGAGTAGCACGTGCCTGCTCCTCCCAAGTTCCCAACTCCTGCTTCCCCCCCACCCCAGATTTTATTTTTAAGTCACCTCTACACCCAGGGGGCTCGAACTCACAATGCTATCAAGAGTGGAGCACTCTCCTGTTGGAGCCTGCCAGGCTCCTCCTCCAGTGGCCGCTTATTCCACCCCCGCCCCCACCGGTCTCTGTGACAGGCAGTGTTCTCGGTTCTTCCTAACCACGGTCTCCTTTCATCCTCTCCAGGCCCGTATGAGGCACGTCCTTACTCTTCTCCCCACTGTACAGAGAAGGAAACTGAGCCCAGGGAAATGCAGTCATTTCTTGGAGGTCTCAGGAGCTGGTCGATCTTGGAGGCCGTCTGACTTCCGTCACCCAGGTGTCCCTAGCTCCCACACCTGCCTGTTAAGTGACCTCCTTCCTCCATGGACACATCTGCCCACCTTGTCGTTCGAGCATCGCCTGCCAGCTCTCCTGCACCCCAGCCTCCTGCCAGCCCCCCACTCCTGCCCTCCGACGCCCCTGCCTCCCTGCTGGCACACCTGGCCTCTCGCTGAGGGGGACTCCCTCCCACCTGCAGCCAGGCCGCCTGTATCCTGCCACCACACACCTGTCCCCTCAGACACACCTTGCTCTCCAGAACTACCCATCACTCCACAGGCTGCTTTCCCAGCTCCATCCCTCTCTGCCTGCCCTGTCTTTGTTCCCTTCCTCTCTCCCATCTCTGCGGCCCGGGCCTCGTCCCTGACTGTCTCCCAAGCTGAGACTCTTTTGCTGTCTCTTCCTACCTCCTTGTCTTTTCATTCTTTGTGTTTCTCTCTCTCTCTCTCTCTCTCTCTCTCTGTCTCTGTACCTTATCTCTTTTTATCATCTCTTTCCTTGTGTCCTGTACTCTCTCTCTCAGGCTCTCTCTGCCTCCCCCCTCCTCCTTTTTCCGGGTCCCTTGTTCTTTCTGGCAGTGCAGGTTTTGGGGGGCTTGAAGTCATGCTGACCTACATTTGAGCCAGGCCGCCCCACCCACCCCTGTGGGATTTCGGCCAAGTTACTTTCCTTATCTGAGCCTCAGTTTCCACGTCTGGGAAATGGGCATCCTGGCCATTGCTACCTCCCAGGTCTTGGCGAGGATGGGGTGGTGAGGGTGCCAGAGGTGCTGGGACAGATAGGGGCTGGTCTTCCCTCCAAGGCTCCCTTCCTCTTCCCCAGGGGTGCTGCCCCACCTGGCTGGCAGCAGCAGTGTGTGAGGTGGGGGAACGGAGGAGATGGGCAGAGGCGTCTGGGCCATGGCTTGGGCACAGGCCCGGGTGTGGGGCTGGGGACAGGGATCGATCTGCCTCGGCGGCAGAACGAGGGCCAGGATTGCATCTTGTCACAATAATTTATTGCTCTCATCCCATCTGATCGATGGAGCTGAATTAGCACCGTGCGACGCCCCTGGAGCCCCGAGCCTCCCCTAGCCTAGCCGGACCCCGGCCCTTTGCTGGCCCTCATGGGATCCCCTGAACCCCGGGCACTCAGCTCCAGCTGACCCAGGCCGCACACCTGGCCCCAGGCTCTCAGGCCCTGCCCTCTGTTTCCTGTCTTCCTACCCACTCTCTTCCCTTTCTGAGTCTCAACTTGGCCTTCCTGGGTCTTTGACCCCATTTATCTGCTCATTTTCTCTGACCCTCAGTCACTCCCTTCTCCCCCATTTCCCCATCTGTTTCCCTGTCCCCCTGTGTTCTGTGCCTCAGTTCCCCATCTGTCCCTTTGCCTCTCTGCTCCATTCCTGTCTCCATTCCTTCGCCCTCCTGTCTCCTGTCTATAGGCCTTTAACCCCGGGTCTGGCTATCCCTTGGTCTCTGGTTTTCTGTCCCTTGATGCCCTATCTCTCTGTCTCCCTGCCTTGCTCCTTTTAATCTGAATTTCCTTTAAACAATATTTCCTGAGCACATACTTGGTGCCAAGTCCTATGAACAGGATCCATGGTGCCCCTGAGTCCCAGAGCTCCTGGGATTAGCTGGCCACGCTTGCCTTCTGCTTTCTGTCCCTCTACCCCACCACCAGTCACAGTCATTGCTCCTGTAGCCGTCTGTCACTGTCTGTGGTGCAAGGCCTGGGGCCAAAAGGTCCAGCCCTGCCTTTGGGTGGGGCCTGGGGAGTGGGATTGAGCTGGGGGGAGGATGCTGGGACTAAGGAGCCTTGGTAGGAGGTAGGGGTTTGGGATGAGGGGGGAGTTGGGAATTGGTCTTGGCCAGGCAGAGATCTGGAGGGGAAGGAGTTGGGGTGACAGCCAGGGGCCCCCCCGTCAAACCTCTGCAACACAGACCCCCCCCCAAGGACTGCAACTGGGCATGACGCTGGCCTTGAACCCATACTTGTACTTCTCCCCGCTGACTTGTGTCTCTGCCCAGCAGCCCCCTGCCCTCCCTGTCCACTCCTTCGCCTCTGCCCTAATCCCTCAATTTTCCGCCTCTCTGCCCCTCCTCTCCTTCCTCTCTCACCCAGGTCCCTCCTTGGAGCAATCTCTCTTCCCGACCTCTGCTCCCTAGCTCCCTAATTCACTTTGTCCCGGCTGCTCTGACTCGCTCCCCTTCTCCGGGTTTCCCCTGGCTCTCCGCACCACCCCCACCTTCCACCACCAACAAGACCCCACCGGGGTCTTGTTCTTTCCCTGTCTTTGCAGGACTCTCTGCTCTCCCATCTTTTCTGCGTGTCCCTCTGGTCTCTGTCCCCATCTGTCTCCCGGTAGGTGTTGCTTCCTGCTTCTCTTTCTACGCGCCGCCCATGTCTCTCCTGCTCCCTGTTTCCCCCTCCATCCCCGGCCATGCTTCCTCCTTCTCTAGGGTCTCTGAGGGGAAGGGCAGGAGGATGCTGGCAGGGGATAGGGAAGCCGCCTGAGCTCCGTTCCGTGGTTGCGCCTCTCCCCTCCCTTCCCCCAGTTCTGTTTGGTAGGCGGGGTGCGTGGCACTGCAGCTCCTGCCTCCCCGGGGATGCTCTCCCCCCACCCCCCAACTGACATGGTTCCGCGTGCTGGCCACAGCCCCAGGGACGTTTGTGCAGACACTGGGACTCAGAGAGAGAGGGAGGGAGGAACAGGGAGGGGGTTGGATGGACCCAGAGACCCACGACAGACAGAGACACCAGCTCCAGGGAGAGACAGGGAGTGGGGGAGAGGGTGGGTATGAGGTCTCCACCTCTGCCCCAACTCCATCCTCCAAACGACCCCAAACCGCCTGTCACAGACACACCTTCTCCAGGCTGGGAAACCAGAGCCTTGTCTGTCTGCCAGTCTGTCCTTCTGTCTCTTGCACAGTGCACCTTCTGGCCCGCGTGCCCTTGTGTGTTTGTGTGTCTCCAGCTGTCTCAGTGTGTGACACTGCATGGGGGGGGCTCTCTCTGTGTGACTGGGATTTGTGTGGCAGTCCACGTAGGTGTGACCTGTGGCGGTGAGTGTGCGTCCCGAGCACAGGTGCGTGAGCGTGGGAGCAGGAGAAGCCCCCGGAGCCGTGTCTGTGAGCCTGTGCGTGACTGTTGTGTGATGCTGTGCTGTGAACGTCTGGGGTGACTGCCTGAAACTGGGCTGTGTCTGGACTTGGCCAGGCGGGTGGTGTGTCTCAGTGACCAGGGAGCACATCTCCCTGAAGGCAAGGAGACCGATTGAGGCCTGGTGGGAGGACAGAGTGGGTGCCAGACCCCCCGCACCGGGCTGGTGAGTGTGGGTGTGTGGACCTCAGGGAAGGAGCAGGTGTGGGATGGTGGTGCTTACGACCACCCTTCCCCCCAGACCTGGGCATCACAGCCGCCACCCGTGGGGGCCTGCTTGGTCATGGGCTCTGTGTTCTGGGGCGGCCGTTGTGCCTCTGAGCCTGCGGGCTGTGTCCAAGTCTGGGACTGGCCAGGAAATGATTCTGTGTGGGCGATGGAGAGCGTTGAAGTCTTCATGTGCTTGTGGGTGTGGGTCTGCGTGTGATGGTTGGATGGGGTCTGTGTGCCCTGCTCCAGGGAGCGGATGCCCAGTGGCTCGTGAGGCTGCACGTCTGGGATGACATGGGAGCACGGCCATGTGTTTGGCGCCGCTGCATGTGTTGTGTGGCTTCTGGCGGCCTGTGTGTTGCGGGTGCCCAGGTGTGTGTGGTTCCATCCTGGTGTTTTGTGTGTCCGTGTGGGCATGAGCGAGCCAGCAAAGGCACTAGCCTGTTGGGGCCACGACAGTGTGTGGCTTTGGGAGAAGTAGTGAGTGGTGTGCGTGCTTGTGTGTACATGTATGTACGTACGCACACACGCACTCTACACCCCAGGCACGGAGACACCCCGCCCGGGTCATGCTACAGCATTTGGTTGATGCAGGTCATGTCGGGAGGTGGGGTGACCTCGGGATTGCAGGTGGCAAGTCCAGGCAGGAAAGCCCCCGTCACCTTCCTGACCCTGTCTGCCCGGGGACAGCCCCAGGGACCTCCTTGGTGCCCATAGTGGGGCCTCCCTCGAACTCGTGTATGCTTAGAAGTGGCTGTGATCTGTATGGACAGGCATGTGTGTGTGCGCGTGTGCGTGCGTGCCACAGCGCGTCAGCTGGGCTCTGTGCGCCAGGATGGGACAGGGTGTGTGAAGTGTGCCTACTGGGGGTGCCTGGAGAGTGTGTGCGGGAGTCTGCCTGTGTGTCTGCTACGCGCACAGCTGTGTCCTCGTGGGTGTGTGGCACAGGGAGGGGTGTGTCTCCGGGTGGGGGCAGGTGGAGTGTGGGAGTGTGTGTGCGTGTCCAGGCATGATGTGTGTGCCTGTTGGGTGTGTGCGTGTGCGCGCGTGTGCGGGGGTGGCGGCAGGAGAAGGGTCTCGGGCCGCGTCTCTCTCCTCTTTAGACAGAGCCCCGGAGAAGATATGAAATTTAAAAAAAAAATCAATTTTCATTCCACTTGTGCAGATTGTGTTAAGGGGAGGGGGTGCTGGGTGAGGGATGAAGGGGCTGTTGAAGGGGGGGCGAGGCCCGAGGCGGCTCCCGAGGCGGCCAGAGCAGCTTAGAGAAATCAAAACAACTGGTTAAACCCCAGCCCAGGGGGCCGGGGTGATGGGGGGTGAGGAGACAGAGGCGATGGGAGAGAGAGAGACGCAGAGAGCCTGAGATACCCCGAGACAGAGAGAGACAGAGATGCCCCAAGACAGAGACAGAAACTCAGACCCTCAGAAACAGAGGTATCTGGAGCTAGAGACAGATGGAACAACAAAGACGTCAGTGAGCAAGACCTTGCAGCCCTGTGGGCCTGAAGGAGGCCGGGAGCCCCGTCTCTGGGGAGATGGTAGCAGAAGTAGGCCCGAGCCGTGCCCATTTCGTGCATGCCCACACAAGGCGTGAGAAGTGCGTGGATGGGGGGAGACAGTCAGACAGCTGGACCGATGGTGGCAGGAACAGTGGGGGCCCAGGGAGGCTTCAGCTCCCAGGGCCCACCTCAGCCGGACACAGCCCCTCACCCAGCCAGCCTTCGGGTCTGAGCGTGCCGCTGTGTGGGCTGACCCGTGTGTGTGTGTGTGGGGGGGGTCCACATGTGTTTGTGGTCTCATGGTGGCTGTCTGTGTGGGTGCCACACGTGCGTCTCTGGCTCTGTGAGCGTGGGAGCAGTGTGCACGTGGGGTCTCTGGTGCGTGTCTGTGGGACACTGGGTGCTTTGGGTGTTGCCTGTGTGGGACTTGGCTGTGCAGGGGTGTGTCTGGGTGGGCTTCTGTTCCTAGATGGCGTAGAGTCTGTGTGTCTGCCTTCGATTGTGAGCCTCAGTGTCCTTCTGCGTCTGTGTGGGTGGGTTTCTGTCTGTGATTGGGGATGGTGCGTCTTTGTTTCTGTGTGGCACTGAATTGGTGTGTGTGGTGTATGTGAATCTGTGTATAGCCATGTGTCTGTTTCTGTGTGAATATCTGTGGCCATCCTGGTGTGTGTGTGACGGTCATGGAGTGTGTGACCCTTGTGACCTGTATGTCTGTGTGTCGCAGAAGACATGGTGGTACGTGTGCCGAGCTGCTCTGTGGGTCTGTGTGATGAGTGTGGGTTGTTCGTCTTTTTGCGTACAATTTTGTTGACCTGTGCATCACACGTTAGTGTGATGTGTGTTGTGTGTGTGACAGTGGTGTGTGTGTCACTCAGCTGATGGTGTGTCTATGTGGTGTGTGACCATGTGATATGTGTGACTTTGTTGACCTGTGTCTGTGTGATGGGTTGGGCATGACCTTGTGGTGTGTATCACTTTGTTGACCTGTGTGTGATGTGTTGCAACGGTGTGGTGTGTGTGTGACTCTGGACCCGTGTTGGTGTGGTGTGGTGTGTGCGTGATTTTGGTGACCTGTGTCGTGTGGCGTGTGTGTGTGTGACTCTTGGCCCATGTCCGTGTGGTGTCCTGTGTGTGTGATTTTGTTGACCCGTGTCTGTGTG
>NC_081573.1:9692451-9800277 GCF_022355385.1 Mustela nigripes | reverse complement strand
GTCTGAGGGGAGCTGTTGGGGGGGATGTTTGAGGGAAGGTCTATTTGAGGGGGAGATCTAAGGAGGGGGTATCTAGGGGGGCTATCTCAGGGGGAGGCAGATCCAAGGGGAAGGGTGTCTGGGGGGTGCTGTTTGGTAGGGGAGGCAGATCCGAGGGGAAGGGGTGTCTGAGGGGTGGGGACGCTGGTGCACGTGGCAGGGGTCTGAGGGTTGGGCAGCAGGTTGGGGAGGGGCTGCTGTGGGAGCCTTCCTGCAGGGTGCGGGGCGGGCAGGCCGAGTCTGGCCAGCTCTGGGCTGGCAGATGAAAGCTGGGGGCTGCTGGGGAGCTAGATGAGCCAGCCCTGGGGTCTGCTGGGCGGCGGGCCATGGGGTGGGGGCGAGGTTCAGAGGGAGACAAATCTGGGACGGCCAGAGAGAGGGACAGAGACGCAGAGACGGTTGAGAGGTCAGGAACCGCGAGAGAGCAGCTGGAGAGAAGGCAGCGGCAGAGCCTGCACGGCACTGGGTGGGCAGGGGGCGAGCCAGCCAGTGTGAGCCAGCAAGCCGGTGGGAGCAGTGGGGAGGGAGGCCCGGGGGCGCTGTGGGTAGTGATCGAGGTACAGAGCGAGGAGGAGGAGGCTGCGGGAGGAAGGGTCCGCTGGCCGTGGGTGGAGAGGGTGGCGGGTGGCAGGATGGGTGGGCCTGGGCGGAGCGCCCACCCCGCTGACCCCTGTCTGTCTCTCCTGACTGCTGCCTGCCTGTCCCCGCGTGTCTGTCCCGGCCTCTCTGCAGGGCTGGCTCCACCATGGACTGTAGCTGCGTCTCCGACCTTCTCTTCGCCCCGCCCGCCCTGCCGGCTCTCTGGACCCCTGGTAACTGGCCCTGGCCCGGACCTCCCGCCCCTTCCCAGCCGGCCGGCTCCTCCTTTCCGCACCTCTCCTTGTCCTCCCTCCTCTGTCCGGGTCTCGCTCTCAGTCCCCTCAATGCAACCCCCTAATGAAAAACTTGGCTAAAAACTTCACAGCCCGCTGTCCCTGCCACTTGCCTGCTGGGACATGAGGGTCTTTGGAGGGTGGGGGAGGTATCGGGGTCCAAAACAGACAGGATTCAGGGGTCTGAGGTCCTGGGGTCCCGGCTGTGTACCTCTCAGCCTGCTCCTGCCCAGGACCTTCGGGCAAAGAGAGGCGAGGAGACTGGAGATGGCCAGGCACTGACGGAGCAGGGGTGGGGACCATGGGGGAACGGGCCAGGCGCAGGTGGACAGACAGGGACTGCCTGGGCAGGGGGACATGGAGACATGGCCCGGCCCACTGGAGCCCTGGGAGAGAGGACGGACGGCCTACTCAGAAGTGGACACCCAGAGCTGGGGATGTGGACAGTAAGACTGGCTTGGATGTGCCAAGTCACACGCCCCTCAGACGGGCAGTGTGTGTCTGTGCCAGTGCATTGTGTGTGCGTGCGCACACGCGGACGGGCAGTCTGTGCCTGCTTCTATGCGGGGTCTCAGAATGTGTCCCTATGTCACGCTTTGGAGCTTCTGGAAGAAGGGGTCACACTGGGAGAGTATGTCTGCGCGGCGTCAGTCTTTGTGTGAGCTGCTGTGCCTGTTTGCACACACACGGGAGGCTACCTGGGTGTCTCCGTGCTGGGCAGGTGGTGTTTCTTTGGGATGTCTAGCATGCTTACGTCTCAGGATTGGCGGAGTGGGGGCGCCAGCTCGCCAAGTACGTCCCTGCCTCCGTGGGGTGAGGAGCTTGCTGCTGTTACTTCCGGGTCTGGGCTGGGGTCCAGGATGGGGGTCTCGGTGGGCTTTGGGCTGGGTGGGTGGGTGCCCCAGGCCTGTGTGTGTGTGTTGGGGTATGTGTGTCAGGAGGTTTCTTGCATCTGTGTTTCACTGAGTGTGATGGACTTTGGGGGGTCGTCATAATGTGTGTGTGTCTGTGGGCTGAGGTGGGTCTTCTCGAGTGTGTGTCAGCAGGTACAATGTACCTGGGGATGTGTGTTTGAGGACAGATGGTGGCTCCAGATTGGAGTGTGTATCTGCGCGTGTGTGGCCAGTTGTGTGGTGTCATCTCTGGGGTTGCCTCTTCCTCACTAGGATGTGTTCCGGGTGTGGAATGTGCCAGAGCTCGTGGGTTGATGGAGCTCTGTCTCCTGGAGTAAGAAAGACCCAAAATGGGCCTGAGTAAAATTATCCTTTCAGGGAGAACGCTGCCTGGCCTTTGAGCCTTTGGCAGGGGAGGCACTAGCACCCAGGGACACACCAGGCAGCCCAGGTGGGACCCTGCTGCTCCTTGCCTCCCACCCCTAAAACTCTAGTGAGCCAGAGAGGGCAGGGATCTACCCTGGGCATGCACAGCACATAGGTCACGTGGCTGCTCTCCCAGCTCAAGCTTAGTTCCTTCCAGGCTAATCCTTCCATCCCCATGTCTGGGCCTGCGGTCTCTGAGGCAAAGGGGGACAGGTGTGGTGTCACCCCATGTGTGCCTGTCAGGCAGACACTTGTCTTGATGCCACACTGGTAGCTGGGCCTTCATGGTCCTGTTCGTCTCCTGATGTGGCAATGTGGTTAGTGGGGCCCTGTTCTGGGGGGCCTGGAGGGCCTGCCTTGGCGGCACGTTGTGTGTGAGCTGCCGCACCCCACTCTGCTGCCCCCCCGTGGGCCGTGGTGTCGCCAGGCGCCCCTGGAGTGTGAGTGGACGTCTGTGGGACCTGTACACTGTGGGTGTCTGCTGACACATGGGCACTCAGAGTGTTGGAGCACAGACGTGGGGGGGGGGGGCGGGGGGGGGGGCCAGGGCGTGGGAGGAGGGGAGACAGCAAGACTGAGGGTATTCCCGAGAGCAGGTGAGACCAGAGGCCTCCTGGGGCTAGGCTGGAGGGGGCAGTAGGAGAAGGGCTGTGGACAAGGAGGGGTGCCGCTCCCGTGGCCTCCCCACACTCTACCCCCAGACCCCGAATGCGGGCGAGTTGTGCCAAGGTAGAGGAGGAAGCTGCAGGTGCTACTCCGGGCTTCCTGGACAACGGAGTTCTTTGCCACTATTTGGACAGTTTGGGGCCTGGACGCTACCTGGGGTAGAGAGAGTGGGAACTGGTTCCCTAAAGATGGCTGAAGCTGGGCAGCTGCTCCTTGGAGACCAGGATTCAGGGGGGCCTCCTGGTTCCCAAGTCCGCGGGGGACCCAGAGCCTTGGACTTAGCGTCCTGACCCGGGGCCACTCCCCTGCCTCCCGTCCCCAGGGTTTGCCTTCCCGGACTGGGCCTACAAGCCGGAGTCGTCCCCTGGTTCGAGGCAGATCCAGCTGTGGCACTTTATCCTGGAGCTGCTGCAGAAGGAGGAGTATCAGGGGGTCATCGCCTGGCAGGGGGACTACGGGGAATTCGTCATCAAGGACCCCGACGAAGTGGCTCGGCTCTGGGGCATCCGCAAGTGCAAGCCTCACATGAATTACGACAAGCTGAGTCGGGCCCTGCGGTGAGGAGGGGCAGGGGGAGGCTGGCCCTGGGGGTCTGCCAGGGCAGAATCCCTGGGCTCCCAAGGCACAGGGATCTCCGTGGGGTAGCTCCTGTGATTACCTGTGAGAGGGAGGGACTCGAGGAGGAAGGCCAGAAGCCAGGATCCCAGCCCCTGCTTCACCCCTGCCTTGCTACTGGGTTAAGGGACTTCTGTGAGCCTCAGTTTCCCTGCTAGTGCTCTGTGCACTAATGAGTCCGGGGCGCCCTCTTTACCTCCCTCGGTGCCCCTCCCCAGCATCCCCTGTCCTCCCTCTCCCCACAGCTACTACTACAACAAGCGGATTCTCCATAAGACCAAAGGGAAGAGATTCACCTACAAGTTCAACTTCAGCAAAGTCGTACTTGTCAATTACCCACTGTTGGATGTGGCAGCAGCCACCACGGGCTCCCCACTCTTGCTGACCCCTGGTCCCTTTGGGGGGACGCCTGGGCCAGATGCTCCTCCCCTTACCCCTGAGGTGAGTTAGGACACTGGGGTCCCCGAACTGGGGGTTTGATGCCCTCTCTCCAGCCCTCAACCCAGCCGGTCTAAGCTGTGAGGCCTCCCTCGCCTCCCTCTGCAGACACTGCAGACCCTGTTCTCGGCCCCTCGCCTGGGAGAGCCAGGGGCCCGGGCGCCCCTGTTCCCTCCTGACACCGACAAGCTGCGTCTGGACAGCCCTTTCCAGTTCCTGGGCTCTGGTAAGGGCCTGCGGGTGTGGGTGCCGGTTTGCGGGGGGCACGCTGCCCGTGTCTGAGGGAAGAGGATGGGGAAAGATGGGGAAGGAAGGACGCAGGAAGGAGGCCCAGGGCGAGGCTGCGTGTGTGCCTGCGCTTAAAAGCCACAGGAGGACTTGGGGAGACGGAGGAGAGAAAAGGGGCAGGGACAGGCTGGGAGAGGGGCTTTTAGGCGACAAAGGACTGGAAAAACCAGGTGGGGGTGTAGAGTGGGCAGACGCCACGTAGGAGACACAATGGGCAGACCTCGGCAGACAGCACAGGGTGGGGGCACCTTCCCACGGTGTGCCCAGTCTGACCCACCCCGTGTTCCCCAGGTGCCACTGGCTATTCCAAGCCCCCCAGCCTGCTGGGTCCTTACAGTCGCGCCTTCCCAGACTATCCCTGGAACTTTAACCCGTATCTCACCGGCCCCTTCCCCAAGCTGCCGCCCTCTCTGTACCCCCCGCACTTCTACCCTAACCCTCTGGCAAGTACCCTGGGCCACCTGCCCTCAGCAGGGGCCGGGGGAGGCCCTGCAACTTCACCCCTCCTGGCTGCGGCAGGGGAGGCCCTGGGTCCTGAGCGCCCCTCAGGCCTGGCAGCAGCCCCTCGCCTGGCGCTGCCAGGAGCCAGGGGTCCGGAGGCCACACTGGGTGGGAAGGACGACAGCGACTCGGAGCTGGAAATCACGGACGTCAGCGGCTGCAGCTCTGACAGCGAGGGCGATGAGGGCCTCCCTGTGCCCCCCAAGGCCAAGGCAAGCAAAGGGGGGAGCGGCAGCTGAACCCGTGTGGGGTGAAGGGTTCCACCAGGGTGGGGGTTGGGCAGCCACTCATGCCTGGCCTGGCCTACCCTGGATGTCCCGCCCAAGGCCGGGGACCAGCCCTCGACCCCCTCCCAGGACCGGGCACTTGGCTGCCCACCTTCTTCCCTCACCCCAGGCTGGGGTCTCCCCTCCCCTGTCCAGAGAGGGAGGGAACATGACGGTGATGGCCTCGAGCCTCCTGCCCAGGCTTGTTTGAGGGGGGTCCCCGCCTGGCCCCACTCCCAAAGTGCAATATGGCGCCCAGCCTCTCCTGCCCACACGCCCCCCCGTGCTGTGCCCTGTGTGTTTGTGCGGCTGTGTCTCCCCTTGTGCCGGCCCCAGTCCTGACCCCCTCCCCACACAAGCCCCCTGGGACAGGGAGCTCAGAGCAATAACCCCGCCCCCAGCCCCACCCAGGAGGGCCCCCTCCCCACCAGCTCCCCACAGCCCCCCACTAGCCACCTCCAGAGAGTTTACTACAAAAATAAAAGAACGGAAAGGAGCGTGAGCTGTGCAGGATCCGGGCGTCACGGGTGAGTTGGGGCTTGGGGTGGGAGCATCAACTGGGGAGTCGCTGGCAAAACCCAGGAAGGAAGGACTGGACAAAGGCAGTGGGACAGACCCGGGAAAGTGATGCCAGTCAGTCGTGGAGGGCTCCAAACCCACTCCAGGGCCCCCACCCTATCCTCACAGACACAGAGCTCTCCTTAGATAATATATATTAAAAAATAAACCTCCAATTCAGGGTATAAAAACAGAGCAAAGGCACTTGGGGGTGGGGAATGGAGGGGTGGCCCCCCCTGGAAATACTGTGATGGCCCGGGGCATGGCAGGGTCATTGTGGTCCCCCTGGGAAGGAAGCCCTGAGTCCCCCAAGCAGAAGACAGGAGGGAGAGAAAGCCCAGGCCACGGGAGGTTGCGGGGAGGCAGTGATCCCAGCGGGGGCCCCCCCAGGCACAGCCCCCCGTCCCGGCAGCCCAGCTCCCTCTCCTCAGGCCCTTGGGGTGGAGATGCGGTGGCAGCTGTGCGGTGGCAGCGGCTGGCCCTCAGTCTTGCAAGGCCTGGGGGATGTAGGAAAAGGGAGATGGGGAGAGATGAAGAGAAAGGGGGAGGAAGGGGGAGAGGGAGGAGGAGGGAAGGGAGAGAGGCGGGTGCAGGAGGTGGAATGGGGACATGCAGGGAGACTGAGGCAGAGAGAGAGAGCAGCAGGGGGCTGTAGAGAAGGGAGCCGCTGACATGCCCACTCTGGTCCCTCCAGTTCTCCACTCACCTGCCTGGGGCCAGGAGCCTCAGGTACAGCCAGGCTGGGGGGCAGCGCTCTCCCCGAGTTGAGATAGGAGGAGTCGCAGGCGACAAAATTCCTCCTCCACCTCCTGGTTGGAGAGTCCACAGTGAGAGGGGTCCCTCCATGGAGTCTGGAGTCGGCTCCATCTCCCTGCACCCTGCTCCTCCCCCCAGGGTGCCACCTCCAGCTGTTTCATGGTCTCCTCCAGGCTGAGCAGCTTCTCCCGAATCTCCTGGGTTTGGTCCTGGCTCTGGGAGCCGCCCCCTGGGACCCCATCCCCTTCACGGGAAGGCCCTGCCCCGCTGTCTTCCTCCGAGGGAAACAGGAGCTGCTTCAGGGACAGCACTGGCAGGGACAAGGGAACAGAGTCACAAGAAGGGCTGGGAAAGAGGCTGAAGGCTGGCAGCGGGGATCCCAGCAGGGAAGGTGGGGGCCAGGCTGCAGGTGGGGCTGGGGGACGTGAAGGGGTGCAGAAGAGAGGCAAGGAACACAGGGTGGAGGGCATCCAGGGAGAGGCTGAACAGAAGGTCAAGGGAGGGACAGAGGCTGTGGCAGGAAAAGGCGGCTTGGGACCACTGAGAGTGTGATGCAGGCCAGGCACGATGGGCCTGGGCAGGAGGCAAGCTGGGAAGGGGGGCTAGAGGCAGCCCCCCGCGGCCTACCTTTCTCCAGGGCCTTGGCAGCGAGCTGGCCCTCGGGGCCGGGCCTGGAGTAGGGCAGGAGCATGCTAAGGATCCTTTCTGTCCGGCCTGGGTGGGAGGCAGAAGCCGGAGCGGGTGTTCAGCGGTTGCTGGGCCTCCTCATGACGCCCGCCCCCCTCGGCGCCCCCTGCAAAGGCTCACCATCTGTTGTGGGCATCTCTCGGCCACCACCGTTGCCGTTCTCAGAGCTGCTGAGCAGGGGCTCTCGGGTGCTGGGGGGAGGAAGGACTAAATGATCTCACAGCCCTGGCCCTGGGGAGGGGGTGGCAGAGAGACAGCGGCGGGGCGGGGGGGGGGGGGGGGGGGCACAAACAGATAAAAAAGTTGAGGCTGGGAGATGGAGACAGAGGAGCCTGGGTAGGGGCCGGAGAGGCTGTGGTGGTGGCACACGCACACACAGACACAGACAGACAGACACACACACCCGGAGCTCAAACTCCCCGGCTCCTCAGGCCTCCACTGTCCTCCCTCACCTGCTCGGGCTGGGCCGGGATTTGGAGCGAGAGGCGGGAGCGGGGACCTTCAAGGATCCAGCAGTCTCGGTGATGAGGGAACACCAGCTGGGGAGACAGGTCAGCGCCCCCAGGGCAGGCAGTCAGAGCCCCCAGATCCTACGCCGGAGCCTCCCACCCCCCAGCCCGGGCCTCCTCATCCACCGGAGCCACCCTTACTTCTTCCGTTCCGACACGGTCTGGGCCACCAGTTCATAGATCTGTGCCTCCTGGTCCCACGTAAAAAGGACATAAAAGGCTTTGTGATCTGTAAGAGGAGGGGGGGTGGTTCAGAGCCAAGGTTACCTCCATGTGCCCTCCCCTGAGTGTGGGCTAGAGGCTGGGGCAGCCCCTGCTTGCAGTGGCCTCGGGCTCCCACAGCTCACGCCATCCCTCACGTGCCTTGTCCCAAGGCCTCCATCTCACACCCCTTGTCCATCAGGCAGCAAGTCCCCAATCTGGCTTGCCCCACAGACCCCTGGAGCTGCTGATGCACCTCTGCAAAGCCCCAACTCTGTCTCCCCCACCCCCGTTCCCCTGTGGTCCCCAGGAGACAGCCAGGGGGCATCTCCCAAGACTGATGAGAGCAGGCTGCTCCCTGCAAACCCAGGGGAGCTGCCGGGCTCCCTTCTTAAGACTCACAACGCTCCTGGTCCCTTGGCTGCCTTCTTCGCCTCTGCTGGGGTCCCCTGGTGCCCCCCCCACGTGCTCCCCAGCCCTCCAGGACGGTCACCGCCCACGCCTCACCGGTGGCCACCTCGCGGGTGATGGCAGACGTGAGCCGCAGCACCGGCCGCAGCATGGTCTTGCCGTCGGGTGTGGGTGTCAGCGTCCGACTGTGGGACTTGAGCAGCAGCCGCTCGTCCTGGCGCTGGAGCAGCAGCAGCAAGTCATCCAGCAGCAGCACGTGGACCTCTGCAGGGCAAGGCCCAGGCTCAGCAGCTGCCCCTACCCCCTAGCACCCCGCCCCCGGCCCCCACGCTCACCCACAGCCTTGTCCTTCGTCACCCGCCACGTCAGCGGGCCCTCATGCACAAGCTTCTTCTTGGTGATGTCCAGGTTCTGGAGGCAGGAGGGCGTACCGGGTCGGCACAGGGCACGGAGGGGAGGGGAGGGCAGGGTCGGCTGGGACTGAAGAGGGGCTCTGGGCGGAGGGGTGGGGTGGCTCTCCTTCCTAGGGTGCATTAGCAGAGAACTCCAGGGGCAGGAGGGGCAGGGCTGCAGGAGAGCAGGGGAAGGCCGGGGAGGGCAGGGCTGGCAGGGCCACCTTGAACTCGCTCAGCATGGGGTCGCTGCTCTGACGTAGGTGGGACAAGTCCAGGCGCTTCTGATAATCCTTGAGTCGCTGCCGGTGGGGGGGAAGGGAGAGTCATGGGGAGGACCCGAAGGCTGTGGCTGACCCACAGTGACCCTGAAGGGGACAAGCTGAGGGCAGGGCCTGGCCTCCAGAGAAGGGGCCCTGAGATAGACAAGACAAAGGCCCGCCCAAGCCCCGCACATGGACACCCCATTGCCCTGGGGCCCACAGCCACGGCCAGGCATACCAGCAAGTCCTCCATGTCACGCACGGCCTGATTGACGTGGTGCAGAATTTCTCGGCAGCACTCAGCTGCCAGTTCCACTTTCTCTCGTTCCGCCGGCTCTTCTGTGGCAAAGGAGAAGCAGGCCCTGGTGACCCCGAGCCGGGAAGCTCCTGGCCAGCCCCGCCCCCATGCCGCGGAAGCTGGGGCCCTGCGCTGTGGGACCCGGCGTGCTGGCACCTGTGTTCTGCCCGATGCTCTGGAGGAGCAGTGGGTACTTGGTCAGACGCTGCATCTCCGTGGGGATCATATCCTTCAGCTGCAGGCGGCGGCACCGGGGGCGGCTCTCAGCCTCCTGCGGGCAGAGTGTGCTGAGTGGCCCAGCTGGGGGCACGCAGCAGGAACTGTGACACCAGCACGCCTCCCCCCACCCCCAGACCCTGGCCTCCCCCTCACCTGCACAAAGGCACAGAACCGAGGCTCCTTGCGCTGCTTGGCTTTGAGCTGCTCTAAGGCAAATGACTGGCGGCTGCAGAAGCGGGAGGAGATTTTCTGGAACCATCTGCCTTCGGCACCATCAAACTACAGTGAGATTCAGGCCAGGGAGGGTGTCTCAGGTGGGATTGGGAAGAGCCGGGCCTCACGTGGGAAGAGCAGCCTAGACAGGCGCCTGCAGTGAGCGGCCCAGACCCCGGGGTCTTAATGGGAGAGGGGCTTGAGACCAGCCTCCCTGGGCCTGGATTCCAGGTCCCTGGCTGGAAAGAGGGGACCCCAGGGGGAGGCAGGGGCTGGGTGCCCTCACCCGAGCCAGCAGCACGTCTCCGATCTCCTCAATGAGGTAGCCACTATCCTGCCTGAGCTTCATCAGTCGATCGAGGAACAGGGCTGTGGAGAGCAGTGAGGGAAGGGATCACTGTCAGGGCCCGAGCCGCAGCGCGCAGAGCTGAGTGGGAGGCGGTGGTCAAGCTGCAGGTGTTGGATCCTGGGGGCCATGGGGCCGCCACCCACCCGATGCCATGCCCTTGTTGATGTGCCCCGGGAATATGAGCTCTGGGGGGTCCAGGGCTGCCCCCAGGGCTAGAAAGGAAGCTGCCCGTGCCAGGCACTCAAGGAGAATGTGCTAGGCTCTGGTTGAGCCACTGAGGCCTTGAGGAAGGAGCCGGCAGCAAGGCACACAGCGGGCCCCAGCCCTGCACTCACAATGCACCTCGATGAGCTCGTCCAGGCTGGGGAAGATGTTCTGGAGCTCCTCCAGGGAGAAGAAGCCCCCTTCTGCCATGGGCTGGTAGAAAAGGTCATGCAGCACCCGGAGCATGCGCACATGGGCGGCCTCAGTCACCAGCAGCTCTGTGGGAGCAGGAGGCACGGTTGGGAAGGGTGCGGCGGGTGGGGAGGTGCACAGTCTCAGAGGCAGGCTCAGGATTGGGGGACAGGGATAACTCTCCCTGGGTGGAATCATTTGCCCCTGAACCAGCTACTGAGGATTCCTTATCCCACTGCTGGTGTTCCTTGGCTGCGGCAGCCAGCCCGGGTGACCAGTGGTCCCCTGTGCCTGGAACCCATGCCTTTCCCCGAACATGGGATTGTCAGTGCTACACCTGGGAAAATTCCAGGTGAACTGGGATGAGCTGGTCGTACCACCACCAGCAAGCCTACGGCTGTGTGTAGGATCCGGCAAGTCCCTCGGCCTTGGTTTCTGGAACAATGATAACCCTTTACACATACGTTGATAGCCTTGGATCCAGGGAGCCCCCGTCCCCCTACCGCCGCGAGGGAGCATGCCTGGGTTTCAGGGGCCCCAGGAGTTCCTGGAGACAATAAACGCACAATTCCATGTTAGGAATATTTTTCTGATGAGGGAAACGGCTGTGCTGTCCACTATGGTACCACTAGCCACAAACAGTCCTTCGGATTTTAATTGAAATGAAATACAGTTCTGTAGTCAGTGGTACTTGTCACATTTCAAGTGCTCAATGGCCATTATGCGGCTGGTGGTAACCGTGCTGGGCAGCACAGAGGCTGTGAGTTTTCATTATTCCAGAAAATTCTACCAGATAACACTGCTTTCTATTTGGCTCGTATCCTTAGAAGGATCTGGAACACAAGAAGTATTCCCCTATGGCCCTAGAACTTCCGAATGAGTTCCCCTCTTACTATTAAGCAACGTGTAAATAAAACTTCTAAACCAGAGCTTCCAAAGAAGTGTTCTACTTTTGCCAAACGCCCACCCCATACCCAGTTCGAGATCGCAGAGAAGAATCAACACAGAAAGGATACTTCCATCATCTCCCCACCCAGAAGCAAGCGCTGAGGATACACTGAGTATCTTCCGGAACTTGTTCCCATGGCACTACTTTTGCCTCTGAACAGTTAAGTCCACACTGGAATGTTCTTACCTGGCCCCCCACCACATTAAACACTTCCCACGAATCCCCTCAGCTCCATGACCATCTTTTGAAGTGGGAGCTATTACTTCCCAAATAAGGAAACAAAGATTTCCTCGAGAAATACAACGTCATGTGACCCTTCCAGCTCTTACCAGCTCTGCCCTGCACTAGGAAAAAAACTCGCAGCAAACGTCACTTTGACAGCTGACAGCCACATTCCTGTTCCACGCGTGGCTGTTCCACGATGTATGTGACGAATGGCCCTCGGTGGTAACAGGCTGCCTTCAAGTCCGGCCCATGGCGCACAGAGATGGCAGCATCTTGTCCCTTCGCCAGAACTGGGTGGCGTCCCCGGTACTCACCACTGATGACCTCCTGCCGCTTCACCTGGCTCTTGGGCAGGCTGTGCAGGGTGCCAAGGGGGACAAGCTCCCGCCAGCCAGGGGGCTCTTCTGGTTCTATTTCTAGTCCTGACCGTGCCGGGTCCCCTTCCTCTCCAGGCTCAGGGCTGTGAGACAGAGGCCTTGTTAGGGCCGCAGCTTGGGGCATCCCTGGGAGGAGACTTCCATTCCTAGTGTCCAAGCCCCACCCCCCCACCCCCAGCCTGCCCCATGGCCTTGGCATTCAAGGCCTCCAGAGCAGGCCCCAAATCTCTAAGTAAGAAGAGTCCCACCCCTCTCCTGTGACCTCAGTGTCCAATACGCAGTTCTCTCTAACTCTGGCAACAACCCCTCCCCCACCATCCTCCTGACTCTCCAGGCTGCCTCAGTAGATGGGGGAGGAATGACCTACGTGGCTCGTCGGGTAGGGCCAAGCACGGCTGTGGCAGAGCTGGGGTCCATGTCCACGTCACTCCGGGAGCGGCCCCCACCCCGGCCCTTAGCCCCGAGGCTGCCCCGGGAAGGCCGGCGGCGGTCACTCACCCGCAGGCTCTCCGAGCGCCCCAGACGCCCCGATAGCCTGGACCCGGAGGTCAAGGACAGTCAGGCAGAGGCCAGGACAGAGACAGGGAAAGACCAAGACAGGGTCAGAGACAGGGAGAGACCAAGACAGGGACAGGTGGGAGAGACCAGGACAGGGACAGAGACAGGGAGAGACCAAGACAAGACCAGAGGTGGGGATATACCAGTTAAGGGACAGGGAGAGACCAGGACAGGGACAGACGGGGACCAGGGTAGGGGAGACCAGGACAGATACCAAACATGCAACAGAAGAGAGGAGAGAGTCAGAAGGAGCAGTGGAACTTGGGGCTTTGGGCTGTTGGGGCACTGAGGGTGGTCAAGAGCGATGGGGAAACTTGGTGGGGGTGGGGAAGGAAACCCAGTCCGGAGCAGGGATTGACCCCTCCCTTCCCTGTGGCAAGGGGCTGGTTGGGGGGCAGAGCAGGGACGGAGGGAGGGAAGATTTCAATACTTAGCTCTTCTGCTGGGAGGGTGATGTCCCCACCCACCCCTTGCAGGGTGAAGGGGAGGGGATGGCCCATGGGGAGAGGGGAGGGGCTGGGAGAAATGGGGGAGGGGCTAGCCCTCCCCCCGGCCCAGGGCCCACGGACCCACCTCTTCCATCTTCTGGGGAGAGAGGGGCACAGGGTCAGAGGAGGACCCAAATGGAACCCAACTCACCTCCCCCGCCCACCAAAGTGTCCCCAAAGCAGCGGCACAAAGACGGGCAGGGGGCAGAGCCTGCCCCCCCAACTGTGAGGAGGACAGGGCCCCCAGGCTTGGAGCACAGAGGGTGGGGGCTGGAGGGCAGGGCACAGGGAGGCAGGGGCGGGAGCAAGGCGCAGGGCAGTGGCTCCGAAGAGGAGAGGAGGGAATGACAACCTAAAGAAGGGATGAGGGAGGGGGCAGGAGGAAGAGGAGGCGCAGGAGGAGAAAGAGAAGAGGAGGAGAGAAAAGAGAAAGTGGAGGACGGAAAGAGGAGGCAGAGATGGGCAGAGGGAGGAGCAGGGCAGAGTGGAGACAGCTCGGGGACAGCAGGAGCAAATGGCAGCGCGACCCCGGCACACGCGGAACCTCCCCCCCTCCCCAGGGCCTAATAAGCCCCTTCCTGCTCCCCGCACCCCTGACCCCACACCCAGCCCCGGGCACCTCTCTGTGTCAGCACCCTCCTCGGTGCTCTCTGGGGGTGCCAGGGGCTCCAGGCTGGCTGGGCCCTGCGGTGGTGGGTCCCCCAGCTCTGGTGGGGCATCAACACCTGTGGGGTGGCAGGGAGAACAAAGATGGCTGCCAGGCCCTTATGGCAAGACCCCCACCCTGGGGGCCTCGAGCTCCTCCTGTGGTGTGGGGGATGGGGGACGGACTGATAGAAGGGCCTCTGAGAACACGGCCACAGCAGCTGGGGCGAGGAACCGGGGGGGGGGGGGGGGCACAGAACCAGGGAAGGTTCCACGTCCATTCCCTCCCTGACCCTCAGCCAGGACTTGCAGGGAGAGGATAGACCCCTTTAAGGAAGACTGAGGCTCAGACGCGGCTTCCCAGATATAACCCGACTAAGCTGCAGAGCTGGGACTTGAACCCAGAACTGGCCAAGCAGTTGCCTTAGATCCCTGGAGGGGACTGACAATATACTCTGAGAGGGTTCTGGGAAATGACACCTTGGGGGCGGATGGGAAATGTAGTCCAAGGAGGGGGGCTTAAGCAGCCCCAGGATAGAGGCTGGAGCCTGAGAGGACAGCAGTGAAGCAGGTGAGCAAAGGGAGGTGGTTTCTTAATACTACTGGGGACCAAGAGCAGGGCAGGGTAAGTGGAGAACTGAGGAGGGGTGTCTCTTGGGGGCAGGGAGGCGCTCAAGAAACTCACCTGCTTCCCGGTCGGGGCTGTCTCCAGACAGAGGGTGTGGAGAAAGTCCAGGGACGTCCTGCCCAGGAGCCCCGACGTTCCGGTCCCGGGAGGGCACTCCTAGGCCTCCCCTCCTTTCCGTAAGGCCTGGCTTCTCAGCTGGGGAGACATCCAGGGAGGAGGGGGGAATGAGAGCCCAACACGTCTAATCCACCGCAGCCTGCACTCCAGCCCCATCCTCCCCACAGCCCAGGAGCACCCCGACCCTCTCTCCCAGGTTCCCCCCACCCCCAGCCAGCTTCAGGACCATTACCATCAGCCTCGACTTTGAGGTGTCGGAAATCGGGGGCTGAAACGAGAGATGGGGCTGTGAAGCAGGGGTGCCGTGGGGAAACAGGGCGGGCAGAGGCCAGGTACCTCACCCTGAGGCTCGCCCCGGTTCCAGCGGGCAGCGTCCAGTAAGATGCTCAGGCCTTTCTTGGTCTTGGTTGGCTCATCTGACCGCCGATTCCCCATCATCTGAGGGAAGGAGGGAGAGTGAAGGAGGGGGCTCTCCATCTCTGAGACCATAACCTAGCAGAATCAGACCCTGGGAGCCCAGATCACGGGGCTCCCCAGGGGCCTCTGGGGAGGGAAGCGCCAGGTTTGGGTGCTCAGGGGAAGCACCTTTTTTCGGAAGAAATTCCTCCCCGACTTCTTGTCCCCGCTCTTGGTCCGCACCCCAAGGTGGCGCATGTACAGGCTGATGGCGCTGACCACAGCGGCACTGTGGGGAGGGGTCAGTCAGGGCCCCGAAATGCGTGCAGATACACACACGCCCATGGCCATGGGGGCACTGCTGTCCCCCAAGCCTTCCCCTCCGCATTCACTTTCCACCCCAGCCCCCCAACCGGTTCCAGGTGAGTGTCTGAGGAAGGCAGAGAGGGCTCCAGAGGTCAGGGCCCCAATCCCCAGTCCTCCTCCCTGGGGCCTGGGGGACTAAATGCCTCTCTGGCCGTTCTCTCTGCTTCTCTCATCACCTCTTTTCCTCATCGGGAGAGATGGTGTGTCTGCAAAAAGAAGGAAGAAGTTTGCCACAAACTTGCTAAGCCTGGATCCCTGTCTATCCAGCACAGGTGTCCGGGGTGCTGCCCCTTAGATGAAGGAACAGAGAGAGGCGAGGCGGAGAGGGAGAGGGCCACGGCTACAGGGAAGGAGGAGCACAGCAGAGAAGAGCGTCTCTTGAGAGCTCGGAGCGGCAAGGACAGGACCCAAGCGCCAGGCCCAAACACAAGACCATGGAAAGCCCTGGAAACTGGGAGGGTACCCCAAAGCTGGGAAGAGACAACACAAAACCAGCTGAATTACAAATGCCAGGGCTGGGGAACCCAGAAGGCAGGGGAAGAGCCCAAAGGTTAAGAAATGAACCCTGAAGCTGCAGGGACCCCACCCCCACCCCCACGCCAAGGTGGGGAGCAGGCAGGCCCCACTCACTGCATCTCCTCCAGGTGGGTCAGTAGCCGCTCGGCCAGGTGCCGCTCCCGGGCCTCAAAGCTGGCACGGTCCCGCCCAACCCAGGCCTCCAGCTGGGTCAGGTCGTGCTCCCAGGGTGTCATGCCCATGAGCCGCTTGGAGCGGAAGTCCTCCAGCAGCCGGCTGACGGTGGCCTGCTGGTTCTGCACCACGTCATGCACGAAGTGCCGCTGGACATCCTCGGAGAGGAGGTCGGGTCGCGTGCGGTCTGCAGGGACATGGGCAGGGGGTTGCTCCCACCCACCCTCAGACCCCTGACGGGTGCGCTTCCTTGGGTTGCCGGGGCCAGGGGTGAGGACAGGAGTCTGCGCTGTCCACGGGAGCAGGGGAGTGTGGCTTCCCACCCCAGGGGTCCCCTGCTGGACACCCCTCCCTCACCCACAGTCCCCTTCTCTCCTTACCGAGTTCAAAGGAGACAGTGGGAGGGACCGGCACTCGCAAAACCTGCTCAGGCCAGAGAACAGGGTGAAGGTGAGGACCAGGGCAGAGATGGGGTCACCACAGCCCAGGTGCCTGCTGGGAATGATGGTCTGAGGGGAGGGAGCTGGGGAGGGAGGGCCAGGTGGGCACCGAGTCTCCCAGGACCAGGTTGTGGGGGGATTAGGGCCCCTCAGAGGTGTCTCTCACCGCAGTCTTGTCCAGGAAGCTATGGTAGAAGTCGAGGAAGGCCTTCTTGGCCTCTTTGGGACCCAGGGAAGCCAGCATGTCTGCGTGCAGGCAGCAGAGCTGGGGAGACAGAGAGCATCACGTGTCCTCTCCCCCCCCCCCAGCCCCAAACCACATTCTCCCTTGAAAAGCTTGAGGCTCACGTCTTCTGGTTAAGAGCTCCCTGGTATCTACCACCCCCACACCCAGGCCCTTGCCTCTCTTGGCCTCCCTGGGGCCAGGGCCAGCGTGACCATTTGCTCATTTTCTATCCTGTGAAGTGGCTATGGTTTGGTTTCCTGCTGTCTCCTACTACACTGAGAATCCTGGGGCCTGTAGCGTGCTGTTCTAACCCTTGGTCCACGTTCACCTGGTCAGTCGTGATCACTGGTTGTTATCGCCTTTTATAGATGAGAACACTGGGCTCAAGTAGCTTGCCCCAGGTCACGATGCTACTTACTTAGAGGCAAAGCTGGGGTTAGAACTTAGAAAGCCTGTTCCCCTAGAACCCACAGCCTAGAAATACTGCAAAAACCTGAGGGACACACGTGTGTATGTATGTGAGAGAGAGGGAGGAAGGTTCTGGCTCATCGGTGCCCCAGAGAGGCCCCGAGCACAGTGGGGGCTGGGCAAATCACCAGGTGGACCAGTGGGGCTCACTCATTCATTAACCACTCATCCCCAGAGCTCGCCTGCCCTTCAGCCCCATGCTGGGCAGTGCCGGCACTGTGCTGCCTGCTCCCACCCGTCTTGACTCCTGGGGTCTCTCGTTGGGTAAGGAACACAGTCTGTGTGCCAAGGCCTTACCCTAGTAGGGGTAGGACTCTGTTTTCCTGCCATAAACACTTCCAATCTCTGCACACCCCCAAACTCCACGACAAAACCCCACAAGAGGCCCATAGGAAGCAGCCCAGGGCCACAGCTATCTCCTGGCTGCCTGCCCAGCTGATGAGGCGAGGGGGCTGCAGCAGGCCAGAGTCTGAATGCTGGGGGCCACCCGGGTCACCTCGGCCAAGCCCCCGGCTCTGGCTGGGCTTGTTTCCATATCTGTAAAAGGACATAGCAGTCAGCACCCTCCCTGGGCTGAGTTCAGGAGCCCAAGTTCTAGAAAGCTCAGGCTCGCTAGGGGGACCTCCTTGCCCAGAGGGGCACAGCCTCCATTTACAGGGGAGGGGCAGCCACTCTTCTGGAGAGAAGGCATTTTCCTGATTTCCTGCCCATTTTTGAAGCTCTGGGGTCAGTCGATGCACCCCTCCTTCTTGGAGCCCTGGGCATCCCAGCCCAGCAGCTCTCTCATGTCTGGCTGTTGGGGGGATGTACCCTGTTGTGCACTTCCAGTCCGGTCGAGTGCTCCGGGCTACACCCTAGCTGCAGCCTGGGCTGGGCCACCCTATGTCTCCTTGCGACGAGGACCTTGTCCCCAGAGCACCCCCCTCCAGCCTGCGCAGTGGCATCTTCCTTCCTGAGTCACGCACTGGGCTCTCCAGACCTTACAGGGCAGCATGGCTGCCCCTGACAGGGCCCAGGAAATTTCTGCCTCTTATCTGGGATAGTGAGTTCTGCTCGCTCTGCTGTGCGTGCTGCTTGTGGTGGTTCATTGTTTCTGGGGCAGCCAGACCTGCGAAGGCCAGGGGCTTCCCTCCCACAGCCCTGGGCCCCGAATGATGGACGGGTGGCCCCTGCCGAGGCCGCAGAAGAGGATTCCACTTCCAGGGTCAGCGGGAGGGGCCATGGATGGGTGACATAACCACTGGCAGGGAACAGGGGTGGGGAGCCCGGGGCTCTGCTGGCTTCTGGGGTCTCCACTGCTCTCTGCCTGACCAAGCTCTGAGTACCCTCCCCCCCTGTACTCGCTGCTTGCGGAGATTTGACGGGGCACCCGCAGTCTTGCCAGGGTCGCATGCCTAGCACTCTGGCTCTCTCTTCTAGATCTCACGCTGTGTGCTCTGGATCTGTTTCCTGGACCCTCCCAGCTGGGCTTCTCTGGCCGGTCTCACTGAGCGGGGTGGCCAATCCGGGTCTCAGCCCTCCCTCTGCCCACGCAGCCCCGCCCTCACCAGGGGTCCCGGTTCAAACTGCAAGGCCACGTGCTGCAGAAAGGCCATGAGGTGGGCAGGCCGCCGCTTCACCTGCTCCAGGCTCTGGAACTGGCTGTTGTGCTCCTCTGCGTTCTGAGGGCGGAGAGCGAGGCGGTGAGACAGTGGGGAGCAGAGCGGCACCTTGGGCTTGACCTCTCCCCTCCCCGGCAGCGATGACACCGTAATAGCTGGGACTGGGGCTGGTGTCAGGGACAGCAGATGAGTCAGCGGTACAAGGGCAGGTTATGAGGACAAGCATTAGCATGGGGAATAGGGATCGGTGCTGCGATTAAGGGGGGCGGTGAAAAAACCCGGGGCTAGAGTTAAAAGGGTGGGAGTCCACGCTATAATGGGACACCAAGGATGGGGTGTGAGGGAACTAGGATTGTGGTACCCAGATTACAGAAAGAGGGACAGGCAGTTAGAGGAGGTGGGGGCCAGCATCCCACGGGGGACCTGAGGAGGGAGGAGACACTGAGGATGGGACTTGAGGGCTGGGGCCCACGGAGGCTGGGACAGAAGCTTTTCCACCCCATCTCCCCCTTACCGTCTCCAGCTCATTCTCAAAATCCTCATCCTCAGCCCCAATGATGCTGACTGGCACCAGGCCAGGCCGCGGTGGTCCTGGGGCCTATGGAAGAGGAGGGATGGCTTCAGCTGGGGGTGCAATGCCAACTCACAGCCCCCCAGTCCCCTGCCCCTAGGCTCTCTCCACTCACCAGCCCGCGGGCGATGTCCTCTGCCTCCATGGGCTCCACAGGGCTGAGGAACAGGAGGGGCCGCGGTTAGTGGGGGCAGGAGACAGTGGCACAGGGTGGTTACTCACAGATTCCTGGCCCAGGTGTGAAGGTGAGTAAACAGCGTCCCCCGCCCCAAACCCGGCCTCCACAGCTCAATGGGGCCTCTGTGTGGCGACAAAGAGCCCTTCAGAGGCTAGCCAGGGCGGGGAGCCCAAGAACAGGGAGCCTTGGGAGGGTGGGGGAAGCGATGGAGGCCCAGGAGCCGGGGTCACTAAGAGAGCTGTGGCCATGAAAGCCTGTAATTTGGGGTCTCTAAGGGGGAACAGGCTGGGGGCCTGGACTCCTGGGTCTGAGGGAGGAGGGACCAGGGACCTGGATTCCTGAGTCTGAGGGAGGAGGGAGCAGCAGGTTAGGTCTGAGAAAGGAGACCTGACTCTTGGGTCTGAGGGAGGAGGGGCTGCAGGTTGGTCTGAGAAAGGACAGGCTGGGAGCCTAGATTCCTGGGTCTGAGGGAGGAGGCACTGGGAGTCTGGGCTCCTGGGTCTGAGGAAGGAGGGGCTGGGGGCGGGACTCCTGGGTCTGAGGGAGGAATGGGCTGCAGATTGGGTATGAGGAAGGAGAGGCCAAGAGCCCAGACTTCTGAGTTTGAGGGAGGAGGAACTGGGGGCCTGGACTCCTCGGTGTGAGGAACGAGAGGCCAGGGACCTAGACTCCTGGGTCTGAGGGAGGAGGGATTGGGGGCCTGGACTCCTGGGTCTGAGGGAGGAGAGGGCTGCAGGTTGTGTGTAAGGAAGGACAGGCTGGGAGCCCAGACTCCTGGGTCTGAGGGAGGAGGCACTGGGAGTCTGGGCTCCTGGGTCTGAGGGAAGAGGGCGCTGCAGGCTGGGTCCTAGGGAGGCAGGGCCTGGGGGCTAGCAGAGTTGGGAAGGTTAAAGGAAAGGCAGAAAGGAGATAAATGGGGTGTGTGGGGGCTGCTCTCCTAGACCTGACAGGCTTGGGGCCGGATGTTGCCTCTGAACCCACCAGCCCCACTTCCTGTGACAGGAAACCTAATGGCAAATCCCCCAACCCCCAACTCTCTCCACATAAGAAAACAAAACTCTGAACCTCTTTCCAGAGACCCAGAAGTAGCTTTCCCTCGGGGACCTGGTATCTTCCCCTGCTTCCAATCCCATAAAACAAGGGATGGTCCTTAGCCAGCTCCTCCCCAAGGTGTGTCTGTCTCCCCTGCCCTGCCTCTATCTGTCCCTCTGGCTCTCCTTCCGTGGCCAGCTATCTGTCCTCTGGCTGTCTGTCCCTTGAATGTGCTTGAAGTCTTTGCCTCTCTTCTCCTGGTCTCCTTCCCTCTCTCCCTCCCTTCAGACCTGTCTCCCTTTCCCACCATCTCTGCCCTCCGTCCCCCTCCACCACCTCGCCCTAGCTTCCGTTGCTGTCTCTCCCCTCTGTCAGTGTCTGTCTTCCCACATCTGGTTCTGCAGCCACCTGAGTCCTCGAGTCACTGTGTCATGCACTGTCTCTCTCTCTCCCCGGCTCTCCCATCATCTCCCTTAGAGTCTCTGCTTTCCTGTGTCTTCCCACCACCATCTTCTCGGTCCTTAATTAGTCTGACTAATGCCACCAGAGCCCGTGTCAGGCGGGAAGGAGGTGGGGAGGGGTGGACCAGTGGGGTGGTGAGGGGAGGGGAGGGGGATCCCCCCACAACCCAAAGCTATTTCCAGCCCCGGTTGCCTGAGGCTCACCCTTCTGCCTCCTCCACAGGCCTCCTCCCTAGCACTCAATAAACGGTGGGTAGGATTTTGTTTATGACCATGAAACAGTGATGCTTTCTGGAGTGTCCCTGTGTCATCCCATGGGTTCCACAGAGCACACGACATTCCCTTTCTCTTCCATAGAGCGCCCTCCAAGCTCGGGTGATTTAAGATTTGAGCATTGTTAAATCTTCACATAAATAAACTTGCAAGCCGGCACCAAAAAACAAAAAAAACAAAAACAAAAAAACCCCACAAAAGCAATTATTTATTACAAAAGCTAAACTTACCTAGCACTTAACAGCGTGCTAGGCATTGCTCCAAGTGCTTCTCACATCTGAACTCACTCAAGCTCACAACCACACGCACCCCATACAATTAGTAGTCCCGTTGGAGACAGAAAACCTTCACCAGGCCACCGGCAGCAACTTCTGGAAAACATGACCACACACATCGAAGGTCCATGCTCACCCCACCGCGGGGGCAGCGGGGGGGGGGGTGTTCAACAGAGGCAGGGAGATTGCAAAAAGCGCAAAGGAGAGGACACATGTCATGTGAGCAAATGCTCAGGGCCAGGCAGGCCCCAATCATGTACCTTATGCCTATTACCTCTGCATTTGGAAACACGAAACAGTGGCTAACCGTTAGTGTGCACTAAGTGTCATGAAGTATATGCCAGGCATAGCATTATTGCTTTACAGGTATTAACTCACTGAATCCTCTAAATGACCCCTGGAGGTCAGTTTTATAACTATTTTCATTTTACTGAGGCACAGCTCTTAAGAGACAGAGTGAGGATTCAGATCCAGGTGGTCTGACTTCAGAGTTCACACATTTAACTATGAGAATGTGCTCCTTCAGAGCACGCGGAATCCCACCGCCCACCCCAACCTTAGGAAACTAAAATCTGAACCGAAGTTGAGGCACATCTGATCCCTTGAGGGTGTCTGGGGAAATCAGAGGTCTGTGGGCACTGTGATGGGCAGGAGTGTGGGCTGCTGCTCAGGCTGCTCCACAGAGGCTTAGGGCTCAGAAAGCATTCTGGAAGGGAAGGTGCGGGGTTGGCTGCTTAGAAGACAGACGGTGAGGGGGTACCACAAAGGGTATTCACACACTGAGGCGGTCAGATGGGTTTGTAGGCAACTGAAAAAGCCAACCGTCCAGCAGCAGAGACACTGTGTCCATGGGACTGGGGGTGGTGGCAGTCGGGGAAAGTTTAGAAGGTTCTTAGAGGTGTGGGTCTTAGAGCAAAGCAGGCACCAGTTGGGGACTGTATGGGCACCTGGATTCTGTGCAAGGTTTGTGGTCTATAAGACACTGAGCAGATGACCCGGGTCCCCAAGAACCTCCGGAAGCCGTAAACAACTAAAAATACAGAGTAGTCAAGGTAAGTTCACAAGGGGCCCTTGGAAAGTATAAGGCTCCAGATTCTCTTCTATTGGCAAGTTCAAACAAGTGGGTCTACACGGAGGATCACACCGGATCATGATTCCGTAGGTAAAGCAGCCAGTCTAGGGGACCTATGGAGACTTAAAACGGGAGCAAAATTCTATAGGCGCATGTGGTGGTCCCAAGACCCAGGATTCTAGGGGGTGATACTGACCAATGGGGACCCCACATCTGTAAGAAGCCGAGTTTCCGGGAGTGGGAAGCAGAAAACTGGTGGGTCTGTTGGAACTTGTAATTTATATGGAACGTGGGGCATCTATACGAGCCCCAAATCCTACGTAGGACGTGGCGGGTCTACGAGGGCCCCAAATCCTACTACAAGGGACGTGGCGGGGCGCACGGCCAGGGATGATGGGGCGGACCTGCGGAGTCAGGATCTGACGCCCGCCGGGGGCCGCGTCCCTCACCTGCTCCTGGTCGTAGGAGAATCCACCACAGCAGCCAGAACCGAAGTCTCTGCGCGCCGGCTCCAAAGTCCCCCACCCCCGCCTCCGAGTCGCTCTAGCTGCCCCAGCGTCTACCTTTGCTTCCAGCTCCACTCCTCCCGCTAGCCGCTCTAGCCTAGCCGCTGCCCGGTTCCTATCCGGGAGACTCTACTCCTCCCGCCGGCCGCTCTAGCGCTCCACTGCGCCACGCTGGCCAGAAAGGGCCGCTCTGGCCTGCCTTGGAGGGCTGGCGTTTCCGTATCTCGACTGCTCCTGTCACTCTACCGTGCCCCGCCCCCCGCCCCCGCCCCCCCAGCCAGACTACAAAGTCCTTCCAGCTCCCCCGGCCCAGGGCTCAATCCCAGATCTCCGAGTCGTCCCTGGCCCTTAGTCTCCGGCCTGGGTTCCCCACCCTATCTTGCCTTCCTAACTCCGGAAACAGCTGAATTTCCAAGGCAGACACTAATATTCCCGGCACCCCCACCGCCCTGGCCGCACACTTTGCCGGGACTGTAAAGCGAAACTCCTGGGTGCCATGGTACCTTTCCCCCTGACATGCAGTGTCACCTGCAAAAAGTAATTACTTCTTCCCGAGACTCAGTCTTCCCGCCTGTACAATGGGGGAAGATCTCCAGCTCTGTCATCTACAACCCGTCTCTCAGGGTATATAATTAATGGCCCAGAAAAAGGGCTTTCCCAAAAATGCTTTCAAACGCGCTCTGCAACTTCCAGCTTCACAGGGGCCTACGGTGCAGTTATTGACGTTTTTCCTTTTCGGTGGCCCTAAAGCATGTGGGGTTGGAGGACGGTACTTGAAAGCACCTGCAAGTTCAAATCCCAACTCCACTCGGTCTCACGGTGTGTGGACCCAGGGACGAGTCGGTTCCGCTCCCTAAGCCTCAGTTTCCCCACCCGTACAATGGGAGTGATCATCCGTCCTCCGCTGGACAGTTGCGAGGCTTTGACCCCGGCCTTGCACCCTTCATCCCCACTTACTGGGCACTCGGCAGGTGTTAGTTCTCCTCTCTTTGCTCCCCTTGACAGATGGGTTAACTGAGGCCCACGGAGGGGCGGCCGCTGGCTCTGAGGGGCGCGGAGGAGGCCCCAGCACGGCCGGCAGCGCCCCGGCCCCCTCCCTCCTCCTCTCCACTTCCCCTGGCAGCCTAGGGGCGGGAGGCCAGGCGGGGCCGGGATCGTGTACCTGGAGTCCGGCGGGGAGGTGACCGGCGGGGTGCCCGAGGTCGGGCTCGGCGATCCCGGGCCCTGCGTCCCGGCTCCCGCTTCCTGGCTCTGGCGGGGCAGGAAGTTGGGGCGTTTTTCCGGAGGCCCCCGCCCCGCCGCCCCTCCCCGCTTCCTGCCCGCGCCCCGCGCCCCGCGCCCGCCCGGCACCTCCGCTTCCTTCCCCTTCTCGCAGCCCGCCGGGCCCCTCCTTCCCCGCTCGGCGGGGGACCAGCCGGCCCCGGCCCCGCCCCGGCCCCGCCCGGCTCCTCCCGGCTTTGTCCGTCTGTCTGTCGGCGGGTCGCGGGCTCCACGCTTCTCGCCTCCACCGGGTGTCCACTATCGCCTCCCCGGCGGGATGGGGGCCGTCTCGCCGCAGCCTCCCCTGCTTTCCGTCTGGGTCTCCTGGTCTTTCTCTCTCTCTTTACCTCGCTGTGCGCGTTTCTGTCCGCGTCCCTCTCTGTCTGCCCCTCTGGCCCTCCTTTCTCCGTGGGGGGTCTTTTCCTCCCGCTCGCGGGGGCCCTGCTTCTCCGCGCTGTCCCTCCCCTCTGTCGCATCTCTTGTTTTCCCTTTTCCGGGTCTCAGTATCTTTCTGCATGGCCACCTCGGTCATTTCGCCAACCACTGCTTTCTCTAGAGTCCCAGGGATCAGCCTCTCCGTGTCCATTTTTCTATGGACCTTTCTTTCCTTTCTCTGTCTCCTGCTTTCTCTCTGCCCCCCCCCCATTCCCTGTCCCTTCATTGTCTTTCTCTTCACTTGCTCTGTCTCTCCATCACTATCTCTGTGTCTCTCTCTTCTCCCAGAAACCCTGCGTCCCTGTGCCCCCCACCCCAGTCCCCAGATGACAGCCACAGATTCTCCCCAGATGTCCCTGCTGTAAGTCCATTCCCAGAAAAGAAAAGGTGTGGCTTGGCTGTAGTCAGCACAGGGTACCAGCCCCACTAGACAGGCGCCTGTGTTTGTGGGACTGAAATATGAATAAATAAATATGGTCACCTGCCTCCTTTCTGTGTCCCCTGCCTGCTCAGGGACCTAGCCTAAGGTGAGGCACTACTCCAAACAATTCTTATTTCTGTCTGGTTACCTGGCCCCAGGTGAAAGGAGTGGGCACGGTTGGGGGTTGGGAAGTTGGTGGGGGCAGGATCCTGGGTCTAAGAGAGAAGGGGCCGGAGGCCTGGACTCCAGGGTCCCACCAGAAGAGGGGAGCATCCCCATGAGATCCACGACTCCTGCCAAGGTCTGCAGTAGGGAGGGATTTATTATCACTAAGTGGCCATGACAGAGCAGGGAGGGGAAGGGGACACTAACGAGGCTCAGCAATCAGGTCCCCTGGAGGCAGCGATTAAGGGCTCATTACCCGCTGGGTGTGGGGGGGAGGCTGGGAAAAGCCGCAGGAGGAGGGCTGAATTGGGGTATGTGCAGGTGGATGAGGATAGTCTAGAAGGAAGAGCAGACATGCTCAAGGGGGAAGTAGAGTCAGGACACTCCCGGGAAAGATCATGAAAAGAAAACCGAATGGGGCGGAGGGGGAGCAGGGAGAGGGAACACCAGAGCTGGCAGCCCAGCTGGCTAGGGCAGCCCACAGGGTCACGGCTTCTCCAGCTGGACGTCCCCGTCTCCGATGTGGAGGCTGCCCACGTCCTGGTAGGTGCCCTGGAGGCCTCGGGAGATGTCCTCATACATGGAGCAGTCATCCAGGTTCAGGCCCTGGGGTGAACATGTGGTGGGGGGCCTCAGCGCCCTGATGCCCAGATCCTGCCCCCAGATGACCCCAGGGAGGACCCCCATGAGAACTCCAATGCACATGCCCCTTGCCTGTCCCCACCCACCGCTCACCTCATATAGGTTTTCATCTTCGTAGTCATCTGGGGCGTCCATCCCAAACTTCATATTCTGCCATCGTTTCTGGGAGGGGGTGATTGGGAGGAGGGGGTGTGGGGGGAGAATATGTTTTCCCCACCGAACAACACTCTGGGGTGCCAAGAGGTGCTTTACCAGAGAGGATAAGGACTGGGCCCAAAGCCACACAGCAGTTGAGTGGCAGGTGTCTCTGGGTCCCCGCCTTACAGTTCTTGCACAAATAACAACTCTGCTAGAAATGGCAGTGGCTGGGTTGGTTGCCTGTCACCTAAGGCAGGGTTGGAGCAATTCAGTGACTCCAGGAGGACAGCCTTCCCTGGACACATCTGAGGGCCCCTGTGCTCCTGGGGGGGGCAGCTAGAATGAGACACCATGGCTAGGGTGTGGGGGGCTAGAGTGAGGTACACCTGGGGGTGGGGAGTGAGGACAACCCTGCCAGGAGACTGAGCAAGGATGCGCTGCTGGGCCCCGCACCCTTTACAAATTCAGGTGTCCCTCAGTCATGTGAGGATGCTGTCACTCTCCCATTTTAGGGGGACCTCCACCTCAGAGGGCCCCAGTCCCTAGGGGCTCACCCTGAACAGCAGCAGCGTCCCAGGCACCACGGCGCAGAAGAGCAGGACGATGCCCTCGGCTGTGATGAGGTTGTTCTTGGTGGCTTCTCCCATGTCCAGGAAGGGTCTGGGGAGCCGCTCTGAGAGGAGGGGAGCCACTCAGAGCACGAGGGCCTCCCACCCCCAACCCTCCAGGCATCCCAGCCCTGTCCTGGCAAGAACGAGACCACCGAAGCCCTCCACCTGCAGTGAGCATGAGTGGGAACGCAAGTTTGCCCACAAGGGAAAGGGGCACCGGCTCCACCCCTACCGCACAGGTGGGGCAGGGGTGGGGCGGGAGGGGGCCAGGGCGCCGCTGGCTGGCTCACCGCGCACGCGGAGGTAGGTGCCGCAGGAGTACTGTTGGTTGACTTTCTGGTTGAGGCCTTTCTCCTCCACCCGGCACCTGTACAGGCCTCTGTGGCTCTTGTTCGCGGCCTGGATGCTCAGCTCACTGTGGGGGCCCTGGCCGTAGCTCCAGAACATGTCGGGCCAGGTGGCATTGCCTTGGATGATGCGCCACCACGTGACGTTGAAGGTGCTGTCGCGGCTGCTATGGTTGTACAGGCACGGGACGTGGACCTCCTCCCCTAGGCTCACGGTCACTGAGGGTGGGCCCTCGTCCACCCACAGGGCCTGGCACCTGGGGCCTGCAGAGATGAGGAAGCGTTGGGGATTGTGATGGGGACCCAGGCCCCAGCAGTGGCAGCAGCCCAGGGTGCGTGTGTGTGTTGGGGGGGGCGGGTAGAAGGTTGAGGACACTCCCCGGGGAGGAGGGGGGGTGGGGGGAGGGGCCCACGGTGCAGGGAGTGAGGTTGCCTCTGTAGGGAGAGTAGTATCGAGGGGAGCAGAGAGAGGGCACACCTGTGGAGGATGGGGACAAGGACACCCATTGTCCCCCCATCTCTCCAGTGTGCCTCTTGCCACCCTCCCCACCTGTGCTCTGTGCTTTGGCCCCACTGAACTCACAGGCATTTGGATATTTGGCATCCTAGTGGCAGAAGTGCCCCTGTCCAGGGAGCTCTGTCCAGAATCCATTTGGGCCTCACTGCCTCCGGGAGGCCTTCCAGGCTCACTTTCCCATCAGTCCCCAGCCCCACCTGACACCTGGCGCTTTATCTGGTGTAATCTCACAAAAGCCTTAGAGGTAGTTTCTCTCATTAACCCATTTTATAGGTGGGACAGCTGAGGCCCAGGGAGGGCAAATTTGTTGTCTAGCATCATGAGGGCAGCAAGAGTGGTTGGTGTTTCAAACCCTGAGCCTTCAGGCCCACCTTGCCCTGTGACCTCAGTCCCCACTGTCATTGCTTCTGTCAACCTGGGGGTCAGGAGTGACCTTAGCTGGCGGCTGGGCTGGGGGTTAGGGGAGGGGCCTTAGCAAGGTGGTTGGCTGCTGAGGAAACCCCAGCTTCCAGCCCCCCCCCCCCCCCCCGCCCAAGGCCAGCCTCCTCTGGAAGGAGGAGGTGAGAGGTGAGGAAGAGAGGAGGAGGAAGATGTGGGGAGAGAGGCAGCAACCTGAGCCCCAGTGGTCACAGCCCCACCAGCTGGCATTGCGTGGGGTGGGGGTGGGGCAGCCGGGAACGGCAGCGTGGATGAGGCACCCCCTTCCCCAGCATAGGGGCTCCCTATGCAGTGGGGTGACTGAGATTCAAAGCAGAGAAGGAGAAACCGTTTCTTCTTTCTGAAGCTGAGCCCTACCCCCAAGTCGCCTTCCTGCCCCAGCTCTGAAGCTCAGTCAAGGGCAACCTTAGTTCCTTATTTTGACCTGTGGGGTTGAGGGGGTGGGGAAGTCGTCTGTCACCCCGGTCTCCTTCCATGTGGCTGCGGACACCCCTTAAACTTTGCTGAACCCCCTCCGGCCTCCCCTCGTCCCTGCAGCCTGCTCCGGAAGGCTGCTTCAGGGGCTCTCCCAGCACCGGCCCCCCCCACCTGCTGGCTCCTCACCCTCTGAACAGGGCCTTTCTTTCTGCCTGAGCCTTCTCTCCAGCCTCCTCAGTCCTCCCCACCCCACTGCTCGCCCCCCCCCGCCGCCCCCAGCACCAGCCTGTCAGCCACGTACCCAGGTCAACAGCAGAGATTAGGAAGAAGAGCGCGATGGTGGCGCGCAGCGCTTGGAGGACTCCGGGACCCCCAGGCATCTCTCCCAGTGGGTTGGTTGGTCTGGGCTGCAGCAGTCCTGGGGTACCAGATTCCACCTCGGCTGGCCTGAAACCCCGCCCTACTTCCTGCCCAGCCCTGCCGGAGATGGGCTCCAATGGCCCCGCTGCTGGGCCCTTCTGCGCCCTTTGGCTCTGGGCGGCTGGGGCAGCCCCTGTTGGTGAGCTGCAGGCCCCTGGTGGAGAGAAACTGCTCCCTGCACCTGTGGCCATAATTCCCCTGAGGGGAGGCTGTTGGGAGGGAGGGGAAAGAGACCAGTCCTGGCAAGGAAGCCCCAGCCAGAGTTCAAGGTGCCCCTGCCTGCTGGCGGTCTGTCGGAGTGGTGGTTCTGAGCCTGTTCTCCGCTCCACACTGGCCTTAGGCAGAGCTCATGTCCTCTCTGAGCCTCTATGTCTTCACTTCTTGGCGTTGGAATCAGGATTTAAAGGGGTCGTGTGTGCAAAGTTCTGAACACACGGCCCAGCCCATAGTAGGTGCTCAGTAAAAGGTGGTTTGTATTAATGCTCAGGAAATAAATGAGCTCTACGACTAGGCGGTGGCTTCCTGTTCTGAGCCTTGGCATTAAAAAAAAATTTTTTTTAATTTTAAAGTAAATCTCTACACAAAGCGTGCGGCTCAAACTCACAACCCCAAGCCAAGTGTCACATGGTCTACTGACCTGGCCAGCCTGGTGCCCCAGCCTTGGCATTTTTAATCCAAGAGATGAACACAAGTGTATCCCCCCAGTATTGTGACCGGAGATGATGTTCCCAGCACCTGGGGAGTTAAAGTCACGACAGGATCTTGATGAGAGTCAGCCTCCCCACGATTGGGCAAGGTAGGCCACCCCTCCCCACCCCATTTTTACAGAGAAAACGGGCCCAGAGAGATGCCATTGCTTGCCCCGTGTAATACAGCTTGCGAGCGGGGGAGCAGAGATTCGAAGTCACTTATGTGTGCCCACGTGCCTTTGAGCATTATTTTAGGTCACGCAGAAGGAAACGGACTTTGAGGAGTGGGGGTGGGGAATCACAGGCGATTGTTGAGAGGTTTGTGAGCAGTTGGGGCACTGTCACATACCCACGCAAGGAGACACGGGGTGGGGGTAGTTAGCTCACGGAGATATTCAGTAGCAAAAACTGAAACAGAAAGTCTGTGTGCGGCAGAATGGGATGCGCACAGTGTGACATAAGCAACTAGCAGAGTAGTACTCAGCAGGGGAAAAGGCAGTGCTCCACTCGTCAACACACCTGCATCTCAGAAATGAGGTGAAAAGGACAAAAAACCATGTAGCGTACAACAGTTGACTTGTTTTCAAAAGGCGAAACATCAGGTGCTGTTAGGGACACGTGGGTCTGTAGTTGAGGTGTGAACCCACGCAGGTGAGTGGCACCCAGTTCCTGAGAGGGGTTCCCTCTGGGGGAAGGGAAGAGGGCTGGGGCTGGGAGGGGTACACAGACGACTTTGACCGTCCTGGCTTTAGGTCTTGTTTTACTTAAGTTGGTCAGTGGAGGGGCGCCAGGGTGGCTCAATGGGTTAAGCCTCTACCTTCGGCTCAGGTCATGATCTCAGGGTCCTGGGATAGTCCCCTGCATCAGGTTCTCTGCTTGGTAGGGAGACTGCTTCCCTCTCTCTTTGCCTACTTGTAATCTGTCAAATAAGTAAAATCTTTAAAAGAAAAGAAGTTGGGCAGTGGGTCCATGGGTCTTTCTTACACACTAATAGGTATACTGTTTTGCATGCTCGAAGCGTAATTAAAAAAAAAAAAAATGCAACTTTCACCCACACAGAGGAGCATGGGCCTCGAGTTCATGGTTCCTGTGTTTGACTCTCAGGACCTGTCAGCTGACTGGTTGCTTGGGCCTCAGTTTCTTCTCCAGTAATCTGGGCTCTCCTGCCCACCCTTGCCCAGCCGTGAGAAAAGGACACAGTTCCCCTTCTCTGGCCTGGGAGCCCTACTCGCTCCCAGACCCTCTGGGGACCTAGGTGTTCTTCTGTGACCATGGCTGTGTAGCAGGTTACCAGCTCCTCCACAGTTTAGTTCCTTCTTATGACACCCCCTCCCACCCCCCAGGAAGAACTCGCTGGCGCAGACCAGGCAGCCCTACAAATTCCTTCTTTGGCAAGTCCATTTCCAGGCCCTCGACTGCCCCCCAGTGGCCAGAGGGACATCTGCTGGATCGCAAGCCCTCAGGCCCGGCAGGCTGATTGGGGACACCCACTGCATCAGCCAGCAGGTGGGCCTGGTGCCATGTGTGCCAACCCGGTACTGGGCCTCGCTGCATTGTGTTCTCTTGCCTACTCCAGGACCTCTTCGTCCTCCGTTGACAAAAAAGGAAACGATCCCAGAACAGGGAGCGGCCCAAGGCCATGCCCAGGCTCATAATCCCTTGGGCCTTGTTTTTCCACTTCCCTTACTTCCAAAGGGCAGTTCGTTGCAGTGGTTAGAGCCTGATTGCCTGAGTTCAAGTTCCGGTTTTGCCACACCTTTGCTGTGGTGCACAAATGATGACCCAACTTGTGACTTGACTTTCCTTATGTCCAAATGTGGGTGCTTCCGGCACCTTCGCAGGATTGCCTAGTCTGTTAAGTTTATTACGTACCTTGCCATGTGGTGGGCTGTTTAATCTGTGTAAATCCCCCAGCAGACTTCTGAGCTGGAACTGGGAGGGATGACAGCTTCATTCCCCACCAGATGTGGGATTGTTTTTTCTATCCTGAACACGAAGCAAGCAATGGGTCATGTGCTTGGTGTGCTGCTCTGTGCCAAGGCACGGTCTGTATGGCAACTGCAGATCCCTCAGGAGTGATACAGACAAGTGGAGGGCTCAGAGGAGGAATAAATTGCTCAGGATTGCACAGAATTAGGGTCAGAGCTGTTAGTCCAGTCTGAGTTCAAAGCCCAGACTTCACACTGTTAGTAAATGGATCTCAATAACCGGGCTGGGGAAAATCAGACCTTGGCCAAGCCAGCTCAGGCTCAGCATCTCAGTGCTCCCCAGGCAGTGGGTGGGTTTGGTCACATTGGGTCACTTCTCCAGGCTCAGCTGGCACACGCCCACTTAAGAGCCCTTTAAAGGTCCCACCCCATTCACACCAAGAGCCAATCACCACGCAGTACCCTAGAGGTGGTGCCACCTGAAGGCCCAGCTCAACCTCTGTGCAGGAGCCCGGCACACTGCTCCCCTCAGGTGGTGGCGGGTGTGGAAAGTGGCACCCCACCCCAACTCTGGGGAGAGATGAGCTCCAAAAGGTGCACACCAGGAACACTCAACCACCAGGAGTGAAGGCTGGCTGTCCCAGTCTACCTCCTTCAGGGAAAAAGCCACTTGCCCCTCCTGCTTTGTTCCAGCAGCGGACAGAGTGCCAGCTCTGCAGCCCAGGCCCAAAGTGGGGCCATGGCTTCAACAGCCACTCCTTTCAGTTTTCTTATCTTACTGAGAACAGCAAAGGCAGGATGTGGGGGGAGGGGCAAGAGCCTCCAGTGGCTATTGATGCCACAGCCCCCCAGGGGGCACCCTGGGTTGCCCCTTTCAGGAGGGAAAAAGTGAAGTTCAGGGCTCCTTCCTCGCGCCCCACAGTGGAAGGAAAACAGCCAGCCCAGAGAGAGAGAAAGAGACCCAGACGAGGATTATGAATGAGGCAATTTATTAACCCAGCATTTGTTCTAATGCTTCTTGTTGGCAGCTGCCACCTGCGGGAAGAGATGGGAAAGTAATTAGGATCAGGCGTGGGGTCTGTGTTCAGACATTCTGGAGCAGCTCCCACTACCCAAGGGACACCAAGCAAATGGGGTTGTGGCCTGAAGCACGTTCCCTGGGTCTGATCCCTACACCCTCAGGCACTTCTCCATTTTACAGATGCACCAACTGGGACTTAAGGATAGGAAGTGGGATTCCAACACCCACTGCCCTATCACCCACAACGATGTCCATGCCAGGCTCTGCCCTGCCCTGGAAGAGTTCACCAGCTCCTTCCAGGCTGCCCCCGGACAGCCAGGGGGCTGACACCTATTCTTTTGCTCCTTGACTAAGTGGCTAAGCCCCCTTCAAAGCTCCTAGGAGGCCCAAGTCAATGATACATAAAGAAGAAAACCAACAAGGGGTCCATGGCTGGTGCTGGGGACTCCCACTGTGGTACCCACTGAGCCCTCACTACCAACCCCTAGGGGTCTATGGGGGCGGGGGGAGACACAACTGGCTCCAGGCAAATGGACTCTGCCCCAAGGTGTCCAGCCAACAGTCATCTGGACAGAGGCTGGAGTTCCGAGCTGGCCTGCCTCCCCCTCTCCACACCCGTCCCATGTGGTGCTCAGCAGGCATGAATAGGAGGAAACCGTGCAGCCCCGATCCTAAGGCTGCAGACATGGGCAGAGGCAGCTGTGGGGAACAGGTCCTGCTCGAGGAACAAGCCCAGCTGCACCGCAGGCTTGGGGCCCTTCACCCCGGCACCAGCATTTCCAACCGGCTCTAGCAGGAAAGCAGTCAGAATTTTCTCCTGCCCTCCTCCCCACCCTGGGCAGTGCCCTCCAGGGAAGGACACTGACCTAACAAAGCTCAGGCTTTGAAGCATCCTGTGCAGTGACTCAGGGACCCAGCCCTGGCCCACACCCAGGCCTCACCTGTCCGGCGATTCTGTCCAGATCTCTCTGTCCCTGAGGTGTCAGTTTGCGGCCCCTGCGGGAGAAGTCATGCAGCGCCTCGTGAGCACAGGCTCTCAGCCCTGTCACTGCCAGGCCCCTCCTGGATGGGAGCCAGGCTTCCCAAGAAGGCACCTAGCCATGAGCCCACAGGACACCAGCCAAGTCCCACTGAGGGCCCCAGTCAGCTGCATTCTAAGGAGCTGGGAGCAGGAGCGGGAGCCCCCCTGGGAGCTGCCGGGTGTCGTTTGTGCAAGCATTAGATCAAAAGCCCCGAAAAATCAATTGGGAAAAGTTAACGAGCAGGCTAATGAAAGTGGACAGTCGCTAAATTACCTTCCTGGAGCTCGGGGTAGTCAGCCAGTGAGGTCGGGGTGAGGCCCCTCACGGTTCGCTTTTCTGCAGAATCCCCTGCCTAAGGGGCAAGCTGCAGCCTGTGCAGGACAGACCCAGCACTTCCCCACACGGGGGAAGGATGGTGCTAGATAACTTCATTATAGGTGATCTGACCCCAGGCTCTTCATCACTCCCCCCACCCTTGCTTACCCATCTTGGTCCTTTTCCACCATTTTCAGCCCCTCTAGGGCTTGTAGAACCCTGCGGGCCACGCTCTTGGAGCCTCTACTGAAGTGGCTAGGCATGACCCCGTTTCTCTGGCGTCCCCCGTAGATCTTGGTCATGGAGCCGACCCCAGCGCCGCCCCGGAGGTACAGGTGCCGTGCTGTGGAAGCTGCGGGTGTGTGTGCAGATGTGAGGACGCTTCTCAAGCAGAGAAGGCTCCTCTCCACGGCCGAGGCAGGCCGTGGGAAGGGCCTTGCTCAAGGTCACACACATATCACTTGTGTGTGTGGCTGCTACTTCTTCCCATTGTATAGCCCCGGGAACTGAGAGCACACACCAAGACCCAGTGGCAGGCCACCACTGCCCAGCTACCCCACACTAAGTGTCCCCGCACTCTGCGCCCAGCCTGGGAGACTGTAGGGCCCGCCACAGCCGTACTGCCGTAAGGTGGGATTCTGTCCTGCAGGCAGAGCCTGGCAAATGCTTAAGTTGTGACTGTCTACCTCCATGTGCCCAGGCCTGAGGGGCAGCAGGGTAGGAGAGCCAGGCCACTACCCAGGTGCAGCCCCCTGAACCCCTCAGCCCCGGAAAACTCAGGGTTAGAACAGACACCCCATGCAACCCGCAATGGGTATCCCACCCCACCAGGGACACAGGCTTCTTAGCTCTAGCCTGGCTTGGGCAAGTCCCCGGTCCCTCACTGTTGTGTTCAACAGGCCTGCTTCTCCCCGGGGCCCTGTGCCATCTGCTTTTCGTCTTCTCCCCGAGGCAGTAAGATGGTCTCAGGACCTGGCCTGCCGGTATGGCCTTGGCTCGCCACTCACCCTCATCTGAGAACCAGGAGTAATGGTCCCTCAGAAGAGCGTGGCTGTCACTGCCCAGGCGTCTAGCGTCGTTCTCTTTCACAGAAAAGCCAACAGGCTCCGGAAGACACTGGCCTCATGTCACACAGCTCTGAGGAACAGCCCCTCAGACTGTTCTGGCTTTCTACCTCAGGGGGCCACTGAATTGTGAAGGAACTGGGGCCTGATACAGGGCCTCTAAGTCACTCCAGGACTCCTGAAGCCCAGCACACAAGGTTTAGTCCTGCAGCTCAGAGAGGGAATCAGGACTCAGTCGGCCAGTAACCACTAACTCCCAAGAGCCGGTGCCAGGCCATGGCCATGACCCTCCAGCTCAGGGTGGGGTAAAACGCGAACTCCTCCTCCCTGCCTGCCCCCTCAGAGTAGTTCTTCCCCAGCCCCCTCCACCCCTGTAAGATGGTCTCCAGATACAGCTGAGGGCTTCTGGGGGCCACGGCACAGTCGAAACCACCCCCACCCATCAGGGCCACCACACACCCGCGCCTCAGGTTCCCTGCTTGCAGTCTCTGCTCACTTTAAAACCCTTCTCCTTGGTTCTTGCTCCCTCTTTACCCTGCAGTGCTCCCAACACCTCCAAGCCCAAACCCCCCTTCCAGAGACATCACCGGAGCACCCCAAACTTTCAGACCAGCTCATATGCCCAGCAGCGGCCACCCTTCCCCACTGAGCCTGTCACAGAGCATGTGCTGACTGGGGTGGAGACCTGCTCTCCCACGCGGGATGCACCCAGGGCTGGGGAGCGCAGGACGGCCTCACAAAAGGGGTGAGATGAACACTGAGCCCACAGAGCCCAGGAGAGGCCTGGCCAAGACAGGACCAAGGCTCCACCCAGTCCTGATCTGGGCTCCGTATGAAAAGGAGTGGCCAACCCGCGCTGAGCACTAACACCGGGTCTGAACCCCAACACTGCTGCTCAGCAGCTGTGAGTCCGCCCCCGATTCCAGCGGTCTGGGCCACGGTACCCAAAGGGCAAGATTTCCTTCATCCGAGAAGGGAGCGGCAGAGAATAAGCTCCAGCCAAGTCCAGCTGTTAGTTGCTTCAAGGAAGGCGAGGTGAGTTCCATTAAAAAGCTGCATAAAATCATCCAGTGTGGTGTCAGACATCACAAGCCTAGGTGTCCCCCCACCCACCCCGCTGATACTATTTTCCTGACCCATTATAAGGGAGAGTATTAACTTCACAAATTGAAGAGTATTATAGCCAAAATAAACAAAATACTGACCCATTCCCTACACCTCCCCACCCCTGCTGGAGACCCAGGTCCCAATCCCTTTGAAACAGAGGTGCTATGCCACAGATCCTGGCCATCCTGCGGTGTATGAGGGGCACGGTGAGCCAGGTGTCTGCACAAATGGCTTCTCCTCGAGTCCCTCTGAGGGCTTTCTGCTGCGCTCCTCTTGGGGAATCCTGTCCCTAGTAACCAGTCTGCACCTCCACCTGCAAAGGAAGGACCAGCAGCATGCCCTGTGCACTGGGCACCAGGTGGAGGAATGTCACAAGGGACTGGGGGGGGGACTGGAGCACCTGGCAGACCACAGGAACTGCACAGGTGTCTTCGCAGCTCAGCATCTCAACAGTTGGTTTTAAGTTCAGATCTGTGATCCCACCCTGACCTACCGGGTCACAAAGTGGCCTCCCAGATACATCTTGCCCTCAACCCTTCTCTGCTGAGCTTCTAAGGACAGACTTACTTTCCCTGCCTTGTCATCCCTTAACTTGTTCCTGCATGGTCTACAAGGCCGTCCTCCCCGTAACACAGCAGGAGTCAGAGAGGACCAGGTTCAATCCTATCATGAATTGCATTCAGATGTCCCAATTCAGCAGCAGTTGGCTAACAAGACAATGGATTCTCACCTCACTCCCAAGCAGGACCTTCTGGGAATCAAGAGGTCAAGAGACTTGCCTAAGGCCATACTGAAACACCCTCTTCACAAAGCCCAATGGTGGCCTTTCCTTGATGCTCTTAAGAGCAAGAAGCTCCTGACACAGGTTCTTTCCAGCCCTACCTCACCCTTCAGCCCACACCATTGTGCCTCAGTACTTCTCACTCCTATAGCTCTGTTCCTCTTCCAGAGCACCCTCAGGTGGGTTCTGCCATGTCCTGTTTTATCCACCCCCACCCCTCAGCGATCAAAACCTGGTCGCTCCACGATGGCCCCCACATGCCTCCAGACGTCAGTCCCCACACCACCTCCTGCCAGAGCTCAGCCTCCAGCACAGACTACTGCCCCACTGTGCTCTGGTTCCATACCCCAAGGGGATGAGCCAAGGCCCTATGATCCAGAGAAGGAATAAAGCACATACAACACAGACCCTGGTTTTGGAGTTAGCCTCCAGGACTCTCCCATGGTCAGCCTGCCTGTCTATACCTCAGTTTCCTCTTTGGTAATGGAAGTATCTCCTAGGATTTGTCTGGAGTATGAGCTAGCCCTATCGAGGTGGGAGCATTCCAGCTGGCAAACTTCCCCTGCAAAGGGTCAAAGTCAGAATCTTCGGTATAGTATGTCACATAGGATGTCACAACTCCAACTCTGCCTCTGATGTGAATATAAAATAGGCATGGTAGTGTCCCAACAAAAAGGTACACACTCTGGGGTGCCTGGGTGGCTCAGTGGGTTAAAGCCTCTGCCTTCGGCTCAGGTCATGATCCCAGGGTTCTGGGATCGATCCCCACATCAGGCTCTCTGCTCAGCAGGGAGCCTGCTCCCTCGACCTGCCTCTTTACCTACTTGTGATATCTGTGAAATAAATAAATTATTAAAAAAAAAAAGGGTACACACTCAACAAACCTGGGTCTAGAACCACCACGCTCTGGCACTAAGGCAGTTAGGCCAAGATCAAAAAGGGAGTAAGGGGGGGCAACTGGGTTGCTCAGTTGGTTAGGTGTCAGCCTTTGGCTCTGGTTATGACCCTGGGGTCCTGGGATGGAGCCTCACATCAGGCTCTCCCTGCTTGGCAAGGAGCCTATGTCTCACCCTCCCTCTGCCTGCTGCTCACCCTGCTGATGCGTGTGCTCTTTCTCAAATGAATTAAACAATCTTAAAAAAAGGCATTTGGGAACCTTGAGGAAAGGAGGCCAGGAGAGCAGGTAGAGGATGCACACTTCATGTGAGTTGTCAGAAAAGGAGCAGGGCGGGCAAAGAGATCACAGCCACAGTAAGACTCATCTGTGTGTACTGCCCAGCGTCTTTAACTAATTTCCCTCTAAGCTTTGCCCAACTAAAAAAACAAAAACCATGAAATGCAGCCAAGGGAAGAGAAGTGGAGACCCGCCCCCTCAAGTGATGGCGTGGGTGCGGCAGATCTGAGGCATCACTGTCTGGCATGTCACTTGACCTTTCTGACAACAACCACAAAAACAGAAACCACCAGCACTACCTGATAAGTTCTGAATTAGGCAGATTAAACAAAATACACGTATCTACCTGACCGTACCAAAAAGGCTAGACTTTCTCATTTTAGATCCGAAGCCGCCTTGACCAACTGATTCTTGGGGCACTGCCAAAGATCATTCAGGGTAGCCTTGTTTCCCAAGATGGACGGACGGGGTGGTGGTCTCATTCAGGCTCCAACACTGATGTGCCCGGGGAAGTCATGTCAGCTTCCCTCCACCAGCCCCATTTTCTAAAAGCACAGCAGTGATGCCCACCACATGCATATGCCACCCACCCTCCCCATGAGTTGGCTGTTTCATCCTCAGTGGTCTGAGGCTGTGGCCGAGACCTACTGGCCCCTACGTCCAGTCTAGAGCCTGAATTAGCATGGATCTCATGACATTCCACGCATGAGTCCATCACAAATCTACGAAACTGTCTGTGCTCCAAGGTGCCAAGGCAACCTGTACCGAAGCCAACTCTTCTCAAGGTCATCCTTCAATCTTCTCAATTTCCAAACCTTGCTTCCCACCTACTTCCTATCTGGAGACAAGCTTTGGCCAGGATGGAGCTCCTATACCACAGAGGAAGGCTGAAAGTTGCAGAGGCCAAGAGCCCTTAGTGAAGGCCTATGCAGAGGCTGCCACCTCGAACAGTCTTGCACCGAGCACCCCCTATAATTCCTAAACTAGACTTTTGTAGGGTGACAGCTTGGAGAAACCCGAAATGTCAAGGACAGGTGCAAAACAGCACTGTGCTATCAGGTGCTACAGTTAAGTCATTCATTCCAAGTTGGCATCACTGGAAGACTTAAAAAAAAGGGGGGGGGGGCTGGCATGGTTACCAGGGTGACCATAGGCCTTCTTTGGGCCCTTGGGCCCTACCAAGATTTACAGCAGTGATAAGGCCAGACCTCCACCTCTCAAGAAAAACTTACTAGAGAGACAAGGAGAAAGCTGGCCTGACGATCTGAATAAAAACTAGACAGTTGACTTGAAGTCTGCCACAAGTACACTTAACAGCATTTTTACAGCCATAAGCTCATTTGATTCCCACTATAATCCTGCAGTGGTACAATCATTAGCCCCATTTTAGAGAGGACCACAAGAGGCACAGGCAGATAGAGGTCACAGTCAAGTGGTGCAGATGGACCTGAGTCTAGACCGCATTAACACAGAAAGGTAAATACATCCCTCTAAACATGCCCCCTTTGAATATGAACTTATTTGACTCTAGGTTTTCCTGGAGACTCAGAGAAAGCCGCAGGTCCTCACACAAGCCTCTTACAGAGAAAGAGACTCAGAATGTGAAGATACTGAGTGTCACACAGGGCATGCACAGACAGTCCGAGGTTTCTCCTCACACTGCAGGCCAGCTATGGCAAAGAGTTTCACCTCTCTTGCAATCTTGGGTTCAGAGATAATGGGAAGGTACGGTGTGTGCTAGAGCCACCCAAGCCCCCAGTCCCCAGCCAGAGGCCCCAGTTCCTCACCAGCTCGTGTGTAGAACCAGTTCTCATCATAGGGAGCAAGCTCTTTATGCTTGGCCAGCTTGACGGTGTCTACCCATTCAGGGACTTTCAGCTTCCCAGACCTGGGACCAACAGTGAGAAAGGCACGACTCAGAAGCCCGCACACTCCACCCCCCAAATCCCCTCTGCTCGGCAGGACAGCAGGTTAATAGGAGGCCCATGTGTCCCAGAATGCAAAGCACGAAACCCCACTACAAGCCAGACACTGCCTCACACAGACAAGAGAACTCCACACGAGACCTCACACCACCCCTCCCTAGAAGAAAAACAACGCCCACCGAGGAGCCAGGCGAAGACCACAGCCTCCACCTGCGCTAAAGCCCCGGTCCCCACACTCACTTTTTGAGGAAAGCTGCCAGAGCTCTGACGAACTCCTGCTGGTTCACGTCTTTTACAGTAACTCCAGGCATCTGAGGGAGAAAGAGCAAGCACGTGAGCTCAGGACCCGCGCGGACGAACGACAGGGGCCGGGACCTCGCCCCACGCGACCGAAACCGCCGCACTCCTGTGACTTCCCAAGATCCCGCTTCGGGACTGGGCCCTGAAGGCCCCTGCGCCTGTGGGCACTCGAGTTCACCGCCACTCAAGACCTCTGCGCAAAAGGAGGGGCTGGAGCCGCTGCGGAAACGCTGGAAGACCCGAGCCCCCGATCCGAGGACGGCCCCCGCATCCACGCCGCCCACCTGGTCCGGTCTCGTTTTCCGGACCGCGCCGACCAGGCATGTTCGGGCCTGCCGCTCGCACGTGGCTGCGGCTCCAAGGGGCGGAGCGGCCACACACAGTCACCCCGGAGCCCTCGGGCACGCGCTCCCGGCTGGGGAGTCCGGCCCTGACGCCCCGCGCCCAGCCCGAACCGGAGCGCCCGCCTTACCGTGCGGCCTCCGCGCTGCCAGCCAGGGGAAAGGGAGCAACGGGGTTTCCCGGGCGCACAAGTCGGGCGTCGGGTCTCGCGAGAGGTTCGAGAGCTCGCGAGAGTGGAGCCAGACGAGCAGCCCCGCCTCTCTCAGGGCGAATCAGGCTTCGTTTCTGCGGAGATGGGCGGGTGCGTGGGGAGGAGGCTGGCTCGCGAAGGGAGAAGCCGAGGGCGAGGGGATGCAGGCGCGCTTCCTCCCAGCCTTTTGCCCTCCGGGTGTGAAACAGAGCTCCCCTCCTCAACTGGGGGGTGTGTGGTTTCGTTTGAGTCGATTGTGGCGGAAGGAACAGCGGCGGAGGACACGGTGGTGGCGGAAGTTTTGCGGCATTTGAATGGACGGGAGAGTAACCCGGTTACCACCCCCTTTCTGGGAGGAAGTGGCTTTTCGGGACGGAAGTGGGGCTAGTAAGGGCGGAACTGTGACGGGGAAGCCTGCGGATACACGAGGAGGAAATGTGTGCGACCACCAGTTCTCGGGAGAGCAGGCGGAGCCGGACCACCCCTGTTAGGGCGGAAACTGCTTCATCACGGCCCAGGCGACCGCTGTGGGAAGGAGGCACCGCAGGCAGGGAGGAGACCGGGGCAGGGATAAAAAGGCAGAGGCGGGACCTGCGGAGATGTTACGGCGGCTCTGCAGCCTAGTGCCGGAATGTGTTCGCTCAATGCTTCGGGAATCTATCCCGCAGGGAGTCTATCCACCTCACTGACCTGACCGGGTCCAGTCTGCCCACTTGCCCTTTGAGCGCTTCAATTTATCCGTGAAGAGAAAGAAAATACAATTTAAATAGATACACGGAAATCCCGTTTGTTTGCCCGTTTTAAATTACTGCTCCTGTACAAGGCGTATCAAATTCTTTTTTTTTTTTAAGATTTTATTTGACAGACAGAGAGGTCACAAGTAGGCAGAGAGGCAGGTAGAGAAAGAGGAGGAAGCAGGCTCCCCGCTGAACAGAGAGCCCAATGCTGGGCTCGATCCCAGAAGTCTGGGATCATGACCTGAGCCGAAGGCATAGGTTTTAATCCACTGATTAAAATCCACTTTTTGTGTGCCTACTCCGTGCCAGGCACAGATAAATGTTATGTAGTGTTACATGCGTAATCTAGTGTAATCCTTGTCAGTTCCAACAATCAAACACTGAAGGGACTCACTTACTGTCCAATAAAGTTGTTAACTTGCTGCAGAAAGGGAGTCATTTAAATGTGTGTGGCTATTATGTTGAAAAGATAGAGTTTAAAAAATAAGATCAAATAGTAGTTTTCCCACAGTGAGATACTGTGTATGCAAAGCACCTTTTTTTTTTTTTTAAGATTTTATTTATTTATTTGACAAGAGAGAGATCACAGGCAGAGCAGCAGGCAGAGAGAGAGGGGGAAGCAGGCTCCCTGCTGATCAGAGAGCCCGATGTGGGGCTTGATCCCAGGACCCTGAGATCACAACCCAAGCTGAAGGCAGAGGCATAACAAACTGAGCCACCCAGGTGCCCCCACCTTGGTTATTAATAAGCCAGTATGTTATGCCAGTATCTGTTAAAAAATTAAAACCAACTATTTTAGTTGGTTCAAGCTGCTATAACACAATACCATAGATAGTGGCTTATAAACAACAGAAATTTATTTCTCATAGTTCTGGAGGCTGGGAAAGTCCAAAACCAAAGTGCCAGCAGATCTAGTGTCCTGTGAGGGCCAGCCTCCTCGTTTATAGCCATCTTTTTGCTATGTCCTCACATGGCAGAGAGGTGAGTGAGGGAGCTCTTTGGGGAATATTTTATTAGGGCACTAATCTCTCCTAAGGCACTGCCTCCAAATGCCATTACAAGTGGAAATTAGGTTTCAGTATAGGAATTTTGGGGGGTGACACAAACATTTGGTCTAGAACATAAACTATGCTTCTAAGCATGAAAACATCATGTATTTAGTTTCATGCAGAATGTTGTTGAAACCTATTTCACACTTAGAATAGTTTAAGTGTCTCAGATTCCCCCCCAGAATCAACATATGTGTGTTTGACTATGTAAGTTGTATGCATGTGTAAGTATAAATGTTCATATACTTGGATAACTTATATTCACCTTTTATACATTTCTGATATACATTTTAAAGATTTTATTTGACAGAGAGAGATACAGCAAGAGAGGGAATACAAGCAGGGGGAGTGGGAGAGGGAGAAGCAGGCTGCCCGCTGAGCGGGGAGCCCGATGCGGTGCTTGATTCCAGGACCCCGGGATCATGACCTGAAGCTAAGGCAGAGGCTTTAACCCACTGAGCCACCCAGGCGCCCGTTGATGTACATTTCTAATATCAGTGCTAAATCATTTAAGCTTAATTCACTTGGGCCAATTTACTAAGTATTTTTTTTTTTTTTAAGAGCTGTCCAGGGACGCCTGGGTGGCTCAGTTGGTTGGACGACTGCCTTCGGCTCAGGTCATGGTCTCGGAATCCCGGGATCGAGTCCCGCATCAGGCTCCCAGCTCCATGGAGAGTCTGCTTCTCCCTCTGACCTTCCCCTCGCTCATGCTCTCTCTCACTGTCTCTCTCTCAAGTAAATAAATAAAATCTTTAAAAAAAAAAAAAAAAGAGCTGTCCAGAGGAACTGTGTAGGGTGCCTCACCAAACAAAAGAAGACATGGGGATAATACAGGTTTTGGGGAAGAATGTTACGTAAAATTTATATATTAAGCAGAGCTTTAATGGACTCAAAGCAAAGCAGTTCCTATATAATGGAGTCAGCATCTTGCCTGGGCAGAGAAGCAGACACAAAGTCCTGTTTCTTCAGAAATTATAGAGTTAAGATAAATGTGAAACGTTATCTTCAGAAATCCCTCCTCTGAAGGTCAGCACCCGGGTTGGAAATCATAGCTGCTTCTCTATGTTACAGTGATCCTTCAGGCAAGAGTGAGATGTCCCCTTCTCACTATTACAATGATTTCAAAGAGCCTATGATTTCAGATGACATGGTTTCTCAGTAGTACATCCTTGGTGTTAATTTTTACAGATTTGTAATCTTAACAACTCTCTAAGGTGGTTACAAACCAGGCAACCGAGTTTTAGAGATTCAAGTTGCTTGACCTCAAGCTGGGATTTGAATCCACAACTGATGACTCTCCTACATTTTTCAATAATTCTATAGATAGAGAATTTAAAAATCATTAGAAGTTGTGGTACATCTAGGTAATAGAATGCTATTCAGTGCTAATTAGAAAGGAACTATCGGGACATGGAAAGACATACAGCAAACTTAGATGCATATTGCTACATGAAAGAAGGCAATCTGAAAAGGCATACTATAGGATTCCCACTATATGACATTCTGGGGAAAAAGGCAAAATTATGGAAACAGTAAAAAGGTCATTGGTGGCTAGGATTTAGTGCAGGTAGGGACAAATAGTAGGTGGAACACAGAGAAATCTTAGGACAGTGAAACTTTCTTGTGCAATATGGGTGCCTGGATGGCTCAGTTGGTTAAGTGTCTGCTTTTGGCTCAGGTCATGATACCAGGGTCCTGGGATCAAGTCCCACATTGGGCTCCTTGCTCAGTGGGGAGCCTGCTTCTCCCCATGCTTGTGCTCTCTCTATAAATAAATAAAATCTTACAAAACAAAACTATTCTCTGTGATACTATAATGGTGGATACATGTCATCATATATTTGTCCAAATCCATACACTGTACAAATAAGAATGAACCCTAATGTAAACTATGGACTTTGGGTGGCGATGACACATCAGTGTAAGTTGATCAACTTTAAAAAATGTACCATTCTAGTGGGGAATGTTGATAGTGGAGGAGGCTGTGCTTGTGTGGGGGCAGGGAGACCATGAGAACACTTACAGTGTGCTCAATTTTTCTGTGAAAAACTGCTCTAAAATGTAAACGTTTGAAAAAGAAGAAAATTGAGCCACCATTTGAAAATTAAGATGTTCTACAAAGAAATTCAATTTTTCAGCTTCTCTTGAAGAACCAGAAATTGTGGCTATAGCCACTGTCCTGCCTGGCAATAATCCACTAAGGTAAAGGAGGCTCTCTCCTTAGGCAGGGCATGCATTCTCAGTTTTCTAGGGCTCATCCAGTTTTCTTTACTCATTTACATGATCTGCTTGGCCCTGTATGCATTTCAGTTTGTAGCCCTCTGACAGCTGGAAATGATCTATGCCTGGCACTGAGCAGGCACTTCATTGTTGAATCAGTGAATCTCCCACTATCTTCCTCTACCAATCCTTCTTATATAGCTATAAGAAATCCAAGTTTGTATTTATTTATGCTAGTTACTGAAAAGTAGGTTGAACAAGTCCTTTGTGTCAGGATAGACTAGATTACGGTGCAGCAACAAACAATCCCCAAATCTCAGTGGCTTAAAACAACAAAGTTTTATTTCTCAGTTACTCACCCAAAGGTAGACACAAAATGAAAATACTCTCCTGTTTTTGCTTATATGGAGACAGACATGAGCGCACAGGTATGTATAGAATCATAGGTTATGTAAGTATTCTGGAAAGTGAACTCATGCAAAAACCTATTTAGATACTGGTTAGCTTAAACTGCACATCTCTCACTTTGTTGGGGATTTAAAAATGTCCCAGGACCCAGTGAGTAAGAGAATACCACTTCAGTCAAGGAAATGCCCACACTACAAAAGGAACCAAAAGCTAATGAAGCACCTGAAAGCTTTAAAAAAAGGGAAAAAAAAGTAAAGAAAAAAAAAAAAGAAAAGAAAAGCTGGAAGCTTGTACTACATTAAATTCCATACATAAATCCAGAAGCAAAATACCAAATATGCAGTGCCCGCAGGCTGTTGCCTCTTCCCCAGCAAGGCTTTCATCTCTGGGCTTCTAGCTTAGGAGGGAGATAGAGCCCAGACGCCCAATATGCAGAGCCACAGAGGGGGCTGGGCTGGGTCGGAGAGAGGGTCCAACAGGCTGGAATCCTCTTCCTCCAGCAGGAGCTATAAGCGGGAAAGAAGGGGGTAGGACTGGGTCATATCCATTTCCTTTCCCAGCAACCCCCTCTTTTTACCCCATTCAATCCAGGCCTCATCCTTGTTCACCTGGATTAGAAAATGCTTCCCCCTCACTGATTTTCCAACCTCCAGTCTTGTCTCTTTTGATCCCTCCATCAGAACCACCATACTTGTCTTCTAAAGCTCAGGGTCTCTATGTCCCTGCCTAGCTCAGAAATATTCCCTGGCTCCCTTTCATGCACAGTTGCTGGTCTGGACTCCTAAGACTGGCACCCAGACCTCCGGGATGGGAAGTCTCTCCAGCCTCATCTCCTTCTGTTCCAGCGGTTTTTCCAGGCAGGTTTCCTTACCCACACACCAAACCTAAGCCACCATCTTGGACAGAAGAATCCTCAGCCTTCCCTCTCTGTCCCCATAGGTTTCATTCCTCAAGATTCCTTTAGTTCTTTCAAGGTTTGTCACTGAGCTTTGTGGAGGCACCCTGTTTTGCCAACTAGAATGGAAAGTCCTTGAAGGCAGTTATCAGATCTATAGCAGGCAGCTGCAGGGAGCCTGAGGCTGGAGTCAGGAGATCAGGCTCTGCCAGCCTTGCCATATGCCCTTGGGCAAGTCCCTGCTTTTCTCCAAGCCCCCTTTTCCTTGACATCAGGGCATGGGACATTTGCTTTTAAGCACAAAATTAGTAAAACTGGTTCGCCAAACAACTCTCAACTGCAGTTCCAGGAGCTAGGTTGAGAAGCCTGGGGCCTGAGTCTGAAGATGTTCAACATGCTGACCCTGCTTAGTCCCTACCTACCCTGGTACCTCCATTTCCCAACCATTCCTATCCCATCTTCTTTCAGGGAACAGGTTACCTGGTGGGCCACAGGGGTGGAGCAGGGAGATCCAAGGAGGATTGGGAGGAACAGAGGAGGTCAGGCGGGGAGCCTGGGAAGAGTCTTTCAGACCCACAAGAGCCTCAGCTGCCTCCCGCTGCAGCTGCCGCTCTGAGGGTGCAGAAGTCCAGGCCAGGCGAGAAGCTCCAGGGGCCTGCAAAAGAAAAGAAAAGAAACAGAGTGGGAACCCCCACTCTGCCACTCTCCAAGTACTCTCTCAGCCCCTGGTTACTTCACTATCCCTTATCTTCCTTTCCCCAGGCTCGATTTCCACTTCTTTCCCAGGACCTGTGGCTGCAGCAGAAGAGGGTCTGGGGTGCCACAGGGCTGGAGTATCAGAGTTGAGCATCTAGAAGCAAGAAGATAACAAGGGGGTTAAACACATGGATGGACATGTACACATGGAAGTCTGGGTACCTGCTGGGCCATTAGGCTTTGTGGACTTGGGCAAGTCCCTTCCCCTGTCTTGGCCTGTTTTGTTTGCTATAAAATGAAAATCCCTGCCAGCTTCTTTCCCCCAGAGCTACTGTGGCAGTGGTGTCAATTTTTAAAAAACATATAAATAGCGAGAGGGACAGGGATGGCTGTTCCTGCCCTACCAGAGTCTAGTTGCCTTCCTCTAGTTCCCCAATCCCCATGGAACTTGAGGAGCACCTTTAAGAAACTTTCTCTAATGGCCTCTGACCTCTACTGTAGGCCTCTGAGGCTCTCACCATCAGGTCCCACCCCACCCCACCCTTTCAGCAGGCAGTCTGATTCCATTTTATCTGTTTAAGAGGATTTAATAGCTACTGCTATTAAAGTCCTGAGCCTCTGCTGGGGTGTATTCCGTACATTATCACGAATTCTCATGACAAAGCAAAAAGAAGGTAATTGTGTCTCCAACTTACTGACAGCAAACCAGCTTCAGAGAGGTAAAGATACTCGTACAAAAGTTTTCAGTCAGGCAATGGCAGAGGAAGGAGTGCCCATCCTCACAGGTTAGTCTGAGACCTTGTATTCTACGTCATCTACTGTGGTGTCCAGGACAGTATTAGGCACATTATAGACAAATATCCTTCCCTCCCTACTCACGCGCGGGGCAGGGCAGAGGGCCCTTGGGATTCTCCAGAAAGGGGAGTCGTCAGTATCGGGCGAGATCCTGGGCAGGTTGGGAGGGGCCCATGAGTGGGCAGCCGGAGGGAAGTGCCAGGGTCAAAGCCTAATGAGGGTAAGAGAATGCAGGAGTGTACAGGGGTTAAAGGTCATGACTTCCATCTTCCTTCCTACTCTGCATCTTCTTCCTCTTCTCTTTCTGGTACAGCAGTACAATGGTATTCAAATATTTGCTGAATGAATATTGTATTAATCTTACCAGGAAAGGGATGCAGAGGGACAGTAGGTTCTTGGCATAGCAAGCGGCATACCACTGGTGGTGGCATGGAAAGTCCTGGAGGCAGCCAGTGTCCAGGAGCCCAAGGGCCTGGAGGCATTGGAGTCCAGGACAAAGGCAAGGCTTCTGGGGGACGACTGAGCAGCAGAGGCCCTTGGGAGTTATCCTGCAAGGGCAGGGAACACAAGCTGGAATAAGATACGAGGCTGGGGAAGGAATGAGTACATTCTAGGGTGGGTTCAGGACCTCAAAACTTTAGACTTGAGGGCTGAAAATACCACCCTCTCATTTTTTACCCATAGAAGAGAAGTGATTTGCCCAGGAGGATACTGCAAATCAGGGCTAGCTCTAGAACCCAAGTGTTGAGGGCACAGAAGGAGGGGGTCTGGGCAAGGGCTAGTATAAGAGTCACTCCTCCAGGGCCCAGGTTCTCCTTACCTTCCCAGGGGGCGTCAGTGCCAGTGGGACTGCCCCATGGGGCATCTGAGGCTGGGGTGCTATGTTTTCCTTTTCAGCTGTGAGGGAGCAGGGAGAGCTCTGATGAACCCTTTCTCCTGACCTCCACCCCACTCCAACTGCAAACTGAGCTCATACTTCCCTCTGGCCTTTTTCTACTCAGGGATCTCACTATATCCTCCCAACACTTGACTGCGTTTTAAAATTGGAGACTGAGGCCGCCCAGAGAGTAGAAACACTTTGAGGTCACATACCAATTCCAACGGAGGGTCTGGGACTCTTTTTCCTACTTATGCTTTCTCCACCCCAAACCTGGACCCATCCCTGGCCAGACACTCACCGGGGACCCCAGGTTGAGTGGCTCCCTTCTTGACATGGCTGGGAGTTTTGGGAGGAGCTGCAGCTCTCCTCATCAGTCCCTGAGCCAGATGCCTCTTTAGCTGTGCTTCCTGTTGCCTACGCAAGGCCACCTGGGCAGCCATGACCCTCCGGCGCTCCCTAAAACAGGGGTTGCAGGTCAAAAGTCAGCCTCGCTTTAGATGAGGCCCTTCCTCCTCCCTTCCCTGGAACTCATTCATACTCACAAGATGAGGACACATTTATGACACTCGCAAGCCTGAAAGAGGCACAGGCGCTTATGGCCCTTCAAGTGGGCAGTGACGCCGTGGTTTCGGCAGCGGGCACAGGTGGGAGAGCGACTGACAGCTCTCCTGGGGATAAGCTCCGTGCCTGGGGGGGCTCTGGTCTCACCCCCTGGGGCAGAGTCGGAGGCACAGAGGTGGACAACAGCGGGCATTTCTTTAGCTTCCATGGATCTGGGGGCAGGAGTGGGAGGTCAGGGCGGCCACGTGGGCCCTCTCCTGACCAGCCCTCCTGCCCCTGGGAGGTCACACCTGAAGGGGTTTCCACAGCACCCACCTGCAGACTCAGATTTCACCCTCACTCCTCGCACTCCCCCCAACCCGCCTGCTTTCTCCCTGCTTCACCCCACTGCCTTCCTCGGACTTCCTCCTTCCCAGAAGGCTTGCCTTCTTCCCCAGCGCCCCTCTCCCCCTTCCCTTCTCAGCTGCTGGCCTGTGCTTCTTCCTGCACAAGCCCCACGCTCATACCCCTGCATTCCCCCCCCCCCCCCGGGTTCTACACCCCCTTTCCCCCAACGCCCTGTTCTGAGAGTTCTTCCTGCCTTAGGCGACTACCATCCTCCCTCCCGCACCGATCCAGTTCCGACAGCTGCGTTCATGCCCCCGTTCAATTCTCAGCGTCATGTACCTCCTGCAAGTCAACGTTCCCCTTGCTCCCCTTTTAAATCAGAACGCTCTCTTGCCGCCTCCCCGCCCCCACCCCCGCTATTACTTTATTCTCACGGATTCCTCGCCCCACTTTCAAGAATTATTTTCATTCACTCGACAAACGTTTACTGAGCCCCTTCCAGATGCCAAGCCCCCTCCTCACAGCACGGATTCCCGTCCTGCACCCACATGCCCTCCAAACTCTGACGTAAACCTGGTGGTCACTGCGCCCAGCGCTTGGGGGGCCTTTACCCATTCCCAGCAACCGATCTCATGCATCGCCCGGCCCACCTCCCCGCGGCGCACCACCGCCACGCGCGGCTGTTACTCGCGTGCACCCCCTTTCAGCTGCCAGGCCTGTGGCCTCGCCTCGCTCCAGGGTCCAGGAGCGCGCCTAGGGGCCCGCGGCGTGGGGGAGGGGAGGAGAGGGGCGCGAGGAGCGCGGGGGGGGGTGGAGGCGGGGGGTCCAGCGCCACAGAGAAGGGGAGAAGGGACAGGGAGGGGCGGGGTCGTGTTCGCGTCCTCGGCCCGCGGTTACCACAGCCTCGAGCGAGCAAAGTCAGACACAGTCAGGAGGACGCGAAAGGATGCGGTGAGGAAGTGGCGTGGGGAACGGCCGCGCTCGAGCCTGTTTTCCCGCCCCTTCTCACAAGGACCAATGAGCTTCAAGCGTCATGTCCCGCCGTCAAGGCAAGCGACCAATGCGCTTCAGGATCCTCACTGACGGGCCCTCCCCTTACCTCCAGCCCGCTTTGGCTCGCCCCAGACTGTCAGGCCAGCCAATAGCGCGTCGAGTTGAGTCTTATCCCTCCCCCCACTTGCCCCTCCCCCTGTGGCTTGCCTTCCCAGATTGTTGCTCCCCTTTGAGGGAGGTGGCCAATGGGGCGTCGAGTACTGCTCCCAGGATAAGACTGGCCCTGCCCCCCCCGCCCCCGCAGAAACGGCCGCCGGGTCTGACCTCCCAGGCGTTGACCTGGACCCAACTGCGCACGCGCAGTCTCGTCCTGTAGCTTGCACCGCGCGGTTTTGCCTCTTGCGCTCCGAGCTTCAGCTTCGCTCGGGCGGTTCTTTGCTGTGTGGACGCTCGTGTTTCTCTCACGTCTCTCCCTGTGCCCCAGCTCCAGATCTGCCCTTCTCCTTTTATGCGTTTCCTCTTCTTTTGATTTTCCCCTTTCCTTCCCTCATCCTACCTCGGGTTGCGTCCCTTTCCATGTCTCTCTTCCTGTCCGTTTAGGCGCTGATTTTCCTAACTTCGGTTTTCTCGTTCTCTTGAGAGTTCCTGTCCTTCTGTCCATCCTGCTGATTTTCGCACCCCCTTCCTCCACGATCCTATTTTCCGAATTGCCTGGCCCTGTCCACCCCCCCCCCACCCTCCCCCTTCCCTCTCTTTCCGAGACGAGGCTGTAGTCTGTCCCTTCGTCCCTTTCCGCTCTCGGCGTTCATCTCCCTCCTCGGTTTCGCCTCAGTTCATCGGTTGCATCTGGGCTCCACTCTGTCATCCTCACCTGCCTTCTCCGTGCGTCCCACGGTTTCCCTCCCACCCGCTCCTGTTGTCCCCTTTCTCTGCGCTTCCTGCCTCGGTCTCCTTTTCCCTCTGAGTGCCACGTCTTTGTGTCCTAGGCCTCATTTTCCTGCCTCTCCCATTGTGCTCTGGGTGCTGGTCCTCTGACTCCCTGCAAGGTTATAGGCCACGTTTGCTCCTCCTCCTCTGCACGGTTTCTCTCTTGCAGGCGTAGCATCCCCTCTGACCACCTCTTCTTCGTCCTTTCCCCGTGAGAATTTCATTCCGCTTTTTTCTGTTTGTGTCTCCATTTGTGCTCAGACTTCTGGATCCTGTCGTTTTGCATTCCAGGCCGGTGTGTGCTATCTTCTCTGATTGGCCCGATCCCTTTGTGTGATCCTTTGTCAGCCTTCATTTCCCTGTCCTGTGTTCCATCTTTTCTGCGGGTCTCAGCGCCTTTGTTTGCTACAGACTCCTGAATTACAGAGCCCGTGTGCCAGGCATTCTGGACAGAAAAGGGTGGCAGAAGTGACCTCTACCTGGACTGCTGTGCAGGCGAGCAGTACTAGACAAAGTTGGACAGGTTGTTTGGGGCCAATCTAGCAGTGGGGGATGTGGGCGTGGGAGGCTTGACTGCCTACTAAAGAGGTTGACCTTGATCCTTTAGATAGTGGAAAGACGGAGAGGGACTGGAGAGCCAACATTTCTGGAGAGTTTAGCACTTGCCTGATACTTTATATTAATAAGCTTAGTAATTTTCAATAGCATTCTCATGAGATGTATTATTAGTCCATTTTATAAATGAGTTCAACAACTTACACAAGATTGCACATCCAGTAAGTGGAGGGGTAAAGATTCTAACCTTGCTCCACCTTTGAGTTCAAAGCCTGTGAACTTTTGTATGACCTACATTGTTTTAGTTAGTATTTCTAGTAATCTTCATTCCCCACTTGTATTCCCTAACCCTCCTGTAGGCACTCACTTCTAGTGGCTAACGCCTATCTTTTGGTTCTTGCGTTCTTGTAAGATGTGTGGTGTCTTGTGTGCACACGTTTTTAAAAAAATTTGTTTATTATTCATTCATTCATTCATTTAAGTACACCCAGCATGGGGCTCAAACACATGACTCTGAGATCAAGAGTCACATGCTCTTCCTACTGAGTCAGCCAGGCACCCCTGCACATGTAGTTTTATTTTATTACTTTAAAAAAACGATTTTATTTACTTAGAGAAAAAGAGAGCATGGGGGAGGTGCAGAGGAAGCAGGAGGGAGAGTCTTAAGCAGACTGCACCCTATACACAGCGCTTGAGGTGGGGCTCGGTCTCATGACCCTGAGATTAGAACCTGAGCTAAAATCAGGAGCCAGACGCTTCACTGACTGAGCCACGCAGGCAACCCTGTGCCTGTGGTTTTAACTTATGCAAGTAATATAGTGTTTTTATTTAAAATAATCAGCACTGAATTTTTCTGATCCAGCCATGTACTGTTATGCGTATGTCTAATCAGTATTTTTTAATTGCATGATATCCATAGTGTGTGTCCCCTGAATGTTGTGTGTTCACTGAGTCTCAGCCAGGAATGCCCACATTGCCTTCAACTCACCTTCTCCGTAATAATGCTGCATCCTGGTATATGTTACTTTGTGGATGAAGGTGGAAATCTCTATTACGTGTACCTAGGACATAATAGAAGTGGAAATTTGTAAACCTGATTTGACTTAGTCTTGCCAGATTCCTCCCTGCAATGCTGCTTTCGGCCCGAAACATTGATCAGAACTTTCAACTGTTCCTCAGAGTCCGGAAGAAGGTCCTGTGCCCCTCCCAACAACCCCATGAGCAGCAGGACACAAGGGTCCCTGTATCTGTATCCCCACATTGCTGCCAACACATATCTTTTTCCAGCTGTCTGGTCCATTGCTAGTCTGAGAGATGGACAGTTTGATAGACTGCCTGTCTCTGATTATTGTTAAGCCTGAGTGTCTCTTCACATATTTTTTAGCCTTTCTGATTTGCTCTTCTGAGAACTGCCTCTTCATATGCTTGGCCCACTTTCCTACTAGGGCTATTCTCTTTTTCTTGTCAGTTTTCCAGAGGTCCTTGGGCATTCTAATTGCTTTAAGGCATTGTATATACTCTTCTTATGCCAATCTTGGCATTTCACATTATTTTAGAAATGTGTCCATTTCATCCAGGTTTTCTAAAGATTTTTTTTTTTTTTTACATCATCTCTATACCCAGCATGGGGCTCGAAATCACAACCCTGAAATCAGGAGTCGCGTGATGAACTTTCAACCAGCCAACCAGGCTCCCCTACTTTATTTGGGCTTTCAAATTTATAAATGTAGAGTTCTTAAGTATACTTGTATTTATTTTTTTAAAATAGCCACTCTCTGTTACTTCTGATTTTTAATTTGATATTTTATTTGCATCTTCTCTTTTTCTCTTGATTAGATTTGCTGGCGAATTATCTCATTGATTTTGTCAAAGAATGAATGTTAAGTTTTCTGTAATAACTTTTGTTGCTCTAATTCATTGATTTATGTCATTATCTTCATTTCTGTCCTTTGCTGGGGGGGGGCAGGTGTTTTGTTGCACCTTGTACAACTTCTTGAGTCAATCCATGACCATGCTTTTTAATGCTCCTGTTTCCTGACAAATGTATTGAAAGCATAAACTTACTTGTAAACACTGCTTTAGTTGTGTCCCACATTTTGACTTGTAGTTTAAAAAAAACTTGGTTTTGAAATGGTTATTGACTCACAAAAAGTTGCAAAAGTCATAAAGCCATAAATACTTCCTTCCACTTCTCCTCAGGGATATCTTCTACAACTGCAGTATACAAGCATGAACTTGACATTGGCATAAAACTCTCAATATAGACTTTAATTAGTTTTCACCAGATTTTACATGCAGTTTATGTGTGTGTGTGTGTGTGAGAGAGAGAGAGAGAGACAGAGAGAGAGAGAGAGAGAGAAATGTACTATGTTCATTATTATTCACTTCTAAATACTTTTCAATATCCTTTTCTGAACCAAGAGTTATTTAGTAATATTTCAGTCAATTTCCCTACACACCCCCTTGTTATTCTGATCTCATTGTCTCTGGCTGGAGAACAGCCTGAGTGACACTGATCCTTTGAGGAAGTCAGCTCCGCTCAGCACAGTGTCCAACGGGAGGACCTAAGCAGGAGTGTGAGGGTCATGATGAGACGCTAATGTGGGTTCAGGGCAGGCTGGAGAGGACACTAAGAAGACGGGAAGTCTTGTGTCCCTGAAGGTCACAGGGAGCCTATGTCACAAAACCTGACAATCAACTTTCTGCTCTAGAAACAGTGACCCAGAGGCGGGTGAACAGACAATTCAGAAACTGACGAGAACAGAGCTTGATACCTGGATTGATCTTGGTTCTGGATTGACCTCTAGCATCCAGGACCCCAACCCAGGACCATGGGACCCCAGCACTTCAGCCCTGTGCATCTCTTCTGCCTCCTAGGGGCCATCTCCACTGTGCCTCGTATGTCCTGTGGGGCTGGATGCTTTGGGACCCCAGAGGGTGGGAGGCTGGATTCACGTAACTAGAGGAAGGAGGGCTGGGTATCTGGGTTCCTCAGGGTTCAGGGCCTGTAGAGGCCAAGTTCTTGGCTGGCAACTGGGGGGCTGAGAAGGCAATGTGAGGGGCCCGTGACTGGAAGGGCATTTTCCCTTTAGGGGCCGTGGCTCTTTTATGCTATGAAGCAACGTCCTCACTCTTCAGAGCTGTTTCTCTTCATGACTGGAAGTGGCTTCTGATGAGGAGCATGGTGTGTAAGCTGAGTGAGGGCTGTGAGGAGACACTGGTGTTCATCGAGACAGGTGAAGGAAAGTGACTTTGATACATTACTTTTTTTTTTTTTTTTTTTTTTTTTTGGTGGCTCTTCTGACCCCCAGCACCCAAGGACTCTGGACTTGAGCTCCAAACAGTTACTCCATTGTATCTTTGGAAATAATGTCAAGACACTGGCAGGAGAGGGCAGGACCTGGCTGGGTGTGGTGTGGACTGGATAGGAAGGCAGAAAGGAGGTGATCCCAGATGGATGGGGGACAATCTGGGAGAGAATAAAAGAAAGGGACACAGGGGAGAGAGGAACAGGGGGATTACTATGGGGAGGGTTTGGTGAGGAGAGACAGACAGAGACCCCAGACCTGGGATCTGAGCCCTGTGCAGCTGCCACGAGTGGACCTCATGGCAAAGTTGGTGATGCGGCAGAGTGAGCTGGAGGAGCAGGGTGCAGGGTGGGAGGGTTGGCTCTGGGTATGGCCAACAGCACTGATCAGAGCTCTCTAATCTGCTTCTCAGGGACCAGAAGGGGAGTTGTGGGTTTTAAGGGCTGCAGCCCAGCCTCATCTTACCCCCAGCAAGTCTCCTACCTTGTTTCGCCACCTGGATTGTCCATTGCCTCCTACAGCCGCGTCTGCCGGACATATCTCTGCAATAACCTCACCAACTTGGATCCTTTTGTGAAACTCAAGGCCAGAACTCCTAAGTCTACAGCATTTTCTCCCCATAGTTGCCCAACCTGTGTGGGCGAGCACTCCAAGGATTGCCTCCCAAATTTTGTCACCACTGATTCCTGTCCCTACGACGCCTCTCAGTGTTATAGTTCCACCTTAAAATTTCAGGCAGGTGAGAAGAGAAACTTGCTTTAGTGCCTTCCCACTCTGCAAGAGTCTGGAAGAGGGGATTGGGGCCGCCCGGGCCAAGCACATGAATTCCAAGGCGGAAGGACTAAGGTGGCTGTTACCCAAGTTTCTGGTGGGAGAGCCAGTGTCCTGGGTTGGGAGGGGCGTCTGGAAGCAGGGGCAGGGCCCTTGCATCTAGGAAGTGTCCCTGATCCGTCTCTGTCTGTCTTACAGGCTTACTCAATACCACCTTCCTCCTCTTGGGCTGTGCTCGTGGACACCACAAACTTTTAGAAAATTATCACCATATTGGGAACATCAGAGTGACCGAGGTCCTCAACATCTTACGGAAGGCCCAGATTGCTGGCGCAGAGCCCTCCAGTTGGAATCCTGCTTGGAGCCTCCTTTCAGGACTTCTGCTGGCCTTCAGGGACTGACAATCTAGCTGGACTGCACAAACCCCTTCCTGTTACCCAGTAAAGTCATAGAGTTGCCTTTCTGTCTTGTCCTGTGATCCTTGAGGGTTGTGGGGGCGTGGAAGGTGTGAGGGGAGCCAAACAGACCCTGAAAGGGGGGTGGAGGGGCAGGCAGTGGGCAGTGTGCATGGTGAAGTGAGCAGGGGTTGGGGAGGAGGGTCACTAGCAAAGTGACAGTCATGCCCAGCAGCCAGGAGGACCCCCAAAATTATTTTAAAGTTTTTTTAAAAAAGATTTTTAAAAAATTATTTATTTATTTGACAGACAGAGATCACAATTAGGCAGAGAGGCAGGCAGAGAGAGAGAGGAGGAAGCAGGCTCCCTGCTGAGCTGAGAGCCTGATGTGGGGCTCAATCCCAGGACCCTGGGATCATAACCTGAGCCAAAGGCAGAGGCTTTAACCCACTGAGCCACCCAGGCGCCCCTAAAGTTTTTTTTTTTTTTTTAAAGTAATCTCTATACCTAGTGTGGGGTGTGAACTCATGACCCTGAACTCATGACCCTGAGAACAAGAATCGCATGTTCCTCCAACAGGCACCCCTCCCCCAAATATTTCATTTTTCCCCTTCCTGAGCTCTAGCCCATTCATCCCCTGACTCAAGAGATCCTGGCCAAATCTCTCCCATTTTCTGGGCCTCAATTTCCTCCCCATTAAAATGAAAGGCCTGGGTCATCTGGGTGGCTCAGTTAGTTAAGTGTCTGCCCTCGGCTCAAGTCATAATCCCAGGGTCCTGGGATCGAGCCCTATATTGGGCCTTTCCCTTTCCCTCTGCCTGCTGCTCCCACTACTTCTGCTCACTCACTTTCTGTCAAATAAATAAAATCTTTAAAAAAAAATGAAAGGACTTATGAATTAGAATTGGGTATCATCTGGGTGTTTTAATTTTTAATTTTTAAAAGATTTTATTTATTAGAGAGAGGGAGAGAGAGGAAGCAGGATGGGGAGAGGGGCAGAGGGAGAGAGAGACAAACAGACTCCCTGCTGAGAGGGGAGCCTAATGCAGGGCTCAATCCCAGGGTCCTGAGATCATGATCCCAACTGAAGTTAAGAGCCCACCGCTTAGCTAACAGCCGCCCAGGTGTCCCCCATTTATAATTTTTTTTAAAAGATTTTTTTATTTATATGAGAGTAAGAGAGATTACACAAACAGGGGGAGTGGTAGGCAGAGGGAGAAGGAGAGCCGGATGTGGGGCTTGATCCCAGGACCCTTGGATCATGACCTGAGCCACAATCGAGAGTCAGATGCTTACCTGACTGAGGCACCCAGGTGCCCCCCATTTATAAATTTCTAATGTTCAATGACCTTTTCTTTCTTGGGACAAACGTTAAGTTAGTCACGGTGTACTGTTTTTATTCTATATACTATTGGATTTGGTTTGCGAGTATCTTGTTTAGCATTTTTGCATCTTTATTTATGAGTATGATTGGTCTGGTATTTTCCTTTTTCTGTACTTCTGTTGTTGTTCCCATTTCAGTTTAAAGGTTATACTAGCCTTAGAATAAGTTAGGGGGATATTCCCTTTCTATTCCAAGGATGAATTTCTATGATTTTGAGATGATCTGAATTGAAAGTTCTGTGGAACTCTGATAAAACTTCTCGATTGGATTTTTTCCTCTCCTTCCTTAAAATCTTTTAATATGGCAAATTTCAAAGAAATACAAAGAGAGTTTGTATACAAACATATACAAGTGGACTGTAGTTCACTAGACTAGTGAGAATAGTATCAGGAAACCCCATGCACCCATCTCCAGCCCCAAAGTATCAACTCATGATGAACCTTGTTGTGTCTACCTCCCTTCTACTCCTCCACGCACTGGATTATATGTTACAAATCATATAGTATTGTTTGTAAACACTTCTGTGTGTACTTCAAAAGTGTAAGCCCCCCCCCCCGTTAAAAAATTCAAACTTAGAGAAAACTTGCAAGACTATGAGAGGGGACTCCCAGATACCTCTCATCCCTATTTACCATGCCACATTTGTATTCTGTCTGTATAGATCGAAATGTATGCATGTGTATGCACACAAATCATTTTCATCATATATATATATATATATATATGATTTTTAAAAAAGATTTTATTTATTTAAGAGAAAGAGAGCACATGAATTGGGGGGAGGCAAAAGGCAGAGGGAAAAGTAGACTCCCTGTTGAGCAAAGAGCCTGATGCAGGACTCGAACCCAGGATCACGGGATTATGACCTGGGCTGAAGGCAAATGCTTAAATGATTGAACCACCCAGGCTCCCTACGTATGATTTTTTAATAAACCAATTGAAAGTTATAGGTATCATACTACTTCACCCTCACTACTTCCACCTGTATCTCACCAGAACAAGGATTTTCTCCTATATATCCACCCTACGATTACCAGGCTCCCCCCATTTGATCTTCACACAGCAATATTATCCAATATGCGGTCTCTATTAGCTTCCTGTTACTGCTGTAACAAATTACCACGAAGATGGTGGCTTTAAGCAACAGATACTTACTCTCTTACAGTTCCAGAGGTCAGAAGTCCACCATGGGCTTTGCTGGGCTATAATAAAGTTATTGGCGGGACCACATTCCTTTCTGGAGGTTCTGGGGTTGGATCAATTTTCTTGCCTTCTCCAGTTTCAGGAGCCAGCCCATACTCCTTGACTTGTGGTCTCTTGGTGTTCAGCAGGGAGTCACCTTGAGGATTCCACACCTCCCTCTCCCTCTGTCTCCCTCTGTCCCTCTCCCCAATTGCAAGTGAGCGCTCTCTCCCTCTCTTTCTCAAATAAATAAATCTTTTTTAAAAAAGGAAGACTCTAACATTGACACCACTGGATACCAGAAGTAGGAAAAAAGTATGGACTGAAAAAGGTACCTGAAGAAATAATGGTCCAAGAAGCTGAGGGAACCCCAAGCACGATAAGCAATCACAGTGAGACACATGCAAACTTCTGGAAACTAAAGACAAAGAAAAAATAAATCTTGAAAAACAGCCAGAGAAACAACCCATTGCATATTAAGGAACACTGATTGAAGTGATGGTAGGTTTTGTGTCCGACAGCCTGGAGGCCAGAAGGAAGTGGCAGGGTTTTCAGGCTGACTACAAATCCTGATCTGGCAAAATGATTTTCAGGAGGAAAGGGGAACTAAGGAAATATTGTGATGAAGGAAAAATATGAAAATTTGTTGCCAGCTGACCTACTATTAAAGAATAACCAAGGGAAAAGATGTCCAATTAATTCATCCTTCTCTGTGGCTTATGTTTGGTGTCATATCTAAAAGCTAACCAAATTTACTTTGTTTTGAAGTCAACTCTACCCCCAACATGGGGCTAGAACTCATGGCCCCTAGATCAAGAGTCACAGGCTCCGTCCACCAAGCCAGACAGGTGCCTATAACCAAACTTAAAATAATTGAAAGCAGAGTCATCTCTCTGAAAATAGTAATCAAACAAGAAATCAGCAATAGAAAGACAACAGAAAAATCTTCGAACAATTGTAAAGCAAGCTACATATGTGTAAGTAATCTACGGGTCAACAAGGAAGTCTCAAAGGATATTTTAAAAATACACAGAATTATATTAAATACACTAAAAACATCTCCATCACTTGTAGGATGCAACTTATGCTGTGCTGAGAGAGGAATTTGTAGCAAGAAAGGCTTATAAGAGAGGAAATATCTCAAATCAACAATCAGAGTTCCTACCACAAGAACTAGAAAAATAAGAGCAAAGTGAACCCAACTAAAAGCAGAAGGAAAGAAATAGTAAAGATAAGAGCACCCAGGTGACCCTCATGTTGGTCACTGTGAGTGGACATAATGGACCTGAGCCCCACGAAGGGCAGGGCTGGGTCTGTAGCATTAGAGTTGGTTCTGTGGGTGGGATGTGGAAGATAGGAGTGGCTGTGAGAGCCCTAGCATTTTCTCTTCCTCTGAGGGGGTCGCAGGGAGATGCAGAAACTCTAAGATGTTGGATTCTACCCTGGGAGATCTTCAGGCCTCTTTTGTCCCTTGGGTGGAATGTTTGCTCTGCTGGGAAGGGCAAGCAGATGGCAAAGGACCCTGAAATCAGACACAGGGCTCAGCTAGGAGCAGCTGGGAGAACAGCTCAGGGTTCTGTTCAGCCTTGCTGCCTGGGGGGCTCAGCTGGGGCTTGGGAAACAGGACCCTGTGCTCAGGGATGCTCCAGGCTGGCTGATGGGTATATTTCCAAGGTCATGCACCAAGGGTTTGAAGACGCCCATGAAACATTCCTTCCTTATTGTAGACAAGAGAGGGGCCTGGCCCTCAGGGGCTAGGATGTTCCCCCAGGAGGCTGGAGCTCACTCCCAGCCTCCCAGAGGCCACCCTCTGGGGGCAGCAATCAGCCAAGCAGGGAGCTGAAATGGATGTGCCAACAAGTAACAGCTGGACATGTGCAAAGGGTTTATGATAGACAGAGCAGAATCGAATAGTCCGTGTAATAGCATTCGGCCTCATTATATCCTTCTGTAGAATACAAATGGGCAGTCTTTCCAGCAGTCCCTCATTGTCTCCTCCCAGCTTAACTTGTGGGGGAGGTTGGCTGGGACACTGTCCATGGTGCTGATGGAACCCAGCAATTCCCAGGGATTGGGAGCCTTAATCTAGTTCTGACCACATTCTTTCCATTCTTTTTTTTTTTTTTTAAGATTTTATTTATTTATTTTACAGAGAGAGATCACAAGTAGGCAGAGAGGCAGGCAGAGAGAGAGAGAGGAGGAAGCAGGCTCCTGCTGAGCAGAGAGCCCGATGCGGGACTCGATCCCAGGACCCTGAGATCATGACCTGAGCCGAAGGCAGCGGCTTAACCCACTGAGCCACCCAGGCGCCCCATTCTTTCCATTCTTAACAAGGAGCATTACTAACAAGAGATGGAGAGGGCTTCACGGAGTGTGCACTGGCCTCTGTCTCCATCGCTCAGGGCACTGAGGGTGCTGTAGACATTACTGCAGGAAGTGGCTCCACAGTTAGATGACCAAGTCCAGGCTGCCCCCAGCAGTTGGTAGTGAAGGAAGGTGATGAACAAGGCCTTGAGGGCTGTGATAGAGGGCTTGAAGGCTGTGGAACAAGGGCCCCTCAGAGATGTTTCTATCCTCAGGCCCAGAATCTGTGAATCTGTCAATGATAAAGGGACTTAGGATTAAGAATCATGGGATGTAAGATTACGGTGGTATATACGGGTTGGCCAAAATAATCACAAGCGTTCTTTCTTATAAGTGACAGAGGAGGGCAGAGGAGGCAGAGCCAGAGAAGATGTGATGGATGGAAACAGGACACAGAGAGACTTCATGTTGCTCTGCTGGCTTTGGAGGTGGAGGAAGGGGCCACAGCCATGGGAAGCAGGTGGCCACCAAAAGCTTGGAAAAGCAAGGAAACACACTCTCCTGGAGCCTCCAGAAGACATATCAAGGTCGCACCTTGATTCTTGCTGCTTTACACCATGAAGCTTGCAACAATTTGACACAGCAGCAAAAGGAAACTAACAAGCAGAGTCACCTTGTCTAAGTGTATGTTTGGGATGAGGAGGGTCTTAGAGCTGAATAATGATGTGCTACTTTGCAGGTTGTTCTTCATACCTCTAGTTTCATGACTGACAACAGCTCTGGCAATGGCAGACACACTTGTGAATGTGGGTGCAGTACAGTGGTGCTCAGACCACTTTTGTTTGTATGAATGTGGGTGCCGTGATGCAAACAAACCCACATGGGAAGAACACCCAACATGGGGCCTCAGGGAAGGACCAAGACCTTCTGGGCCCAGTGTGTGGAGGAGCTATAGAGGAGGCACAGGTGGGAGGATGCCCATGGACCAGGTGGAAGAGACATTTTGTCCCACCACCATGGGAACCTGGGTGACAGGAGAGGAAAGCCCCCTGCCTCTGACCTGGATGCTTCCTTGTGGGGAGTGGTGTTTCAATCAGGTCCAGTTCAGGGAGAAAAGTGGACATTGATGGGAAGTACTGGGCGAGAGGTCATGGGCTGTGCCTGGGAGGGCCATACTCAGGGAAGGAATTCTGGGTCTTCCCCACTGGGGTTACTTTGACAGCCTGTCTCTAAGTCACCCTTGGGGGTAAGGACATCCTGAAAGCTGGCCTTGGACACAGAGGAGAAACCTTTGGATAGGTGTCAGTGCCCTGGATCCAGGATTTGGGGACAGGCAAGTTTATTGGTGAAGACCACTACTCAGGGCCACCAGGGCTGGTGGAGGAGAACTCAGGACACCAAAAGATAGTGAAGGGGTCCCACACCAGGATGTGTGCCTGCCATGGCTGCTCCTTCCTAGCTCATCTTGTACGGTCATCAGAGGGCCCATGTTCTCTGCTTTTGACACCCAAACCACATTTATCTATTGCTTTGGTCTATTGCTTTGGTCCCTGAGTGGTATGAGGATCTATTGCTTTGGTCCTTGAGTGGTGTGAGGACTGCTGAGTGCTCTTATGATTTGGCCACAGCCCTGGCTCTAGTTAGCATGGTCCCAACAGTCCACACCCCTCACCTCTTCTTCTATCCTGGAGGACCAGAGATGAAGGCTTGGTCAAGTCAGAGGTAATGTTTCCCTATGTGACCAAAGAGAGAAGAGACCCAGAGTTTCGGGTGAATTTCTTTTCTCTTTTTTGTTTTTTACACTTTATTTATTTTCTCAATGTAAACTCTATACCACATATGGTGCTCAAATTCATGACCCCAAGATAAAGAGTTGCATGCTCAGGGCACCTTCAGGGCTCAGTCAATTAAGCATCTGCCTACAGCTCAGGACATGATCTCTGGGTCCAGCCCCCTGCTCCGTGGGAGGCCTGTTTCTCCCTTTCCCTTTGCCCTCTTCCTGGCTCATGCGTGCTCTCTCTCTCTCTCTCAAGTAAATAAATAAAATCTTTTTTAAAAAAGAAAAGAGTTGCGTGCTCTACTGACTGAACCAGCCAGGTGCCCCTGGGTGAATTTCTCTAAGAGAAATTACCTTTCACAAGAAAAGGACCAAGGAGGGGATGAGTCCTCTTCATCCAGATCTTCTCAGATCATCCTCAGGGGGTCAGCGGTCAGGACACTTTCCCTGAGAACCCCCACTTCCTGGGAGATGGGGGCCTTTTTCCTGGGTTCAGGGAAGCCTGTAGTGGTCTCCAGAAATCAGGAAGTTCCCAACCCTTGATGTTCCTGAATATCCTCAGGGCCTAGTGCTGGTTCTCTGGCACAGGCTGTGGCTCCTGACCCCACCTAGAGTCCTGGGTCTCAGCGGCTCCCAGGCCCTGGGGAAACTAAGAAGACATTTCTGCTTTGTGGTTGATCTGGCAGTATGTGTTTGTGTCTGGGTGTCGTAATTCCTGTAAAAGAAGAAGAGGCCTCTGAGCCCCTGTCACCTTCATAGAACACATCTGGGTGACTTTCAGCTTCTAGGTCAACCTGGGCTGCTCTATGGGAGCCTATTTCCTCCCACTATCCCCTGTTCCTCTCTGCACTGCTGTTTCCTGAACCTCAAAGCACAGTCAGGGGCAGGCTGGGGGCAGATCTTCAGCCCCCTTGGGCTTTGGGGACCAGAACATTAGGTGCCCACACTCACCTGGTAGATAGGAATGGCTGTTGTGGGGCCGGGCAGGGAGTCCTAAACAGGAGAGAATGGGTGTTTGTAGATAGAGTGGGAGGGTCATTTTTCTATGGGAGTGACCAGTTCTGTCTCTTGAGCAGCCTTCTCCAAGCCTGCTGGCCCACACCCCAGTCCCAGACCACTGCCCACTGCCCCCTTTGCCCCATTCCTGTTATCCCAGGACCCCTGGCTGATGCCCTCAGTGCCCACCCTGCCCCTCGCTGGACTCCACTGTTCCCACTGGCCAGCTCAAGGGAGCAGGGACAACTCAGGACATGGTGGGGGGTGGTCCTGTCTCTGAAGAGGGTCATGCCTGGCTGGAACAGGGTTTGCCTTGTCCTGGTTAATCTGGAAGAAGCAGGGTCTGCTCCTTGTTGCTGAATTGGTTGGATGCCCTGCCTTGACCTTGCACAGCCTGGACCCTACTGGAAAGAGAGGTGGAGGGGGCAGGCTTACCTGCGATTTGTTGCTGCTGGCTGGAACCTGCCCTGGGAACAGAGACAGGAGTTAGTACCAGGGCTGTGAAGAAGCTTGGGCTCATCCTCCCAGGAGGCAACAGGTCTGCAGCTCTCAGACAACAGGGAAGCAGGAGCACCTCCCAGAGAAAGAGCCATGGCCATTTTAGGGCCCAATGCGGGTAAGGTGTTGACCTATGATCTAGATTCCACAGATCCCTGAACCTGGCTGGTTCAGGGAATATAGCCAGTTGAGGTCCCTGGGTTAAAACCCCAGAGAAAGGGTCAGTGGCTCCAGGCGGCTGAGTAGCAGGAGTGGACATTGGGGCAGGAACTTGGGGCACCCAGAACACCCAGGCTGACAAGATACTCACGGGGGGTGGATGCTGGGCAGCAGAGCTCTCTGAGGTCACACCAGCCACTGGCCCTAGGAAAGATCAGGCTTAAGTGTGAGGGCTGCAGGGAGAGATCACAGCTTTGGTGTCAGAGCAGGGGACAAGCAGGATCCTGATTCCAGGCAGGGGTTAGAAAACCAAACCCCTCTCTCCACCAGTGCTGTTTAGCAGAGGAAGGGCCCAGGAGAGGGGATGAGGAAAGGCCATTGAAGCCCAGAAGGCAAGACCTGCAGCCTGATGGGTGGCTAGGAGAATGTGTCCTGAAAAGGAACGAAGAACCCAGGAAAGGAATCAAAGATGCAGGCCTGACTGAGTGGTACGGTCAAGGCTGCAGCTCCTTGTGCAGGACACTGGGGAGCCCTGGGTATGCTGGATCCCCAGCATGTGGAGCATGTGCTGAATGTGGTGTTCCTGCTGTGGCCACACTCTTGCCCCCACAGGCCCGCCCACAATCTCCATCTTCCTGGACAAGCAGCATAAAGGACATCCAAAGACTAGCCCTGGGTGAGCCCAGGTTCTCCGGTCTCACACATCAGGGGCTGTGGTTCCCGCATCTGCCATTTGGGAGTGACATACCTGGCCTGTCAGGCTCTTCTCCTCTACATTTCATGGCCCTGCCCAGGATGACCCTCAGATCCTGAGGCTGCAAATCCCCCTCACAGAGTGGGGGGACTGAAATAAACCACAGATGCCCTTTGCTGAACACTTAGTCCTGTCATCACTGCTGCAGATTTGCCAAGTGACCCAGACAACCCTGAGAGGTTGTTCCCTAATTGTCCCTAATTTATACCCAAGGAAGCTGTGAAGGAAGCACCCCAGTCAGCAGCTGGCGAGAAAGGAGCCAGATGGAATGGGAAGGAAAATCCATGGGGCAGCTGGGAGCCTGGAAGAGCCCGTCTAGGATCCTAGGTCAGGACAGGTCTCCCTCCTGGCTTGGGGCAGCTGTGGGACACGATCGGTGTGTGGGAAATGTCATTATACCTTCCAGTCCTTGTGCAGAGCAGGAGATAGCCTAGGGCAGTTGCCAGTGCCAGTCCAAAAAGGACCCCGGCTACAAAGCCAATGATGGACCCCACAGGGAAGCCTGTGGTGCTTCCTTCATCTGAAGAAGAAGAAACAGAGGGGAATGAGTCCCAAGTCAAATCTGGGCAAACCAGGAGAGGCCATGGGGGAAGGGCCTAGTTAGGGAGGAAGAAAGGGCGTTGAGGTCTGGCTGGTGTGTGTGTGTGTGCGTGTGTGTGTGTGAATGTGTTGTCACCACAGTGCCCTCATCCCCTCGGCCTCTGCATCATTTCTGTTCCTCACAGTGCAACCTTGGACTTTGTCTAATCGCCACATTTCCCCCCCACCCCAGAGTGTTCATTTTCCTCTCATGTTATGCCTCTTCTCTGTGTCTTCTGTCATCATTGATGGTCTTGGAGGGAGGCCCTTACCTGTCCACTCAACACTGATTAAGGAGAATAACACCAGCTGACTGCGTTCGAGGTCTGCTCTGTGCCAGGCACGAGGGAAATATTTATGTTGACTCATCTGCTGCTTCCCTGCCCACGAGGGGCCAGGTGTCACGCCCACTGTGCACAATGAACAACTCAGTGTGGACAGGGCCCAGTAAACCAGTGAAGGTCAGAGAGCTGGAACGTGATCAGACAACACTCATCCCAGTTCCCTGAGACATTACAGCTGGCAACAAAAATGTTAATAACCAAAGGACAATAGCTGCTAAATTTGACTGAGCCCCAAATCTGAGTATGACGCTATCTCAGGATTTCATCTCTTGAACTCATGAGATCTCATCCCTGTGGTCCATTTCTTCTTTCCAGTTTTAGAGAAGAGGAAAATGAGGTTCAGGAGGTTGAATGTCTTGACCGAGTTACAACAACTGGTACAAATCAGAACCAAGATGCTAACAAGATTCATCTGATTCTGGGGAATTTTATCCACATTGCCCTAGAGGCCCTGAAGGAGGCTCCCACCTCCTGCAGGCCGCCAACTATTTCACACCGCCTGCCATGAAATATTAGGGAGGAAGGGGGAGAGTTTGAGGGTCACTCACAGCTCACAGCCAGCCTCACAGGGTCACTTTTCCTGGAATCGCCTGGGTTGGAGACCTCACACTGGTAATTCCCGGCATCCTCCTTCCTGACAGGGCGTATGGTGAGGGTGCTGTTGTCCTGGGTCAGTGTCATCCTCTCCATGAGCTTTAGACTCTGGCCATTGAAGAGCCACCCGATAGAGACCCCAGGGTTATTTGTGGAGCAGGTCAGGGCCACAGAGTCCTTGTCTTCTGTGACTGTGGTGTTGCTGGCATGGAGAGCGGGCTGGGCCAACGGCTCTGCAGGGAAACCCAGAAAGCAGCTTAATGAGAATGGGCCTGGTCCCTGGTCCCTGGGCCCTGGGGCTAAGCTTCCTCTGAGGTGCCAGCCAGTTGGAGGGCCCCAGACAGCTCTGTGAAGGTGTCCCAGAGGATGGCCCTGCTGTCTGCAGAAGGATGAATGTCTGTGTTCAGGTGATGATCTGCAAGGAGAGGGCTGTCCCTCCCCCTCTGACCCTTAGGTTCCCTCTGGCCCTTAGTCATGTGTCTGCTCCACCCAGACATCACGGTGGCATCAGCACCAGGAACCTCGAGCTCGTGTGGCCAGCAGCCTCGGTATCATGAACAAGAGCTGAGACCAATGACCAGCAGAAAGCGAGGGGATGAGCAAGGGGCACGGGAGCTGAGGGAATGAACGACCCATCATCTCTTCAGAGAGGCACTCTGGGTGCAGGATCCTAGGAGATCTGACCACCAGGCTCTCTGCCCTCGTTGGGAGAAACTCCCACACCCTTCCCTCCTTCCTTCCCCAACAAAAGCAACTGAGTTTCCTACATGTGGCCCCTGGGCTGGTTTTAGGGGCATGATGGGGAGCAGAAGGCCAGTCCTTTCCCTGACACCCCAGTGGGAGGGACAGGAAGACAGCAGGAAACAATCAGATCTCAAGTCTAGAACAGGGAGGTGAGGCTCGGGCATCTGAGGGCGGCCAGCTCGTTCTGACAAAGGGTGTTGGGTTCCAGAGCAAACATGGAGGGAGCCTCTGTTTGCTCTCACCGCGCACACCAGCATCCCTCCCTCTGATGGAGGAGAGGACGGGGCTGTTTCTGCACACAGAACCGGGGTCACTCCCATCTGCTGCTCCTCAGTCTGTGTGACCCTGATTCAATGACTGTATCTCCCTGTGCCTTGGTTTCCCCTTAATGCACCAGGTATAATGATAAATGACCTCTACTTGCCAGGCCTTTGAATTATCCTTTATTTTTTTTTTAAGATTTTTTTCTTTATTTACTTGAGAGAGAGACAGTGAGAGAGAGCATGAATGAGGAGAAGGTCAGAGAGAGAAGCAGACTCCCCATGGAACTAGGAGTCCGATGCGGGACTCGATCCCAGGACTCCAGGATCATGACCTGAGCCGAAGGCAGTCGTCCAACCAACTGAGCCACTCAGGCGTCCCTGAATTATCCTTTAAACAACCCCAAATACCTAACCCAAATTTGGGCTATAGAAGCTGGCCAATCAAACGGCAGCTGTTAACTACTTTGCTCCGCTAAAGAAGGTTCCCTGGGCTTGATTCTTGGAGGAGGAGGGGTGGCATGGAGCTTCTCTTTGCTCTGTTCCTCCCTGGCAGTGCTGCCCTTCCTCTGGCTAATGGACTGGGGGCTTTTTAGGTCTGTGCTGTCCATGCTGAGCCTCAGGTGAAGGACCAGGCTTGGCCCCTCCCCCGATGTGGCTCTTGAGACTGAACCCTGGTGGTGACCACCTCAGGCAGCCAGAAATGGTTGTTCCCAGTCAGCTCTGCCCAGGAACCCCAACCCCATCCCGGCACAGATGCCCCAGGGTCACTAGAGTCAGGAGCCCTGAGACAGTGGTCTGGGCTGAGCTCTGGTGAGGATATCAGGGACCCCCAACCTTGGCCCTGATGGACCCTGCAGAGTCTTTCTCAGATGATCCCAGAGTCTGGATTCCAGGAAAGGAATTCCAGTCTTAGGAAGTTAGTCTCCACTGTGTGTCCTGCACTAAATGTTGGAACCCTCCCCCAACACGGGACATAATGCAGAGGGGGAAGGAGGCCCAGTCCTGGCCTGTCATCCTGTGTGAAGCAGGAATTCACCCCACCCAGCACCAGAGGTGAGAGGGAATTACTCACTGAATACGCGGACCTGTCCAGTTACTTGTGCCGTGTCATAAGTTCTACTTATGATTTGTAGGATGTAGATTCCTGTGTCCTTCAGGGTGATGTTCCGGAAGAGCAGGGATCCCTTGGGGTACACTGTCTCTCTGCCGCTGTGTGCAGGTCCTAGAATAGTTTTTTGTGTATCTACTACATATGATACAATACGATGGTTCTCCTCTGTTGTGGCCCCTTTGTACCAGCTGAAGCGTCCAGTATCCCTAGGCAGATTGTGGACTTGCAGAAGGACGTCCTTCCCTTCGGTAGCACTGGGCGGCACGGACTCCACAGTGACTTGGGCAGTGGTGGGCGGGTTCCAGAGGGTTAAGAGCGAGACTAGGAGGGAAGGGAGCAGGCGGATCAGGGTCTGGACCTGGGTGTCGGAGGGAAAGCTGGGGCCCTGCAGACGGAGCAGGTCCGCATCCCCTAACCCCCTACTCTTGGGGTGTGTGTGTGTGAGTGTGCACGGGTATCTGTGTGTCTGTGTGTGTCTCTGCTGGTCAAGGTCAGCGGCATGACCGCACTGCTTCACCTCTGAACTTACTTCCTCTGTTTGGAACAACTTCCTCCCATGTCTGTGGCTCACTCCCTCACTGCCCTCAGATACCTGCTCACGCTCAGGGGCTCCTCGGGAGAGGCCTGCCCTGACCGCCTCCTCTGAAGACCCTCTGTCTCCACGTCCTGAACTTTCCCTGTTCTGTTCCCTTCATGATGCTTGTCAGAACCTGACCTCACATTCTAGACGTCTTCGTCCCCACAGAAGTGAGCCTGGGGAGCAGGGACTCGTCTGATGTGTGCTGTACCTCCGTGGTGGGGCAGGCGGCAAATACCGGGGCTGGATGAATGTGTCCCCAGGGCCCTCCAAGTCTGGCACTTGTCAAGATCTCAGGTTGGTGGGAAGGGACAGCAGTTAGGGTCCCTGGTTGTTGTTATCATCAGTTTTCCAAATTCAGTGCTCAGTGATGAGTAACTTGGGGAACAGCCCGTGGCTCACCACTTCCAGATCCTCAGACAGTCCTGTCGCTGAGCGGCTCCCCCAGTCCTGCCCTGCTCCCTTGTCCCCTCTCAGAGCCCTGTCCTCCCTGGAGACCCCAGCCAGCCTTTCTCTCCCACCCTGCCGCTTCCTCCCAGGGAACTGTCCCTCTCACCTGCCAGCAGGAGGTCCTGCCAGGGGACCCGTCCTCCTCGGGGAAGGACCGAAGGGGGCTCCATGGTGCCCGCTGCCCGCTCTGTCCCTCCCTCTGTGAGAAGAGCTTCTGCTCCAGAAATGCTCAGGAGAAGCAGTTGTCCCAATGTTGGCTCTGTCTTAAGTGGCCCCGGAGGCAGGGGTGTGGGGCGGGGTATCTGCCAGGGCCCCTCCTTTCCCCCCCCCCCCCCCCTCCACCCCTTACCTCCTTCCCCACTTCCTTGTCCCCTTCTTCCCCTTTCACTTCTGTCTACATTTCGATTCCCTGACAAGGGCTGAGGCCTCTCCCTCTTCAGCTGTGATTTCCCAGCATATGGGAGCGCGGGCACATGCCCTTGTTTGGACAAGCACAAGCCTGTGGCGTTGGGGTCTGGAGACCCACAGAGCTCAGGGTCAGGGTGCAGGGACAGCGCCCCCACAGCCCTCTCTCCTCTCCTTGTGGCTTTCCTCTTCAGCAGGAGCCTGGGGGCCGCCTCAGGAACTCCTGTCACGGGGATGTCACCCCTACTGTGCACTGGAATCACTGTGGAACTGTATCAAGACTGTGAATGCCCACTTAGAAATGCTGCTTCAGCAGATGCCCAGCCAGGCTTAGACCCCATGATGTGGGGGTGCGGCCGCCTCTCCCCCTCCTGTGCCCATGGAGGGTCTGCAGATCCTGTGAAAATGCAGAGTCTGACTCAGCGGGTGTGGAGTGGACCCCAGAGTCTGCCTCTACTAAGCCCCCAAGTGATGCTGACCACCCTGGCCCAGGAAGCTCACTCTGAATAGCAAGACTGAGGGGGACCCAGTTCCCTTAGAGGATGGCCCTTCTCCCCACTCCCCTGCTGTGTCCTGGCCTTGAGTCTGTGGGCACCACACACAGAGCCCCAGGGTCCCCAGATCCCGGGGATGATTTCCGTTTGTAACAGAGAAGGCCAGCTGGGCACTGGTCTCCCCAGTGCTCTCATAGGCTCTGGGGAGGTTGGACTGACTCCTGGCGGCAAGGTCCCAGAGATGACTCTGGGGGTGAGAAAGGGGCAGGCTGGATGATGACAGGTGAGGGACCCATGGTCTATCCCCAGGTGTTCCCAGCCCAGTCTCTGCTTCCAGGGGCATAGACCCAGGACCAGGTGTCTCAGGATCTCCAGTTCCAGGTGTGAAGGGAGTTCCCTGTGTGTCCTGGGAAGAGAAGAGATGGTGGGAGGTCAGGCGGCTGCGGCTCCTGGAAATGTTTTGAGGAGACCTTCCCTCTCTGTATCCTTTGGATGAACTGTGGCCCGGAGACAGTCTGTGTGCTCCTGAGCTTCCTGGGCAGTCTGTGTCCTCTGCCTGGGGGACCTTCCTGTGGTCACCCTGCTTTCTCCATGGGTGGTGACAAGCAGGGCATGGTGAGCTGCACAGGGACCCCTGACAGATCAGTGTGCTGCTAGGGCCCTAGAAGGAGTGCGCAGGACAGAACAGGCATGTGGGAGGGACCCAGAAGGGTCTGTGGGAGAAAGGGATGGAAACCAATCTCTTCTCTCCCTCCTTAGCCAAAGCCAACTTCAGGGTAATGGCCTGTGTGTTGTCTGCATGTCCCTATGTCGCCCCCTGGAGGCTAGTCTGGGCATAGCACCCGGGATGGTGACCAAAGGATGAGGGTCCCTGAGCCCTGGGCAGAGGTGAGGGACTGGTCAGCCTGGATCTTGGTCCCTGTGGGTTCTAGACTCTCTGACTTCATCCCAGGGGTCCATGAGCCCAGGGAGAAGATAGACATAGTCTAGAAGATTCCTGCTCTTGTGTCAGGAGAATTCTCCACCCAGAGGGATTTGCTCCCTCAGTAGGAGCTGTCTGTCCTCGAGATTTTGAGAATGACCTAGTAGGGGGTCTTTTGAGCCTTTGGGGGAAAAGCACTGTCCTGAGGGGCTGACCACTCCAATGTCCTGTCTCCCCATCACAACAGGGAGGGGAGCCATGTGTCCCTGTCTCTCCTCTGCTCTAGGTCTCCCCACAGGAACCAGGAGCTGGGGTGGCCCTACCCAGAGACTCAGCCCCAAGGAAATACAGGCAGATGCTGGGTTCTCCTGTCTTTTCTGCCTGGGAAGTTCACCCTTGCTCCCCAGGACACCTTGGGCTACTGAGACATCTTCAGGGAGACATAGCAGGTGTCCCCACAGACCAAGGGTCCTCAGGATGAGGGGTTAGCTCCTGATGTCTTTGGAGGTCAGGGTGGGGCTCTGAACTCCCCTGGTAGTAATCGCACCTAGAGTTTGTGATCCAGAATTTGTGCGAGGTCAGATCTCTGAGAGAAGAGGAAGGACACAGACTGCCCACCCAGGCCTTCCAAGGGGAAAAGTCGTTCACAAGATCCAGATGGGAGGGAGTGTCCGTGTTGTGGGAATGAATGGGGGTCTGACCTCTAACTGTAGAAGGCCCCTGTCCTCCCTCCTGAATCTAGGAGGGATTAAGGCCTGGAAGCTAATGGGGTCAGCTTCAGGCACATGCTGGCCTCCTCCCATGCTGATGCCAGAGGCCTCAGTCTGCAGGGAAGAGGCTCTGACCCCAGGTTCACATGGTGGGACATTGTGTGCTTTCCCTCAGGCCCTCAGTGAGTATTTACTGGGCATCTGTGACGTGTCAGGCTCTGGGCTGGATCCTGGGAACTCCACAGAGAACAGTATAGATGTGGGCTCTGGACTCGTGGGGTTTACCCTGTACCAGGGCCAGCAGCACTAGAAAGTCATGGCACTGAGGAGTCAACTATAATCAAGAGAAGGGCCAGGAAGGGAAAGTATCCGGGGCCTCTGGAGCACGTCAGGGGGTCTTAGCTGATGGGGATCCCATTGAGCACTCCTGAGAAAGTGACATTTTGGCTGAGACTGGAAGCATGAGAGGACCTTTGCCCCTTGAAAGACAGAGGATGTGGAGGGACGAGCTGTCCACAGAGGGACCAGTCTCAGCGGGCAGTTGCCTGGCTGGCCAGAGGGGCCGACCGGGTCCAGTGGGGGGAACCCGGGGAGACAAGAGGACTGTGAGTGAGTGAGGCTGGGGAGGGTCAGACCCTGATGGGTTGTGGGGCTGCTGAGGAAAGCTCCAGGCTGCGGTGTATCTCTAACCCCCTCTGGTGGCCCATGCCAGAAATGCAGAAGAAAAAGTCCTGTTATCCAATTATTTTATGTATTTATACATTAATATTTTATATATGGATGTAGAATTTTTAAACACAATTGAATATAATTGAAATATAGGAATTTCAACATATTGAAAGTGTAGAATTGAATACATTTTTCTACAGGCATGCAGAGAAGTCATTCCTACATGAAGATTCTGAGTATCTCCCTTCCTCTCAAAGTCTCCTCGAGGCCTCTTTATTCTTCATTCCGCCCCCTCTGACGCTCCTTCCCCATGTTCCCATGTAACCTTACATTTGCTTTTGCTGTTATCAATTAGTGTGCATTTTTTAGAATTTTGTGAAAATTTGAACCGTACACTATGATTTGGGCTGGGGCCAACTTTTTTACTCTTTGTGGTTTTTAAAATAACCCACAGCTGCATTTTATTGCAAGTACCCTCTTTTTTTTTTCTATCCTTTAGTGTATCCCTTTTGTATCCCTTTTCTTTTTAAATTATTTATTTATTTATTTATTTATTAACGATTTTATTTATTTGTTTGTCAGAGAGAGTGAGCACAGGCAGACAGAGTGACAGGCAGAGCCTGAGGAAGAAGCAGGCTTTTTGCTGAGCAAGGAGCCCGATGTGGGACTCGATCCCAGGACGCTGGGATCATGACCTGAGCTGAAGGCAGCTGCTTAACCTACTGAGCCACCCAGGCGGTCCCTCCCTTTTCTTTTTTATCCTTACATTGGAAGGGTTCAGAAAGTTGTTTTTTAATTTATTCCCTCATTTATGGTTTCCAACTCTGGGCTATTACAAGCATACCCGCCAGCAACTTTTGTGCACGAGGCTTTGAAGCGGCTGGAGCTTTCATTTCTCTGGGATAGAGTCCCACTCACGAGTGCAGTGACAGGATCGCTGAGGAGGCACACCTTTAATGACTGGAAGAACACGCTACAGTTTTCCAAAGTAGCTGCAAGTATATTTTCTCCTAGCAGTGTGGGAGAGTTCCAATTGCCCCCCATCCTCGACACTTTTTTGGAAAGTCCTTTCACTATTTTAAAGCCAGTCTGCTGATTGTAAAGTGGCATCTCGGTGTGGTGTTCAGTTTGCTTTCAACTGTGAAAACATTTTTCATTTTCCTTTATCATTCTTCTACTTTACTAACAGTTCATAGGAGATCTATCCTCTGAATAGTGTTCCACTGTTCGCGTGTGCTGCACTTTGCTCAACCATTTGTCTGTCGATGGACATTTGGGTTGTTTCCATACCTCGGCTGCTGTGAACAGTGTTGCAGTGAACACAGGTGTGCCTATCTCCTTGAGGTCTTGATTTCAGTTCTTCTGGACAAATAAGCTGGGTCTTAGTGTAGCTGTGTGTTTAATTTTTTGAGGACCCTCCATACTGTTCTCAGAGTGGCTGCGGCTGTTTGCATTCTCATCATTGGGGTACAAGGGTTCCAATTTCTCAACATCCCCACCAATGCTTTTTTTTTCAATAATAGCCATTGCAACATGTGCAACATGTGTGTCATAATAATGTGTTTTAGATTTGCATTTCCCTTTTTCCATATATCCGTTGCCGTTGGAGAAAGGTTATTTGTTTGTCGCTTTTTACTATCTGGTTGTAGGAGATCCTTACATATGTTGGATATTAACCCCTTATCTGGTAACATGGTTTGAAAATATTCTCTCCCAGTTGGTAGGTTGCCTTTGCATTTTGTTGATGGTTTCCTTTGCTGTGTAGACACTTCTTCGTTTAATATGGTCCCACTTGTTGATTTTCCTTCCTGTTGCCTGTGCTTTTGGTATCACATGCATGAAGTCATGGCCAATGTCATCAAGGGTTTCCCCATGTCTTCTTTCATGACTTTATGGTTTGGGGGCTTATTATAAGTTGTTCACTCATTGTGAGTGGATTTTTGTGTATGTGTAAATTAAGTGTGTAATTTCGTTCTTTGGCCACGTGGATACCCACTTTTCCCAACATCGTTTGCTGAAGAGACTATCCTTTCACACTGTGTATTCTTGACACCCTTGTCAAAGGTCTGACGACCGTATAAACAGGAATTTGTTGAGGGCTCTGTGTTCTGTTCCATTGTTCTGTCTTTCTGCCATACTGGTGGTACCTGAGACTGGCTGCAAACTCACATTTGGCTGCTCACACCCTGAAAATCAACACATGAGGGACAAGTGATGGTAGATGAGGAAGGTTGCTTTATACAGGAAGCCAGCATCCTGGGAAGACAGGGGACTAATGTTTCAAAGATCATGGTCCCCATCCAGGGGGCTTGGGATTGGAGGGTGGTTTAAAGGGGAAAACATGAGAAAAAGGAGGGTGGTTGCATGCAGGAGAAGCAGGTGCGCAGGCAGCTGGTAGTATGTGGACATGACACTCAAAAGACTTGCTGGCACCCAGGGCAGCTGTTTTCCAATATAGGCAGGTCTTATCTCCTGGGAAAGTTTGGTCCATCACTCCTTAAGGCCAGTGGTCTGCAAATCCCAAGGAAAGCAGCTTAGTTTTGCTACAGATCATGGGACTTAGGTCAGCAAGCAAAGGGTACACATGATTGGAGCAAGTGAACCCTTAAACCTGGTGGAGTATGTCACAATACCATATTGCTTTCATGACTGCCGTTTTGTCATGTAACTTGCAACCAGAAGGGTGATGCCTCCAGCTTCATTCTTCCTGCCCAAGATTTCTTTGGCTATTTGACATATTTTATGGTACCATCCAAATTTTAGAATTGCTTTTCCTCTTTCTCTGAAAAATGCTTTTGGAATTTTGATGGGGTTTGCATTGCATCTGGAGATCATGAGGAGCAGTATGGCTATTTTAACAGTATTGATTCTTCCAACCCATGGACAGGTGCTATCTTTTCATTTATTCACCTGCGCTCAATTTCTTCCATCAATGTCTCATGGTCTTCAGTCTAAAGATCTTTCCCCTCTTTGGTGATATTTAGTCCAAATTATCTTACCGTTCTTTTTTTAATTTTTTTTTTTTAGAAAAGACTGAATTCTTTTACTTAGTTATAAACAAGTTACTTGCAACATAACTTCTCTTCCACGTGGAGAGCTCTTAGTAGGTTCTTAAACAATAGGAAAACATTTACTGTTAATTGCTTTGAGACTCTTCCACAGAAACCATGCCCATAGAGTGAGGTTATCACAGTGTTTCTCTCTGCTCTAAGTATATTATTTTAAAGTACACATGAAATTTTAAATGTGTACAAATTCAGAGATGTGAGAAACTTCAAAAGCCACAGATGCAGAGTGCAGGAAGGTGAAGGCTGTGAATGCCCCTTTCATTAAATGCATCTTTTATTTTGCCTTGTTGACAAATAAGCAGCAGTTGCTGCGATTCCCTGGGCCCAGAAAGTGCAGATTGTCCAAAGAATAGAATTTCCTCTGCCATTCTCCTATGTATGAAGCCTTTCCAAAGCCAAATGCCAAGATACCAGCAAGTGCATCTTTGGGCAGTGATCCAAAACAACAGACTCTGCTTTCTTGGTGGTGGCAAATGGGGACCCTTGTCTTGCTTCCCACGAGTAGACACTGAAGCCCTGGTGTCTGTCTTTGCTTCTCCTCTAGTTGCATGTACTCTGCTTATTCCCTGACCCATAGTCTGTGGGGGTTGGGGGATGCCTCCCTGGTGGTGTCTTTGGGGCCCACAGATCAGAGCTCCCTCCCTCTGCCACTACGGACTGGTCTATTTCTTGCCTCCCCAGGGGCTTGGTTCCACCCCTCACAGCCGGGGCGGAGCAAAGCATTTCATCGTTTCTGACACCATTGGAAATGGGAATATTTTCTATATTTCTTGGCAGTTCCCCACAGGCTCTTTGCTGGTGTATAGAAGTGCCCTGATTTCTGCAGATTGATTTTGCATCTTGCAGCTTTCTTAAATTTGTATATTAGTTCGGAACATTTTTTCATGGAGCTTTTGGAGTTTTCTCCATATAAGATCATGTTGTTTACACACAAAGAGAATTTTACTTCTTTTTTTCTGGCATGAATGCCTTCTATTTATTTTTCTTGTCTAATTGCTTTGGCTAAGAGTCTCAGAATTCTGCTAAATAGAAGTTGTGAGGATGAGCACCCTTGTCCTGTTTCTGATTCTAATAGAGAAGCTTTCAGCCTTTCCTCACTGAATATGATGTTGGCTGTGGCCTTGCCATGAACAGCTTTCATTCTGTTGGGGAGCAGCATGGTAGATTGCTTTCTAATCTTGTAATTTCTGTATACACATCTGTCTTTGCACAAAAGATGCCCACTGATTAGGAAGGGGAGCACCCCTGCATGTTGGTGAGAATGTAAACTGGTGCAGTCCATCTGGGACACAGTCCAAAGCTTCCTCAAAATTTAAAAATAGAATTACCTGGTAATTCAGCAAGTGCTCTCCTAGGTGTTTACCCAAAAAACAGAAATACTAATTCAAAAGGATACCCACACCCGACGACGGTTATAGCAGCATTACTTACAATAGCCACACTATGGAAACAGCCCAAATGTCCATCAGTTGAACAGAAAAAGAGGGTGTGGTGCATATATGCAATGGAATACTTTTCAGCCAAAAAAAGAATTAAATCTTATTTGCAACAATGTGGGTGGAGCTGCCATGTATTATGCTACAGGAAATACATCAGTCAGAAATACATCAGAGAAATACCATACGATTTCAGTCATGTGGAATTTAAGAAACAAAGCAAGTTATAATAGGGGAAAAGGAGAGAGAAAGAGAGAGGCAAACAAAGAGACAGACTCTTAAATACCGAGAACAAGCTAATGGTTGCCAGAGGGGAGGTGGGTGGGGAATGAGTCAAAGAGGAGGTGAGGATTAGGGAAGGCATCAGGTGTTGTCTGGAATGTTCAATCAGTATAAAGTACACCTAAAACTAACAGTATACTGTATGTCAAATAACTGGAATTTATTTTATTTTTAAGGATTTTAAGGTTGATTTGAGAGAGAAAGGGAGAGGGTGGATGAGCAGGGGGAGAGGCAGAGGGAGAAACAGACTCCCTGCAGAGCTTGAGAGGAGGCTGGATCCCAGGACTCTGGGATCATGACCAGAGCTGAAGGTGGAGGCTGAACCCACTGAGCCACCCAGGTGCCCCTATTTTTTAAATTTTAAAGATTTATTTTTTTGAGAGCAAGGGAAGAGGGGAGGGGCACAGGGAGAGGATCTCCAGCAGATTCCCCCTTAAGCACGGAGCCCTTCGAGGGGCTCAATCCCTCGACCTTGAGATCAAGACCTAACAGAAACCAGTAAGCAGGCTGCCAACTGACTGAGCCACCCAGGTGTCCCAACTAACTAGAATGTTCCTCTTGATATGGTGCATATAAAATGCAGGAAGGATTCTTCCCTCAAGAAATATAACCTGAAATCTATTTAAGCTTTGAGATTCATTATCCAATTTGTAGGAAATACAGGGTTTGGAGAAGTAACTGAAATGACACCATAAGGAAACAGTCAGAATGTGGGTGTTTTACAAGAAAACAGGTCTGCTCTGCTCTTTTTGCAGAGTCTGTATCATGGAAAAAAACTGAGGGGGTAAGAGGACTGTTCAGTATGAACAGTGTTGCTTACCGAATCTTCAAAAATCAAACAAACCCATGTATCTAGCAGCTAGGTCAGGAAATAGAACATTGCTGGCACCCTAGAAGTTGTTACTCTCTTCCACTTATAAATGTCTTATGTTAAAGATTTATTTATTTATTTATTTATTTGAGAAAGGCGAGGGGCAGTGGGAGAGGGATCCTCAAGCAGACTCCCTGCTGAGCACAGGGCCGACATGGGGATCAGTCCCAGGACCCTGAGATCATGACCTGAGCCACAATCAAAGGCCAGCTGCCTAACTCACTGAGTCACCCCAGGTGCCCCCCATTTATAAATTTCTAATGTTGAATCACCATTGCTTTGCTGGTACAATTGGAACTTAGTTGCGGTGTACTGTCTTATTCTATACACTGTTGGATTTCGTTTGAGAATAGCTTGTTTAGTATTTTTGCTTCTCTGTTCATGAGTATGATATTTTCATCTTTTTGTACTTTTGTTGTTCCTATTTCAATTTAAAGGTTTTACTAACCTCAGAATGAGTTGGAGCAATATTCCCTCTCTATTCTATGGACAAATTTGTATGGTTTTGAGACGATCAGTCTTGAAAATTCTGTGGAACTCTGAGAAAACTGTGTGGAGCAGGAGACACTCCAGGAGGGAACTATAGTGCCAGTCCGACCAGGACCCCGATTGCAATGCCAATTATGGACCCCATAGGGAGGCCTGTGGTGCTTCTTCCATCTGAAATAAAAAGAAAAAGGGAGGGGTATGAGTCCAAAGTCAAATATGTGGAAACCAGGAGTGGCCATGTGGGAAGGGCCTGGTTAGGGAGGAAGGAAAGGCCACTGAGGTCTGGGTGGCATGTGTGTTGTCACCACAGTGTCCCCATCCCCTTGGTTGCTGCATCATTTCTGTTCCTCACAGTGAAACTCTGGACTTGCTTCAATTTTCACATTTTCCTCCCACCCCCAAGGGCCAAGGCTGGCATCCTGTTTATTTTCCTTTCACATTATGCCTCTTCCCCATGTCTTCTGTTCCATCCTCACTGACGGTCTTAGAGGGAGGCCCTTACCTGTCCACTCAACATTGATTAAAGATAATAACACCAGATGACTGCTTTTGAGGTCTGCTCTGTGCCAGGCACGAGGGGAATATTTATGTTGACTCATCTGCTGCTTCCCTGCCCACGAGGGGCCAGGTGTCACACCCACTGTGCACAATGAGCAACTCAGTGTGTAAAGGGCTTCACTAAGGAACAACTCAGTGTTTAAAGTGAGTACTGTAATCAGTAAACCAGTGAAGGTCAGAGAGCTGGAACGTGATCAGACAACACTCATCCCAATTCCCTGAGACATTACAGCTGGCAATAAAAATGTTAATAACCAAAGGACAATAGCTGCTAAATTGGACTGAGCCCCAAATCTGAGTGTGACGCTGTCTCAGGATTTCATCTCATGAACTCATACTAACTATACTAACTACTCTCACAACTTCCCCGAGATCCAGCTGTTCTTTCCAGTTTTAGAGAAGAGGAAAATGAGGTTCAGGAGGTTGAATGTCTTGACCGAGTTACAACAACTAGTAAAAATCAGAACCAAGATGCTAACAAGATTCATCTAATTCTGGGGAATTTTATCCATATTGCCCTAGAGGCTCTGAAGGAGACTCCCACTTCCTGCAGGCTGCCACTCATTTCATGCCGCCTGCCATGAAATATTAGGGAGGAAGGGGGCGAGTTTGAGGGTCACTCACAGCTCACAGCCAGCCTCACAGGGTCACTTTTCCTGGAATCGCCTGGGTTGGAGACCTCACACTGGTAATTCCCGGCATCCTCCTTCCTGACAGGGCGTATGGTGAGGGTGCTGTTGTCCTGGGACAGTGTCATCCTCTCCGTGAGCTTTAGACTCTGGCCATTGAAGAACCAGTGAATGGAGACCCCAGTGTTGTTTGTGGAGCAGGTCAGGACCACAGAGTCCTTGTCTTCTGTGACTGTGGTGTTGCTGGCATGGAGAGAGGGCTTGGACACTGCCTCTGTAGGGAAACACAGGAAGTGATTGAATGAGAATGGGCTTGGGGCCCAGGTTATGCTCCTTCCTTTGAGATCTCTGCCACTCTGAGGGCCCCCATGAACTCTGTGAAGGTGCCCCAGAGTATGGCCCTGCTGTGCAGAAGGATGAGTGTTTTTGTTCACGGACAGTCTGTAAGGAGAGGGCTGTACCTTCCCCTCTCACCCTCTGTCACATGTCTGCTCTGCTGAGACACCGCTGTAGTATCATCAACAAGAAACCTCGTAGCCCATGGGGCCAGCAACCTCATTATCATGAGGAATTTTTCCCCATGGGCTTCTGTGTGGTTTTCTTGAACTTTTGTGACATTAAAAGATAGGGCCTCATTCCTTATATTCCTTTCCATATATATTGAAGGAGGAAGGTTCACAGCCCTTCTTATCTCTGTGTCCAAGGCAGCTTCATGTAAGGTAGGGAAGGCATTTACACTGTTATAATTTACTAGGAAATGAGAACCTCCTGCCCCATCTTCATTAACTTAGGAATCAAAGTTTTCAATCTACAAGATTTCTCACTCTGATGAAGACTTTTACTTACAGATCTGTGGCTTGACTCTCATGGTGAAGCACTTCTGCAGAGTGGTTACTATATACAGCATATTGGCACCCTTACAATATAAGGAAACTACTGCCTCATAAAAAAGGCCTTATATTAAACACACACAGCCAGTATCATCCCCCATGATGAAACATGGAAGCCTTTACTCTAAGATCAGGTAGGAGATAAACATGACAATTTCACTGCCTGTATTTGACACAGTACAGAAGTCCAGGCAAAAATAATTAGGAGGAGCACCTGGGTGGCCCAGTGGGTTAAAGCCTCTGCCTTTGGCTCGAGTCATGATCCCAGGGTCCTGGGATCGAGCCCCACATCAGGCTCTCTGCTCAGTGGGGAGCCTGCTTCTTCCTCTCTCCCTGCCTACCTTTCTCCCTACTTGTCACCTCTGTCAAATAAATAAATAAAATCTTTAAAAAATTTAAGAGTCAAATAGTAAAAGTCTAAAAACAAATGTAATACAAAAACTTACTGAAGCTGAATTTCCCAATGATTTTTTAGATATGATACCCAAAGCAAAGACAACAAAAGGAAAAAGCAGATGAATTGGATTACATCAAAATGGAAAACTTCAGTGCATCAAAAGACAGAATCTGGAGAGTGGTAGTACTAGTTATGGAATGAATAGGATATAGGGATGAAACGTACAACATAGGAAATACAGTCAATGGTATTTTGATCAGGCTGCATGGGGACAGATGGGAACTACACTGTATTGAATGAGTATAACATACAGAGTTGTCCAATCATTATGTTGTACACCTGAAACTATGTCACATCGTGTGTCACATAAAGGTCACTAACAAAGAAAATGTGAGGGCAAGGAAACATTTGCAAACCATATCTGTAAGAGGTTAATATCTGGATTACAGAAAGGACTTCTGCAGTTCAACAACAAAAAACAACTTGACTAGAGGATCATTCTTCTCCATTTGCGAAGCCCCATTTTGTGCCTGGGGTTTTCTGGAACTGAGAAGCCCCTCCCCACATTCCAGGCTGGACCCAAGGTCTGCCTTGAGAAATCAGAGAGCAAGGGGAGGAAGCACCTGCAGACATGTAAAAGGAGAGGTCAGAGACAGACTTGGTATTTGCTTGTGACATAGCAAATGGGAAATAATTTCTATGCTCTTTTCCGAGAGACAGACAGACCTTCACCACAGCAATCCATGCAGATGCTCCAGGGACCCACTTACCAGAGACTGTGATAGTCTTGACTGTGGTCTTCTTGAGGCGAGTGCCAGAGTTAGAGGCAAGGCAGGTATAGAATCCGCTATCATTCGCAGTGAGGTTGGGGATAAAGAGCTCCTGTGTGTCTGTCTGGGGCCTCCCATTGATAAGCCAAGAATACTGTGCAGGTGGGTTAGAGGTTGCGTGACAGGAGAGACTGAGGTTGGCCCCTGGATGGTAATAGGAGTCTGAGGGGGAAATGGAGGGGGCATCCGGGCCATCTGGAGCAAACAGAATAAAGCCACAGTTGATGAAATGCAAGGGAAGGGGAAGCTCCTGGTCTGTACAAGGGCCACAGTGTCCCTCTGAGCTGGGTCCCAACCTCATTTTATAAAGTCCCAACCAGAAACCCCCTGTGTTCAGCCTGGTCCGCTCAAAGGCTGGTGACCCTCTCAGGGAGGAGCAGCCTGTTCCCTCCTAGTCTTGGCTTAGGCCAGGCTTGCCCAGGTTTGCGTGGGACAAGCCGCTATGGCCAGCCTGGGGGTCCAGCTGAGAGTCATGGACTTGGACCCCAGAAGGATGGATGTGGGCTGGCCCCTGGCTGTGTGGATTTGGGCTGGCAGCCCGGGTTTGGGAGGAACGGAAGCTACTCACAGAGAACATTCAGGGTGAATGGGTCACTACGACCGTCACTCACTGGGTTCTGAGTTTCACACACATAGGGTCCTGTGTCATCCCTTATGACACCATGTATAGTGAGAGTCCTGTTGTCCAGGGATAGCTCCAGCCTGGTGCTGGCCGGGCGGCTCTTACTGCTTTCTGACCACAGGTAGCTCGTTTCCTGAGTCTGAGGTTCACAGGTTAATAGCACAGAATCCACATTCTCCACGGGGTCGGAGTTGTTGCTTGTGATGTGGGGTTTGGGTAACTCCGCTGCGCAGACAACAGAAAGAATATTGCCCGAGGTGGTACCTGTGATTCCTCCACAGGCATCTTGAATCAGAGTTGGCATCTCTCACCTCTCAGCCAACTGGAGTCCTTCAAAGAATAAGGCAGATCTGTGTATCTCAAGACAAATGCATGAGGACCTGAGCCTCAGAGAAAGTAAACCCCATGGTCTGTGTGTCTGAGAGCACAGGCTGTCTCCAATGTCAATACAGAGCAGCCTTTGGTTGTGGAAGACACAGGACAGAGTCAGAGACAGCCGTGGACCCCTCCTGGCTCCTCACTGATCTGACAACAGCACGGTGATGGGATCTGAGCAGAAATGATACTTGGAGACAACAGGAACAAGCTGGGAGGTCAGTCCAGGACTCAGGTCCCAAAGACCTGAGCTTTGCCCATTTGCTTGATAACGAGTGAGGCACTGACCCTCATGAGGAAGTGACACCTTCCATGGCAGAGCCAAGTCCAATGACCGGCAGAGAGTGAGGGGATGAGCAGGAGGCAGGGGTGTTGAGGGAATGAACGACCCATCATCTCTTCAGAGAGGCACTCTGGGTGCAGGATCCTAGGAGATCTGACCACCAGGCTCCCTGCCCTCATTGGAAGAAACTCCCACACCTTTCCTTCTTTCCTTCCCAAACAAAAGCAACTGAGTTTCCTACATGTGGCCCCTGGGCTGGTTTCAGAGGCAGAGTGGGGAGCAGAAGGCCAGTCCTTTCCCTGACACCCAGTGGGAGGGCCAGGAACACACCAGGAAACAATCAGATCTCAAGTCCAGCACAGTGAGGTGAGGCTCAGGCATCTGAGGGGCGGCCAGCTTGTTCTGCCTCTGATTGCTGACAAAGGGTGTTGGGTTCCAGACCAAACACAAACACGGAGCGAGCCTCTGTTTGCTCTCACCGCCCACACGAGCATCCCTCCCTCTGACGGAGGAGAGGACGGGGCTGTGTAATCACACAGAACCGGGGTCACTCCCATCTGCTGCTCCTCAGTCTGTGTGACCCTGATTCAGTGACTGTGCCTTGGTTTCCCCTTAAAGCACTAGGAAGAATGGTAAATGACCCCTACTTTCTAGGCCTGTGCATTATCCTTTAAACAACCCCAAATACCTGACCCAAATTTGGGCTATAGCAGCTGGCCAATCAAACAGCAGCTGTTACTACTTTGCTCCACAAGAGAAGGTTCCCTGGGCTTGATTCTTGGAGGAGGAGGGGTGGCATGGAGCTTCTCTTTCCTCTGTTCCTCCCTGGCGGTGCTGCCCTTCCTCTGGTGTCCCCCAAATCCCCCAGAGTAGTTGGCTAATGGACTGGGTGCTTTTTAGGTCTGTGCTGTCCATGCTGAGCCTCAGGTGAAAGACCAGGCTGGCCCCTCCCCCGGTGTGGCTCTTGAGACCGAACCCTGGTTGGTGACCACCTCAGGCAGCCAGAAATGGTTGCTCCCAGTCAGGTCTGCCCAGGAGCCCCAACCCCATCCTGGCACAGATGCCCCAGGGTCACTAGAGTCAGGAGCCCTGAGACAGTGGTCTGGGCTGAGCTCTGGTGAGGATCCCAGGCAGCCCCTCAGGTTGGCCCTGATGGACCTTGCAGAGTCTTTCTCAGACGATCCCAGAGTCTGGATTCCAGGAAAGGAATTCCAATCTTAGGAAGTTAGTCTCCACTCTGTGTCCTGCACTAAATGCTGGAACCCTCCCCCAACACGGGACATAATGCAGAGAGGGATGGAGGCCCAGTCCTGGCCTGTCATCCTGTGTGAAGCAGGAATTCACCCCACCCCGCACCAGAAATAGAAGGAATTACTCACGGAATACGCGGAGCTGTCCAGTTACTTGTTCAACTTGAACATTTTTATTCACAGTTTGTAGGGTGTAGTATCCTGTGTCATTCAGGGTGATGTTCCGGAAGAGCAGGGATCCGTTGGGGTACACTGTCTCTCTGCCGCTGTGTGCAGGTCCTGGGATATTTACTTGTATGGCTACTACATATGCTACAATTTGACGGTTGGGCGCTATGCTTTCCCCTCTAAACCAAGTGAGACCTACAAGATCCGCAGGCAGATTGTGGACTTGCAGAAGGACATCCTTCCCTTCGGTAGCACTGGGCGGCACGGACTCCACAGTGACTTGGGCAGTGGTGGGCGGGTTCCAGAGGGTTAAGAGCGAGACTAGGAGGGAAGGGAGCAGACGGATCAGGGTCTGGACCTGGGTGTCGGAGGGAAAGCTGGGGCCCTGCAGACGGAGCAGGTCCGCATCCCCTAGCCCCCTAGCCTTGGGGTGTGTGTGTGTGAGTGTGCACAGGTATCTATCTGTGTGTCTGTGTGTGTCTCTGCTGGTCAAGGTCAGCGGCATGACCGCACTGCTTCACCTCTGAACTTACTCCCTCTGTTTGGAACAACTTCCTCCCATGTCTGTGGCTCACTCCCTCACTGCCCTCAGATACCTGCTCACGCTCAGGGGCTCCTCGGGAGAGGCCTGCCCTGACCGCCTCCTCTGAAGACCCTCTGTCTCCACGTCCTGACCTTTCCCTGTTCTGTTCCCTTCATGATGCTTGTCGGTACCTGACCTCACATTCTAGATGTCTCTGGGTATCTGTTTTCGTCCCCACAGAAGTGAGCCTGGGGAGCAGGGACTCGTCTGATGTGTGCTGTACCTCCGTGGTGGGGCAGGCAGCAAATACTGGGGCTCAATGAATGTGTCCCCAGGGCCCTCCAAGTCTGGCACTTGTCAAGATCTCAGGTTGGTGGGAAGGGACAGCAGTTAGGGTCCCTGGTTGTTGTTATCATCAGTTTTCCAAATTCAGTGCTCAGTGATGAGTAACTTGGGGAACAGCCCGTGGCTCACCACTTCCAGATCCTCAGACAGTCCTGTCGCTGAGCGGCTCCCCCAGTCCTGCCCTGCTCCCTTGTCCCCTCTCAGAGCCCTGTCCTCCCTGGAGACCCCAGCCAGCCTTTCTCTCCCACCCTGCCGCTTCCTCCCAGGGAACTGTCCCTCTCACCTGCCAGCAGGAGGTCCTGCCAGGGGACCCGTCCTCCTCGGGGAAGGACCGAAGGGGGCTCCATGGTGCCCGCTGCCCGCTCTGTCCCTCCCTCTGTGAGAAGAGCTTCTGCTCCAGAAATGCTCAGGAGAAGCAGTTGTCCCAATGTTGGCTCTGTCTTAAGTGGCCCCGGAGGCAGGGGTGTGGGGCGGGGTATCTGCCAGGGCCCCTCCTTTCCCCTCCCCTCCCTCCTCCACCCCTTACCTCCTTCCCCACTTCCTTGTCCCCTTCTTCCCCTTTCACTTCTGTCTACATTTCGATTCCCTGACAAGGGCTGAGGCCTCTCCCTCTTCAGCTGTGATTTCCCAGCATATGGGAGCGCGGGCACATGCCCTTGTTTGGACAAGCACAAGCCTGTGGCGTTGGGGTCTGGAGACCCACAGAGCTCAGGGTCAGGGTGCAGGGACAGCGCCCCCACAGCCCTCTCCCCTCCCGGCCAGGGACCCGTCCTCCTCGGGGAATGGCTGAAGGGGACTCCACGGTGCCTGCTGCCCGCTCTATCCCTCCCTCTGTGAGAAGAGCTTCTGCTCTAGAAAAACTCAGGAGGAGCATTGCTCTCCACACTTGTCCGCTTGGCCGCCCTTCCTCCCTGGGCTCTGAGGGGCCCCTGAACGGAGGAGCACTGGGCGGGGCATGCGGGATGGGGGCGGGGTCTCTGTCCGTCCCTGCCCTTCCTCCCTTCCATGCTCCTCCCCGCCTCCTGACTTTCTTGGCCCCTACCCCTTTCATTTTTGTCTACGTTTGGGTTCCCTGACAAGGGCTGAGGCCTCTCCCTCTTCAGCTGTGATTTCCCAGCATATAGGAGAGCGCGCACATGCCCTTGTTGGGATATGCACAGGCTTGTGGCGTTGGGGTCCAGAGACCCACACAGCTTGGGGTTAAGGTACAGGGACAGCGCCCCCACAGCCCTCTCTCCTCCCCTTGTGGCTTTCCCCTTCGGAGCAGGAGCCTGGGGGTTGCCTCAGGAACTCCTGTTACCAGGATGTCATCCCCACTGTGCGCTGGAATCACTGTGGAACTGTATCAAGACAGTGAATGCCCAGGGGACACCTAGAAATGCTGCTTCAGCAGATGCCCAGCCAGGCTGTGACCCCATGATGTGGGGGTGGGGCCGCCTCTGCTCCTCCTGTGCCCGCGGAGGGTCTGCAGATCCTGTGAAAATGCAGAGTCTGACTCAGCAGTTGTGGAGTGGACCCCAGAGTCTGCCTCTACCAAGCTCCCAGGTGATGCTGACTATCCTGGCCCAGGGAGCACACTGTGAATAGCAAGACTGAGGGGACCCGGTTCTCTTTGAGGATGGCCCTTCTCCCCACTCCCCTGCTGTGTCCTGGCCTTGAGTCTGTGGGCACCACACACAGAGCCCCAGGGTCCCCAGATCCCGGGGATGATTGCCTTTTGTAACAGAGAAGGCCAGCTGGGCACTGGTCTCCCCAGTGCTCTCACAGCCTTGGGGAGGTTGGACTGACTCCTGGTGGCAAGGTCCAGAAATGACTCTGAGGGTTGAAATGGCCAGGCTGGATGATGACTGGGGAGGGACTTACGGTCCATCCTTGGGTGTCCCCAGCCCAGCTTCTGCTTCCAGGGGCACAGACCCAGGACCAGGTGTCTCAGGAGCTCCATTCCCAGGTGCGAAGGGACTTCCCTGTGTGTTCTGAGAGAAGAGATGGTGGGAGGTCAGGCGGCCACGGCTCCTGGAAATGTTTCGAGGAGACCCTCCCTCTCTGTGTCCATTGGCTGAACTGTGGCCCAGAGACAGACCATGTACTCCTGAGCATCCTGGGCAGTCTGTGTCCTCTGCCTGGGGGACCTTCCTGTGGTCACCCTGCTTTCCTGATAGGTGGTGCCAGGCAGGGCATGGGGAGCTGCACAGGGACCCCTGACAGATCAGTGTGCTGCTGGGGCCCTAGAAGGAGTGCGCAGGACAGAACAGGCATGTGGGAGGGACCCAGAAGAGTCTGTGGGAGAAAGGAATGGAACCAGGCTCCTCCTCCCCCTCCTCAGCCAACGCCAGCTTCATAGTTAAAGGTCCTGTTCCTTGCCTGCATGTCCCTATGTCGCCCCCCTGGAGGCAAGTCTGGGGGCAGCACAAGGGCTGCTGACCAGGCTGCAAAGGGTGAGGGTCCCTGAGCCTTGGGCAGAGGTGAGAGACTGGTCAGCCTGGATCCTGGTCCCTGTGGATCCTAGATTGCCCGACTCCATCCCAGGGCTGCATGACCCCAGGGAGAAGACAGGCACAGTCTAGAAGATTCCTGCTCTCATGTCAGGAGAATTGTCCACCCAGAGCTATTTGCTCCCTCAGCATGAGCTTTCTTTCCTCGAGATTGAGGGTCTCGAGGGGTCTCTTGAGCCTTTGGGCAAAAGGCACTGGCCTGAGGGGCTGGACCCCACAATGTCCTGTCTCCCCATCATAACAGGGAGGGGAGCCATCCTTGTCCCTCTCTCTCCTCTGTTCTAGGTCTCTCCCCAGGAACCAGGAGCTGGGGGAAGCCCTTCCCAGAGACTCTATCCCAGGGGAAACACAAGCAGATGCTGGGTTCTCCTGTCTCACCTTCCTGGGAAGTTCCCCCTCGCTCCCCAGCACACCTTGGGCTACTGAGACATCTTCAGGGAGACATAGCAGGTGCCTCCACAAACCAGGGGCCCTCAGGATGAGGAGTCAGCTCCTGATGTCTTTGGAGGTCAGGGTGGGGCTCTGAACTCCCCTGGTATTAACCACACCTAGGGTTTGTGATCCAGAATTTGTGCGAGGTCAGATCTCTGAGAGAAGAGGAAGGACACAGACTGCCCAGCCAGGCCTTCCAAGGGAGAAGTCGTTCACAAGATCCAGATGGGAGGGGGTGTCCGTGTTGTGGGAATGAATGGGGGTCTGACCTCTAACTGTAGGAGGCCCCAGTCCTCCCTCCTGAATCTAGGAGGGGTAGAGGCCCGGCAGCTTACAAGGTCAGCCTCAGACACGTGCTGGCCTCCTCCCGTGCTGATGCCAGTGGCCTCAGTCCGCAGGGAAGAGGCTCTGACCCCAGGTTCACATGGGGGACATTGTGTGCTTTCCCTCAGGCCCTCAGTGAGTATTTACTGGGCATCTGTGACGTGTCAGGCTCTGGGCTGGATCCTGGGAACTCCACAGAGAACAGTATAGATGTGGGCTCTGGACTCGTGGGGTTTACCCTGTACCAGGGCCAGCAGCACTAGAAAGTCATGGCACTGAGGAGTCAACTATAATCAAGAGGAGGGCCAGGAAGGGAAAGTATCCGGGGCCTCTGGAGCACGTCAGGGGGTCTTAGCTGATGGGGGTCCCATGGAGCACTCCTGAGAAAGTGACCTTTCAGCTGAGACTGGAAGCATGAGAGGACCTTTGCCCCTTGAAAGACAGATAGTGTGGAGGGACGAGCTGTTATTCACAGAGCGACCAGTCTCAGCGGGCAGATGCCTGGCTGGCCAGAGGGGCTGGCGGGGTCCAGTGTGGAGAGCCTGGGGAGCCAGAAGGACTGTGACTGAGTGAGGTTATAGTGGCTCAGACATGCTAGGCCGTGGAAGAGCTCTGCTGCCTCTGGTGAACTAGGACAGAAATGTGGGAGAAAGTCCCTGCTATCCAGTTTTGAATTTCAAAAAATTTGTACTTCATGTAATATTTCATATACAATTTTACAACTTTTTTGAGTTATACTTGACATATAAGAAACTCAACAGTGGGGGAGGAGTCAAGATGGCGGAGATGTAGCAGGCTGAGATGACATCAGGTAGCAGGAGATCAGCTAGATAGCTTATCAAACCATTGCAAACACCTACAAATCCAACAGGAGATCGAAGAGAAGTAGAGCAACAATTCTAGAAACAGAAAATCGACCACTTTTTGAAAGGTAGGACCAGCGGAGAAGTAAATCCAAAGTGACCAGAAGATAGACCGCGGGGTGAGGGGCCGGCTCCTGGCAAGTGGCAGAGCAATGGAGCACAATATCAGGACTTTTAAAAGTCTGCTCCATGGAGGGACAACACTCCAGAGGCTAAACCGGGGGGAAGCCCACGTGGGGTCAGTGTGGCCCCAGGTCCCGCAGGGTCACAGAAGGATCGGGGGTGTCTGAGTGTCGCAGAGCTCGCAGGTATTAGAGCGGGGAAGCTACAGCTACAGAGACAAAGCTGAGGAGTGAGCTCTCAGATCGAGGTTACCTTGAACCAGTCACAGGCTGGGTGAGCTTGGAGCGTGGCTGGAGGCCACGGAGACAGAAGCGACTGGGTGCTTTTCTCCAAGTGCGAGCAATTGAGCACTTTCCTCCAAGCGCAACCAGAGGCCAGGGAGATGGGGGTGGTTGGGTGCTTTTCTCTGAGGGCGCACTGAGGAGCAGGACCCCGAGCTCTTGGCTCCTCCGGGCTGGAGATTGGGAGGCCGCCATTTTCATTCCCATCCTCCGGAACTCTACGGAAAGCGCACAGGGAACCAAAGCTCCCGAAAGAAAACCCGAGTGGATTACTCAGCCTGGCCCCTGGTGAGGGCTGTGCAATTCCACCTGGGGCAAAGACACTTGAGAATCACTACAACAGGCCCCTCTCCCAGAAGATCAACAAGAAACCCAGCCAAGACCAACTTCACTTACCAAGGAGAACAGCGGAATTCCAGAGGAGGAGAAAGCAAATCTTATCTGGACAAAATGACAAGACGGAAAAACTCATCGCAAAAAAAGAACAAGAGGCAGTACCGAAGGCTGGGGACCTAATCAATACAGACATTGTTAATATGACAGATCTAGAGTTCGGAATGACGATTCTCAAGGTTCTAGCTGGGCTCAAAGAGAATAGATAGAGATGATATTAGAGAAACCCTTTCTGGAGAGATAAAAGACCTTTCTGGAGAAATAAAAGAACTAAAATCTAACCAAGTTGAAATCAAAAAAGCTATTAATGAGGTGCAATAAAAAATGGAAGTTCTTACAGATAGGATAAATGAGGCAGAAGAAAGAATTAGTGACATAGAAGACCAAATGACAGAGAATAAAGAAGCTGAGCAAAAGAGAGACAAATAAATACTGGACCACGAGGAGAGAATTCGAGAGATAAGATGACACAACATTAGAATAATTGGGATTCCAGAAGAAGAAGAAGGAAAGAGGGTAGCAGAAGGTATATTGGAGAGAATTGTTGTAGAGAATTTCCCTAATATGGCAAAGAGAACAAACATCAAAATCCAGGAGATGCTAAGAATGCCTCTCAAAATCATTAAAAATAGGTCCACACCTCGTCACCTGATAGTAAAATTTACAAGTCTTAGCGACAAAGAGAAAATCCTGAAACCAGCCAGGGAAAAGAAATCTGTAACATACAAGGGTAAAAACATTAGATTGGCAGCAGAACTATCCACAGGGACCTGGCAGGCCAGAAAGAACTGTGTGATATATTCAGAGCACTAAATGAGAAAAACATGCAGCCAAGAATACTATATCCAGCTAGGCTATCACTGAAAATAGAGGGAGAGATAAAAAGCTTCCAGGACAACCAAAAACTGAAAGAATTTGCAAACACCAAACCAGCTCTACAGGAAATATTGAAAGGGGTCCTCTAAGCAAAGAGAGACCCTAAAAGTAGTAGATCAGAAAGAAACAGAGACAATATACAGTAACAGTCACCTTACAAGCAATAGTTACCCTGAATGTTAATGGGCATTTATGCCCCAATCAAAAGACACGGGGTATCAGAATGGATGAAAAAAAACCAAAACCCATCAATATGCTGCCTACAAGAAACTCATCTTAGACCCGAAGACACCTCCAGATTTAAAGTGAAGGGGTGGAAAACAATGTACCACGCTAATGGACATCAGAAGAAAGCTGGGGTGGCAATCCTTATATCAGATCAATTAGATTTTAAGCCAAAGACTATAATAAGAGATGAGGAAGGACACTATATCATACTCAAAGGGTCTGTCCAACAAGAAGACTTAAAAATTTTAAATATATATGCCCCTAACATGGGAGCAGCCAACTATATAAACCAATTAATAACAAAATCAAAGAAATACATCAATAATAATACAATAACAGTAGGGGACTTTAACACTCCTCTCACCGAAATGGACAGATCATCTAAGCAAAAGATCAACAAGGAAATAAAGGCCTTAAATGACACACTGGACCAGATGGACATCACAGATATATTCAGAACATTTCATCCCAAAGCAACAGAATATACATTCTTCTCTAGTGCACATGGAACATTCTCCAGAATAGACCACATCCTGGGTCATAAATCAGGTCTCAATCGGTACACAAAGATTGGGATCATTCCCTGCATATTTTCAGACCACGATGCTCTGAAGCTAGAACTCAATCACAAGAGAAAATTTGGAAAGAACCCAAATACATGGAGACTAAACAGCATCCTTCTAAAAAATGAATGGGTCAACCAGGAAATTAAAGAAGAATTGAAAAAATTCATGGAAACAAATGATAATGAAAACACAATGGCTCAAAATCTGTGGGACAAAGCAAAGGCAGTCCAGAGAGGAAAATATACAGCGGTACAAGCCTTTCTCAAGAAATAAGAAAGGTCTCAAATACACAACCTAATCCTACACCTAAAGGAGCTGGAGAAAGAACAACAAAGAAAGCTTAAACCCAGCAGGAGAAGAGAAATCATAAAGATCGGAGCAGAAATCAATGAAATAGAAACTAAAAAAAAAAAAAAAAAAAAATGAGGAAAAAAAAAAAATAGAACAAATCAATGAAACTAGGATCTGGTTCTTTGAAAGAATTAATAAGATTGACAAACCCCTGGCCAGACTTATCAAAAAAGAAAAGAGAAAGGACCCAAATAAATAAAATCATGAATGAAAGAGGAGAGATCACAACCACACCAAAGAAATACAAACAATTATAAGAACATACTATGAGCAACTCTACGCCAACAAATTTGACAATCTGGAAGAAATGGATGCATTCCTAGAAATATATAAACTACCACAACTGAACCAGGAAGAAATTGAAAACCTGAACAGACCCATAACCAGTAAGGAGATTGAAACAGTCATCAAAAATCTCCAAACAAACAAAAGTCCAGGGCCAGACGGCTTCCCAGGGTAATTCTACCAAACATTTAAAGAAGAATTAATTCCTATTCTTCTGAAACTGTTCCAAAAAATAGAAATGGAGGGAAAACTTCCAAACCCTTTTTATGAGGCCAGCATCACCTTGATCCCCAAACCAGACAAGGATCCCATCAAAAAAGAGAAGTACAGACCAATATCCTTGATGAATACAGATGCGAAAATTCTCACCAAAATACTGGTCAATAGGATCCAACAATACATTAAAAGGATTATTCCCCACGACCAAGTAGGATTTATTCCAGGGCCGAAAGGTTGGTACAACATCCGCAAATCAATCAATGTGATACAACACATCAATAAAAGAAAGAACAAGAATCATATGATACTCTCAATAGATGCTGAAAAAGCATTTGACAAAGTACAGCATCCCTTCCTGATTAAAACTCTTCAAAGTGTAGGGATAGAGGGCACATACCTTAATATTATCAAAGCCATCTATGAAAAACCCACTCAATGGAGAAGAACTGAAAGCTTTTCCGCTAAGGTCAGGAACATGGCAAGGATGTCCATTATCACCACTGCTGTTCAACATAGTACTAGAAGTCCTAGCCTCAGCAATCAGACAACAAAAAGAAATTAAAGGCATCCAAATCGGCAAAGAAGAAGTCAAACTATCACTCTTTGCAGATGATATGATACTATATGTGGAAATCCCAAAAGGCTCCACTCCAAAACTGCTAGAACTTCTCCAGGAATTTGGTAAAGTGTCAGGATATAAAGTCAATGCACAGAAATCAGTTGCATTTCTTTACACTAACAACAAGACAGAAGAAAGAGAAATTAAGGAGTCAGTCCCATTTATAATTGCACCCCAAACCCTAAGATACCTAGGAATAAACCTATCCAAAGAGGCAAAAAATCTATACTCAGAAAACTATAAAGTACTCATGAAAGAAATTGAGGAAGACACAAAGAAATGAAAAAATGTTCCAAGCTCATGGATTGGAAGAACAAATACTGTGAAAATGTCTATTCTACTTAAAGCTATCTACACATTTAATGCAATACCTATCAAAATCCCATCCATTTTTTTCAAAGAAATAGAACAAACAATCCTAAAACTTATATGGAACCAGAAAAGACCTTGAATAGCAAAAGGAATATTGAAAAAGAAAGCCAAAGTTGGTGGCATCACAATTCCAGACTTCAAGCTTTATTACAAAGCTGTCATCATCAAGGCAGTATGGTACTGGCACAAAAACAGACACACAGATCAATGGAACAGAATAGAGAACCCAGAAATAGACCCTCAACTCTATGGTCAACTAATCTTCGGCAAAGCAGGAAGGAATGTCCAATAGAAAAAAGACAGCCTCTTCAACAAATGGTGCTGGGAAAATTGGACAGCCACATGCAGAAAAATGAAATTGGACTATTTCCTTACACCACACGCAAAAATAGACTCAAAATGGATGAAGGACCTCAATGTGAGACAGGAATCCATCAAAATCCTTGAGGAGAACACAGGCAGCAACCTCTTTGACCTCAACCGCAGCAACTTCTTCCTAGGAACATCACCAAAGACAACAGAAGCAAGGGCAAAAATGAACTACTGGGATTTCATCAAGATCAAAAGCTTTTGCACAGCAAAGGAAACAGTTAACAAAACCAAAAGACAACTGACAGAATGGGAGAAGATATTTGCAAATGATATATCAGATAAAGGGCTAGTATCCAAACTCTATAAAGAGCTTAGCAAGCTCAACACCCAAAGAACAAATAATCCAATCAAGAAATGGGCAGAGAACATGAACAGACATTTCTGCAAAGAAGACATCCAGATGGCCAACAGACACGTGAAAAAATGCACCACATCACTCAGCATCAGGGAAATACAAATCAAAACCACAATGAGATACCAGGTCAAACCAGTCAGAATGGCTAAAATTAACAAGTCAAGAAATGACAGATGCTGGCGAGGATGCACAGAGAGAGGAACCCTCCTGCACTATTGGTGGGAATGCAAGCTGGTGCAACCACTCTGGAAAACAGTGTGGAGGTTCCTCAAAAAACTGAAAATAGTGCTACCCTATGACCCAGCGATTGCACTACGGGGTATATATCCTAAAGATACAAACGTGGTGCCCCGAAGGGGCACGTGTACCCGAATGTTTATAGCAGCAATGTCCACAATAGCCAAACTATGGAAAGAACCTAGATGTCCATCAACAGATGAATGGATAAAGAAGGGGTGGTATATATACACAATGGAATACTATGCAGCCATTAAAAGAAATGAAATCTTGCCATTTGTGATGATGTGGATGGAACTAGAGGGTATTATGCTTAGCGAAATAAGTCAATCAGAAAAAGACAACTATCATATGATCTCCCTGATATGAGGAAGTGGAGATGCAATGTGAGGGGGTTGGGGGGCAGGAAAAGAAAAAATGAAAGAAGATGGGATTGGGAGGGAGACAAACCATTAAAGACTCAATCTCAAAAAACAGACTGAGGGTTGCTGGGGGGAGGGGGAACAGGAGAGGCTGGTGGGGATGTGGACATTGGGGAGGGTATGAGCTATGATGAGTGCTGTGAAATGTGTAAACATGGCGATTTACAGACCTGTACCGCTGGGGATAAAAACACATTATATGTTTATTGAAAATCAATTAATTAATTAAAAACAAAACAAAACACACAAAAAAAGAAATTCAACAGGGGCACCTGTGTGGCTCAGTTGATAAAAGTCTCCTTTTGGCTCAGATCCTGGGATGGAGCCTGTGGTGGGCTCAGCACATAGTCTGCTTCTCCCTCTCCCTCTGCCCCACTCGTGTTCTCTCTCTCTCTAAAAATAAGGAAATAAACCTTTAAAAAATACTATTGGGGGGGGCTCCTGGGTGACTCAGTGGGTTAAGCCTCTGCCATCGGCTCAGGTCATGATACCAGGGTCCTGGGATGGAGTCCCACATCGGATTCCTTGCTCAGCAGGGGGTCTGCTTCTCCCTCTGCCTCTGCCTGCCACTCTGCCTGCCTGTGTACACACATACACACACACTCTCTCTCTCTGACAAATAAATAAAATAAAATAATAAAAGTTAAAAATTAAAAAAAAGAATCTTTCTGGATTCTGTGTGCAGAAGATACACTGCAGAGAGGCTAAGGCCACCAGTAAGGAGACTGTTGCAATTTAATCCAGGTGAGAGACACAGGTGTTTTGGACCAGAGTGGCACTGGTGGAGGTGGTGACAAGTGGTCTGATTCTGGGTATACATTGAAGATGGGAGTCAAATAGGATTTTCTTGCAGATTATATGTAAAATGCAAGAGAAACAGGAGTAGGGATGACTCCAAGACTGTTGGCCTGAGTAGCTGGAGGAAGTAAGTGGCCATTTATCTGGAAATGAAGAAGACAGCAAGAGGAACACACTTGGGGTGTAGGTGGGGGGAGGCGAGGAGGGATATTAGGAACTTAGCTTTGGGTATGTTAAATTTGAGCTTTTTGGACATCCAAACATTGATGATAAATAGGTATTTGGATATATGAGGTTGAAGAGGTACTGTTTGGAGAGAGAAATGTGGAAATGCAGGTAGTATTGTAGGTAGGTAGTATTGTAGGTAGGTGGTATTGTAAAGCCTTAAGATGGGCCAGCAGCATGGAGTGCCAGTGGGGCTTGGTAATAAAGAAGAGAGGGCGGAGAACTGAGCCTCAGGGCTCTCCAGCATCTAGAGAGTGGGAAGATGATAAACATGACAAAACGTTTGTTCTTCACAGGGCAACTGGAGAGGCAGGAGGAAAGCCAAGCGTGATGGCAGGTAAACACGTGGCAGTGTAATTCAGGTTAAGATGAACACTCAGAATTAGACATCAGCTTTAGTAACAGGGAGGCTACCTTTCAAGGAGTTTTACTAAAAAGAGGTGGAAGGTTTAGGAAGGAGTGGAATCAAGACAGGGTATATTTTTTTAATAGGATGAGAGAACTGGTAGCATGTTTGCATTCTGATGCGAATCAGTCAGTAGAAGGGAAAACTGAGCTCCAGCAGATAACTTCCCAATCTGAGTGGCAGGAATCCAAGAAGGAGACTGGCCTCTAATGGCCCTCCCATGTGGGCATCCCCTCCTTACCCTTGGGTGCAGGAGATATAGCCCCTTCCTCATCCTTTTCAGGAGCCATGGCATTCTATAATGGTCATGTCTGTGCTCCTGACTAACGCACTCAAACAGAATGAAGTATGACCCAAATAAAGAGTCCTATTGAGAATGAACCAAAAACACTGTATCACACTAGGCAGGAAAGTACTACAGGAACAGAATCCATGACAACTGTGATTCCTGAGTAGTCACCCCACCTGATATAACCTGGCCTCCAGACTGGGGATAAGAAGGGAAGCTGGAACCCTTGAGCATGAGGCAGAGCCATCAGGATAGATGGGAGTCTGTGTCATTCCTGCTGCCTCTATCTTGGTGGTGTGGGTGTCCTGCAGGCGAGGCTGGCGTCCTTTGTCACATAGCTAAACACACACCTGGCCTAGGAGTTGGAGGAGCTGAAAGAAGGCGCAGGGCAAGGTGAACCAGCAGAAGAGCAACAACTGGGGAGAGCCGCACAAATGCCTACTTGGATCTTCCAGGTGAAACTGCAAGATGGCGGCCATTTCCAGCAAAAATGTCTCCTGTGGCCCGGCCTCGAGGGAAACCTCCAGGGAAGGGAATTCTGGGAGATGTAGTTCAGTCTAGCCAAGTCAACCTCTTACAAAGTCACTCCAGCTTTCACAGGCCTGAGTGTCCTGCCCTGGGTGTGTGTTCTTGCAACCAGGAGTCCCAAGAGGCCAGGGATAGATGGCATTCTTATCTGGAGACTGGCACAGAGGAGGGGCCCAGCAAACAATAAGTAGGGGGTATAGCTCAATGGTAGAGCATTTGACTGCAGGAAACAATAAGTGAATTAATCAGTGGTTCTTGAAGAGACACAGAGTCCTAGATTCTACATTTAAATCAGAAACCTATCTAACAGTGTCATAGACTTTTACTATCACCACGTGTATTGAAAAAGATGAACCCTTCCATGGCCTGAAGAGGATCAGGATATGAGACAACCCCCCCCCCCCGCCCGAAATGCCACTTCAGCATAAAGATTATTTTGAGCAGAGGCCAACTTGGAATCAGCACATGTAGGATGAGTTATCCATCCTCCCCTTATCTGCCTTAAAAACAGGGCATAGGTTTCCCCTGGGAAGTTGTGTCCCGATCCTGCTCCAGAAAGAGAAGAGCAACGTACATTCCACCTGTGACAGGGAGTCAGCACTGAGACAAGTCTGCACGAACAGACCTCCCTACAACAACCCTATTGTCCATTCTTATCCCCATTTGTTGGTTGCTTCTTCAAGATTTATCATGCCTTATAGAAGCCCCTGAGTCTAATTGCTTCAAATTTCACTTCTTTGTCAACTCCTGTGCATATAAATACAACTGACTCTTGAACCATGCAGATCTACTTTTATGTGGATTTTTTCAATAAATACAGTACAGTGCTGCAAATGTATTTTTTATTCCTTATGATATCTTAATATAATTTTCTTTTGGGGGCACCAGGGTAGCTCAATTTCCTAAGCTGCTGACTCGATTTTGGCTCAGGTCATGATCTGAGGTCGAGGGATTGAGCCCCACATTGGGTTCACATTCAGTGAGGAGTCTGCTTGTTCCTCTCAATTAGCATTGGCTGTTTTAAGTAACAACTCTCCTGGTAATGAACAGTGAGTCATCAGAGATCATGGTTACTGTTAGGATAACTGAGGGGGCACTAAGTGGGAGCACCCACCAAAGCGTCACCAGGACCCTTTGAGGTGAGTGTCTCTGTCCTGTAACTACAGTGTGGAAACTGCAGCTCATCTGGTCACAAAGGCCAGGGAATGATGGCTTGGGATCCAGGCTGTGAGCTCAACTTCTTTTCTGCAGTGCAGCTCAGGGCCATGGGGTGCATTCCCTCGTTCACAGTCAGACATTCTACCCATTTCCATATTGTAAATATTCTGGAATATTTACAATCCAGACCCATGTGGCATGATACAGACACATGTGCACACATAGAATATGTAAGCATATGGAAACCCAAGCAATGGGCAACCAGTCAAGGGTTAATCCAGTCTGGAAACATCTGACGGGCTTCCTGGAGGAGGTGATGTTGCAACTGAGTCTAGAAAGGGATCAGCTATGACGTTGGGAGAAAGAATTCCACGGGGAAAGACCTGGAGGGGAGAGAATGCTTGATTCCTTGAAGGACAGAGAAGAATTAGGTAAACAAGGAAATGCATAAGAAAGAAGGGAGTTCACAGAAAAGGAAGTGCAAATGACTCCTGATGCTTGGCGCCTTGATTAGAGACTAGAACTTAATTATTTCCATCACTAAAAAGAAAGGATAATTATGTAATGTGATCAAGGTGCCAAATACCACTACAATGGTAATCATATTACAAAACTTAAATGAATCAAGTTAGTAGTAGATTCTACATCTACAATTAACATTGTATAAATGTTAATAGGTCAAATATAGTCCATAAAAAGCAGGGGAGAGAAGACACAAACTAAATAAAGTCTTCCTCAACCAAGAAAACCTCTCCACAAGGTGGAAGAGAAAAAAAAAAAAAGAGTTTTATTTTTGAATAAGCCTTAAAGAAGAATGTGATGTGCACCACAGGCAACCCACTAAGAAATTGCACAGACAGAGAGAAAGCTCATCCCCTTACTAAGTAGCCAGGAAGTTAGGACTTATTATATACATCTTTTCGGTCTGAACACTATCTAGTCCTCAAGTGAGAGGACTTGACAACACCATTTGTCACGCATAGTTCATCCTAAATTAGCCTGGTAATTGGAATGACCATCTGTTAACCGGTTTTATCTGAAGGAAAAATAAACTTCTCATATCTTTTTTTAAAGACCTTTCGAGAGGGAGGGAACATGAGCAGGGGGAGGGGTAGAGGAAGAGGAAGATGCAGTCTTCCCACTAAGCAGAGAGCTGATGCAGAGCTTAATCCCACAATCCTGAGATAATGACCTGATCCTAGGTTTCTGAGATTATGACCTGAGCCAAAGTAAGATGCTTAACCAACTGAGCCACATGCCCCTCAACTTCTCATATCTTTATGACTGGAGATAGTTCTGCAAAGTTGGGATGAGGTACCCCACCTCATTTAGGCTCCTATCCTTGCCCAGAAACTGGGAGATAATCTGGGGGTACTATCTTTCTTGCTGATTCTGTTTCAAAGAGAAGGGTCCCATGTCCTTGAGAAAAACATCCCTGAGTTGTAAAGGGAGCAAGAGTCCTATTTGGATGTTTTCAAGATGTACATACATCTTGAAGGGACAGAGAAAGCATTTACTTACAACTACGTATTTCCTAAAGAAAATATTTCTGAAAGGAGGGCAGGGGTCTCTCTCTCTCTTTTTGCTCCAGAGAAAACTCATTTTTCTTTCTTTCTCGATTTGTATTTACCCTTTCAGGGGTGACTGCAGGAAAGAAGTGGTGTGTCCTGTCAAATGCTACAAAACTAGCCTGAGGAGCACCTGGCAGGATGTGATGACCTTGGTAAAAGCAACTTTAGCAGAAGGTGAAAATAGAGAGACAGATAGGTGAGTGGAAGGAAGAAATGTATCCAGACAATGGAAGATGCTTGTCTGAGAAGAGAACAGGCAGAACAAGGAATGCAAAACCAATGAAGTGATTTTTTTTTTTTTTCCAATGAGTGGCTTCAGAGGATGTGTAAGATGGGGACACAGCCAACACAGATGGGGGAGTGGAAGGCTGGCAGGGCACAAGGCTACCTCAGCCACCATTACCCTGAGAAGCACCATCTTAGGGAATCTCTTGGAGAAGTGGCCATCTTAGTTTCTATGAAGTTCAAGTCTACAGAAAAAATAACAGTGAAGGTTTAGGGTCAGGGTCAGGGCTCAGCCTGGTCAGAGTCAGGAACAGATTATGAGAAGATATTCATGGTCAGAATGTGGGCTTGGGTGGGGCGGGAGCTTGTGATCAGATTAGAGGTCAGTGTCCAGAGGACAGAGGCCAATCCTCAGATACTATAAATCTGAACTTCACTCCATCTCTTCCTACTCTTTGTTTCTCCTTCTCCATTCTGTAAGTTTCTTTTGCTCCTATATTTCATTTTTCTTTCTCCCTTTTCCTCTCTTTCTCCCTCACTTGAGACAAGAAAGGGGTTAAGAAAAATTGTCTCCCTCACCCTCACTTTTGCAACTCATGCCCACAGAATTTAAACAGCTTTAAAAGCTGGTTCTTGGGGCACCTGGGTGGCTCAGTGGGTTAAAGCCTCTGCCTTCAGCTCAGGTCATGATCCCAGGGTCCTGGGATTGAGCCCAGCATCGGGCTCTCTGCTCAGCAGGGGGCCTGCTTCCTCCTCTCTCTCTCTCTGCCTGCCTCTCTGCCTACTTGTGATCTCCATCTGTCAAATAAACAAACAAAATCTTAAAGAAAAAAAAAGTTGGTTCTTTGTTGATTGAAATTGACTTTAGACCCAACATGAATAATTTAGCAATAGTTTAGAAAGCAAATGAACATAATCTGGCCCAAGTCTCTGCAAATAAGTAAAATCTAAATTCCAATTTCTTTGTCTTCTGGAGTAGCCCACAGTTGATTTTTTTTTTTTTTTTTTGGCAAGGGATAATTTACTTGAATTCAATTTTAAAATCTTATAACTGGTTTCATAAATAAAATTGTGCAAAAACCTTACTTCCTGTAAGGGGAAATCAGACTTGACTAATCCTCATGCTGGCGCTAAAAGAAGGAGAATTGCATGTTTTTTAAGTGCAGATACATTTGAATATCAAAATTGAATGTCAAAATGTCAGGGCAGCAAATGATAGGCCATAGAGGAAATAGCCATAACATAAAAAGGACAAACCATTAAAACCCCAAAAGAATTATGCTAGAAATTAACCCTAGCCTTCTCCCACCAAAGTCTTCCAGTTGGAAATATCAAAATCTTCTAAAATAACTCCTAGGTGATTATATTTAGGAATTAATGACACTGAGAGCATCTGTTTAAAACCCAGAATACTTTTTATGCAGTATCTTACAATCTCCAATAGGAGAATCACTGTGCAGAACTTCAGGTTTTAGAGAAAATCCATCTCCCTGTGCAGATATTGATTTGGAAAGGGTATTCTGGCTTGTCACTGGGCCTGGGTCGAATCTGGATGCCAGGTGCACTGGATTAAATGTGTGTCCCACCCCACAATTTGTATGTTGAAGCCCTAATCCCAGTGTGATGGTGTTTAATGCTTGGACTTTGGGAGGTAATTAGGTCATAGGGTGGAGTTCTCGTGAATGGGATTAGTGCCTGTGGTAGTCAGGGTTCTCCAAAAAGACAGGACCAATAGGATGTATATTGATATACATAGAGAGATTTATGATGAGGAATTGGTTCATGCGATTATGGAGGCTAAGAACTCCCATGATCTGCTGTCTGCAAGCTGGGGACCCAGGGAGGCAGGTGATGTCATTCTTTTCTTTTCTTTTTCTTTCTTTCTTTCTCTCTCTCTCTCTCTCTCTTTCTTTCTTTCTTTCTTTATAGAGTATGTGAGTGAATGGGGTGGAGGGGCAGAGGGAGAAGGAGAGAGAGAGAGAGAGAATCTCAAGCAGGCTCCATGCTGAGCATGGAGCCTGATATGGGGCTCAACTCACAACCCTGAGATCATGCCCTGAGGTGAAATCAAGGCCAGATGCTTAACCAGTGGAACCATCCATGCACCCCAAGGTGGTATCATTCTTCAGGCCTAAGAACCAGGGAGCCAGTGACATAAATCCCAGTTCAAATCTGAAGTCCAGAGAACGGGAGGGCTGATGTCCAAGGGCAGGAGAAGACAGATGATCCAGCTCAAGCAGAGGGCAAGTCCCTCCTTCCTCCACCTTTTTGTTCTATTTAGGCCCTCAAAGGGTTGGAAGAGGCCTACTGGATTGGTACAGGCCATCTTTGCCCAGTGTACCAATTCAAATGCTATTCTCTTCTGGAAACAGCCTCACAGAAGCACCCAGAAATAACGTTTTACTAGCTATGTGGTCATCTCTGAAGATAAAAATGAACCATTAGAGCCCCCTTATAGGAAGCAGCCAGAGCTGCTTACCTTTCCTTTGGCCATGTGAAGGCACAGTGAGAAGTCTGCTGTCTGCAGTCCACAAGACAGCATCCTGATCTTGGACTACCAGCCTCCAAAACTGTAAGAAATAAACTTCACTTACTGATAAGCCCTGGTATTTTGTTGTAGAGGGCCAAACTGACAAAATCACCTGGCCAGAAACACCAAGGACGTTGTGTCCCGAACTGCACATCACATACTGGGTGCAAACTAGCAAACCATGACACTGGGCATGCACAACAGCAGCCACCATCCACAGAAAAGAAATGTATGGGGTTAGATTCAAGCAAGGGTAGAAGAGACAGGGGTATGCCTCAGCAGATGGCTGGGATGCCCATGGCACCTGCTCCTGGTGCATCTCTCTCCACCTACACCTATGGGCTTCCCTGTGATCTGTTTACAGAGAAAGGAAACAACACACCAGGTGTATGGACTGATCAGTATGATGGGCTGGCACCAGGCAGCAGGCAGATGCTGGTTAGGACTGCACCCATGTGGCCCTGAAAAAGCAATGCAGGGAAATCCTTCAGGTGATGAGACTTCAGAGGACCACCTTGCGGAAAAGAGAGATGTCCTTAGGTCCCCTTATGCATATGTACCCCATATGAGCCACCTGATCAAGGACTTGGAAAGAATAAAAGTACAAAGAAAAAAAAAGAAAAGAATGAAAGTATAAAATGAAGACAGGGAGGGTGTGGCTGGTCCTCAGGGGTTAGGCACAGAACGTGAAGATGTTTGTGGCCCCCACTCATGCCCACCAGAACGCAGGCACTGAGGAATGGCCATGTGAGCAGGTGTGGAAGCTCAAAGTGTTTACAACAAATAGGCTAACTCTCCGCAAGGCCAACCTGGCCGTTGACTGTACTTGGTGCCCAAACCAAAAGAGGCAGAGGCCAATGCTAATCCCATCATGGTGCCATTCTATAGCCCTATAGCAGGTGTGGAAGCTCAAAGTGTTTACAACAAATAGGCTAACTCTCCACAAGGCCAACCTGGCCATTGACTGTACTTGGTGCCCAAACCAAAAGAGGCAGAGGCCAGTGCTAATCCCATCATGGTGCCATTCTATAGCGTTCTATAGTCCTGTCATGGACAGGACTGAGCTTTAGTCTCACAGGGTTAGACACATACTATGGGTTCCCATTCACCCTCCTTGTATACCCAATGCTTCTGTCAACACTGCCATTTGGAAACTCAGAAAATGTCTTTTCTAGTGCCATGATATCCCATGAGGTGGTGAGGTCATTAACTCATAGCCATGGAGCTTAGTGATCTTCCCAGGTGCTCCACGACACAGAGACAGTTGGCTTATTGGAGTCATGGAAAGGCCCTTGAAGGCTTACGAGGGCACCAGTGAGAGACAGTACCCTGGCATCCATCAGGAATGTACATCTCAGACCAGCAGTGTCACATCCCCCACAGCCAGAATGCAGGAGGTCCATGAGACAAGAGGTGAATAAGGGAGAGCCACTCCCACAACTGCATACTCTCACCGAGAGCCCACTTAAAGAATTCTTGCTTCTTGGGATTGGGGTAGGTGAGGAACCCCTTGCAGCTCCAATCAACTGGAAGCCATGCCTACAGCCCAGACATTTTGTGCTTCTCCACACGTTGAGGAGGAGGGGCATTCTGCTGATGGCCAGATGGAACGTGACCGCCGAAGGGGGGTTGGGTCACTGGGTCAGGGAGGACTATGTTTGGAAGCCAGGTGACATGTGAGGGGTACATCTTCATATTTCCAAGGCCAGTGGCCCTGCTCCATGGAAAACAGCAGACACTCAATAAATATCATCAAATACCCACACCTCCTAGGAGGTGTCTGTCCCATGACAATTTTCTTAAACTAGGTGTTGGCAGGTAGTAAGCCAATATGGAATGGGTGGAGAAAGGAGCACCCTTCCACACGAGGAACTTTGCAGCTTGGTTTTTACATTATTTCCTGTCCCCATCTTCCTCTCACAGTGCATATCAAGAACTAGCTGTCTACTGCCTTGAGCCTCTGACTCACTGTCGTCAGCACACCATGTTGCTGTGATTAAGTAACAGATGGGAATTGTGTGTCCTTTATACTGAGGACTCCAGTTTTCATCGGGACAAGGGGAATGGGTGGATGTGAGGAGGAAGAGGGTAGATTGGGCTGGGCACTGGACTTCCTTCTCCCCCTGTTCCCCCCTGTGGGCGGCAGATCTATGGGGCTGCACCATGATGCCTGCCCTCCAGCTGGGTTCAAGTCAAGTCAAGAGGAACCCCAACAGGAGACCAGAAGAAGGACATTGAGTAAGACTGGGGTGCTCGCTCCCCAGCTCCCTCCTTATGGTATGGGCTGGGTGGCTTTCTCAGCCTGGGATCAGAGCATGTAGCAGGCAGCCCTCTGAAAACCTCCCCACACACCTTTCCCCCTACAGATTCTAGTAATGGTGAGGACTTTTCCTCTCCCTTCTCAGACCTTGGATGATCACAGAGACCCAAGGAGATCAGCCTCAGGAAACTGCAAACCTTCTATGTCAAGTTTCTCAGGTAGGATGAGTCCCCTTTTGTACTGGGGCCCTGCTAGCTAAGAGGAAAACCTCATCAGTGGTACACCACCACATCAGGTCATGGTATCCACATACCTCTGGCCCAAGCATCCTGAAGGCTCTGCTACCTCTAAGCTGGAATGGGGACATGCACCAGAACAATGAGATGGACTCTTTGTCCTGAGAGGTTCCTCCTCTCCCTGCAACAGATCTGAGTGTGTCCTGCCCTCCCCTGCACACAGAGAAACCCCAGCATCCAGGGAAAGGACGATGTCTTTATTATCAGACACATGTGGCCACTCCTGATCTCTCCCAGAGGTCAAGTTCAGCTTTCCCCAGCTGCTTCTGTATGTTGTTATCAGGACATTGAAGTATATGGCTGTGCCTGCAGATGATGATTCTCAGAGAGGGCAAGGAAATAATTTAGTGGCCAAACCTGTTTGGATTATGAGGTCAGAAGAAAGGCTGGGTAGGGCATCAGCAAGGAGCTAAGAATCATAGGGAAATGGGGTCAGCAGTGAGGTATTTCACACCAGAGGGCTAGGGATAGCCCAAGCCCCACCACCCAAGCCAGTAAGGGCACAGGGGCCGCTCCAGCTTGGAGAACAAGGTTCTTATTCTCAGTCACCGGCTCTTCCTCAGAGTTTTCAGTCACCGAGAAGACCCCGATTTTCCGTTTATGGTTCAGCAAGGAGCTGGAAGCTTGGGTCACACAGCCCTGAATATACAAGTTGGAGTAGACCCCACCTAGAGAGTGAGTCAGAGAGGTTTCAAAGGACAGCATGCCTAAAGCCCCAAGACCCAGGAACCCCCAATCCCCCAACCCCCTCAGACCGGGAGACTGTATTTAGTCCTCTCCTCCCTCAGACACCTAGAAATCTGAGTCCCCAAGCCACCCCACCCTCAAACCCTTGAGTCAGGGCCTCAAGTATGCTCCCACCTCAGAACCAGTGAATCCAGGCCCCCAACCCTGCACTCTTGGGACCCGGCCATCAGCACTCACCTTCCTGGATCTTAATGTAACCACTGTAACAATGAGTGGTGCCAGTGGGGCACGTAATATGTTCTGGGTTTTCTGGGCAGGATCCAAAGAGACTCACACAGACAGGACACTGCAAGTTTCCTGGGGCAGGAGCAGCTGAAAAGTAGAGGGAAGGCTGGGGTGCACAGCTCTGCTCCTAGCAGGAGCCACCCTCCTCGGTCCCCAAAGTCTCTGTGTCTCCCCATCTCTTGGTGTCCCCGGTCCCACCCAACCCACTGGGCCTCCATACCCAGAAGAGGGAGAGACTTTAACAGGACGTCGGTATTGCTGGCCCTGTTGCACCTGTTGGAGGAGCAGAAATGGGCATAGGAGGCCACCAGCACTCCAGGGGGCCCCGAGTGTACGGTGATGGTCAGGGCATCCTGCGTCTTCGCCTTGCTGCTGCAGCCTTTGCTTCCCACTATGATTGATTTTTGTCCTGTGGGTCGGGGGGCAAGACAGCAAAAGCTGAGCTGGGGGAGTGGGGCTCTGATGATCAGAGGCAGGAGACGGAACCCCCCGATGCTCAGCAGGCAGGTGGAGAGTGAGTGCAGGTGCCTGGTTTCTAGATCACAGGGCACACTGAGGGTAGGGGGAAGGCTGGGGCGAGAGTCAGCTCTGCCATTAATCAGTTCTTCTGCAAATGCAACACTTGATCAGGACAGCCTCCCTGGAGTACCCACTTTCTTTTCTTTTTTATTTATTTATTTATTTATTTATTTGACAGAGAGAAATCACAAGTAGATGGATAGGCAGGCAGAGAGAGAGAGAGAGGGAAGCAGGCTCCCTGCCGAGCAGAGAGCCCGATGCGGGACTCGATCCCAGGACCCTGAGATCATGACCTGAGCTGAAGGCAGCGGCTTAACCCACAT
>NC_081573.1:9522724-9692351 GCF_022355385.1 Mustela nigripes | reverse complement strand
GATGCGGGACTCGATCCCAGGACCCTGAGATCATGACCTGAGCTGAAGGCAGCGGCTTAACCCACTGAGCCACCCAGGCGCCCCTGGAGTACCCACTTTCAAATGGGAACCTTCTAATTCTCCCTACCTCCTTTCCCTGGCAGGGCTGCTCTCAGCTTCACATCCACATCTTACTCTGTTTTTTTGTTTGTTTGTTTGTTTGTTTGTTTGTTTCCCCACTGGTGTGTAAAGCCAGAGGAAGGAAGATGCAAGGCGTCCACAGTGCCTAAAATAGTGCCTGGCACATGGCAGGAGCTCAGTGGGCTTATACTCTGTGCCAGCTCTGTTCTTGGTCCTCCCTCGCACAGACTACAACAACCACCCAGCAAGGTAGGTGCTAGCACTGCTGTCATTTCACCTGTTTCCAGAAGGGCAAACCAAGGAGGGCAAACAGAAGGAGGAAGTCCTGAACTTAGAATCTGAGGCATCAGGGGAAACTGGCAGGAAATTCAGGGGACAGGAACCAGGTGGGGTCACTCGGGACCCTGAATGCAGGGGTACCCACGTACCTACATCAACGAGCAGAAGGGTCTCCTGACACACCTCCCCAACGTTACAGAACTCATAGTGATCTGTGTTCCACTTGCGGGGTATCTGAGACATGGTTTGATCGCTGTACAGTGTGACCCCCCGTTGACAGCTCAGAAAACCTAAGGAGAAGAAGTTGGTGTGTAAGGGTCTGTGTAAGCCACGGAGTCAGCCATGTCCATCCCTCTGGTTCCCATGCTTGGGAAGGTGGCTACATTCTTGGGTTACTCTCCAGCTCACCTGGCCACAGAGTCCCTCAATCTCAGATTAGAAGGGACCTTGGAAGTCGGGGTCCCATCTCCATTCTTTACCCCGTTTTTGTCTGAACACTTACAGGAGCCTTGCCCAAGGGTCCTTGAGGAAGGCCCCTCCTTCCTTTGGGTATGACAGGCACAATGGCTCTTCTTTGGCCTAAGTCAAACTCTACTTGCCCTCTCTGGTGCTCATGGCCCTCATCTGGAAGAGGTAGTCAGTCTGCCACTATATATGGATATCTATAGAGATATATATCAATATATGTATCTATATATAGATATATACCTAAAAAATATATAGATCTATAAATCTATATAAATATATTTATATTAATATCATATAAATACATAATATTATTAAAATTATATAAATATATAATAATATTATATAAATATATATTATATATTATATTAATTATATATTATATAATTATATAACATATAATTATATAACACATAATTATATAATATAATTATATTATATTATATAAATATATTATTTATATTATATAATTATATTATTAATTAATATATTGATCAATATAATTAATTATATTATATTAATGATATCATATAGTTATATATTTATATAATGTTATATAAATATAAAAATCTATAAAATATATATCAACCCTAAACATATATATATGTGTGTGTGTATATATGCATTTATTTATTTGAGAGAGAGGAGGGGGAGGGGCAGAGAGAGAGGAAGAGACAGGAACCCAAGCAGACTCCACAGCTGAGTGTAGAGCCTGACGTGGGGCTGGATCCCACAACCCTGAGATCACGACCCAAGCCAAAGCCAACAGCTGGACGTTCAACCCACTGCACCAGCCAGGCGCCCCCACCATTTATTTCTTTGAACTGAGAAACCCTATGTTCCTGACCAAAATACACAAACGCCTAGTGCGCACTGAGCATCTACTATGTGCCAGGCTGTGGTGGCTGCTTTCCATGGACTAGCTCATGTAGGCCTCCCAGGGGACTCCCCTCACCCAGGTTACCTCATTTCCTCACAGCAGCCTCCAGCATAGGTGGCTTAATCATCACCCCAACGTCAAGTTGGGAAACAGAGGCAGAGGGCTTGTGCAGGAGCTTGCCCCACATCCTAGCCCTGGTGACTGGCAGAGTTGAGCTCGGAATACAGGTGTTCCCGCTCCCTGGGGCGGGTGCTGACCATCCTCAGCTACTACAAAATGTGCGACCTTCACCAAAGGCCCCGGGAGGGAGGCCTGCTCATCTACCCTCCTGCACCCCCGCTCTGCAGATGACACAACCGCCCTTTGCATGTCTTGCTCAACGGCCCCTCCTGTCTTGCAGCTGCCCAAGAAAACTATTGCTGGAACTCCGGACAATCGCCTTTGCCTCAGTTTGCACCCATCAGGAAATCCTGTGGCTTCATCTGCAAAACACCGCCAGGACTTTGCAGGCTTCCCACCGTCTCCACTGCTTCCCCCAGGGCAGAGGTGCTGGCACTCAACCTGCTTCCCCTGATTTCCCGCCCCCGCCCCCAGCAGCCAAGGGGGAATCCTTGTAAGAGGGTAAGTCCATTCAGGTCTCTCCTCTGCTTGGAAGCCTCTAGAAGGTTCCCCATCCCTCTCAGCATGAAATTCCTAGTCCTTAATCTCTGCTGCCAAAGGCCCACAGATCTGACCTTAATAAACATTCAGATTCCTCAAGGCTCCTCCTAGCGCACCCCCCCAACCCCAGGTGCTTCTAGTGCGCTGATACTCACTGCTGCTAGATACTCACTGTTCATTGATACTCTAGGGCTGCAGTCCTCACTCATTTCGATGGGCCCGATTTTCTGAGTCCCATTGAGCAGGTTGCAGCCTGCTTGGGCTGTGCATCCTTGGACTCTCAGAATGCTGGAGATATTCCCTGTGGACAGGGGGGGGGGTGTGGAAGGGAGGGAGGGAGACGCTGCTGGAACCACCTCACCCCCCCCGGGGGGGCCACCCTCCTCAGGCCCCAGATCTTGGTCCTCAGACCCCTCCTCCCACCACTTCAGCACCCCACTTCCCATGGCCCACGGGGACCATCCTGTCCTGGCTCACCTCCCCTGAGCTGGATTTCCCCCTGGTAGCAACGTGTGCTCCCGGCCGGGCACATCAGCTCTGTGGCAGACTCACAGTCTTCTGTAGACAAGCAGACTGGACACCGCAGGGAGCCTGGGTCTGCGGAGGTGAGGCAACGGCTCTGGATTTGGATGGGGGCCTGCTCTCCACCACCCCCCGCCCCCTGCTTTGCTGATCCCAAGAGACAACCTCCCCGGTCTCCTACAGATGTGCCCTCCTTGGCCCCTCCCTTGCAGGCACACCAGGGAATCAGGGACAGGTGGCAAGGGAGAGAGCAAGGGGTGGGGCAAGGAATAGGAGAAGCCCTGAGGGACACCTGAGCCTGGAGACAGGATGGGGTGCAGTGGGGGAGAGGTGCCCCAGGAGGAACCAGTGGATTCACCCACAGGTCCCATGAAACAGTCCAAGAACTCTAGACCCTCGTGTTCACAAACTATTCCAAAGAGTAGAGAAGCGCAAATGTTGCCCCAAACCTGATTTGGGGTACCAGACAAGGACAGTACAGTCAATGATACTGTAACAGGGTTGTGTGGACATATGGGAGCTACACTGGTGGTGAGCACAGCACAACACAGAGAGTTGTCCAATCACTTCTGCACACGTGAAACTAACGTCACATTGTGTATCAACTAGACGCAAATAAAAAAAAAATTTTTAAGTTAACGGGCTAATTTCACTTTGGAAGAGGAGCTGCCAAAACCCTAAATAAAACATGAATGAATTGAATTCTAAATAGAAGAAGAAGAAAAAGGAGGAAGAGGAGGAAGAGGAGGAGGAGGAGGAGAAAGGAGCACACCCTGGGTTAGGGCCATGCCTGCGTCTAAGCTAGTAGTTGAACACCAGGAAATCAGTGTGGTTTCCTGCTCCAGCACCGATAGAAGAAGGGGTGGTGAGGGAGAGAGCCCCAGACAGAGTGGACAGGGAGTTGGGAGGGCAGAGGAATCTAAGTGGAAGCTGCCTCTGTGTTCACGTCACTCCTCAGCCCCGCTGCTCCCCGGTGCCTGCCGGCCCCTTCTCTCCCCCAGCTCCTCCCACCCCGCACCTGTGGTGGACGGCAGGGCCCAGAGTGGGAGGCTGGTGGACAGGCTGTTGCAGTTGTCTCTCTCCCGGCACACATGGGTGTAAGAGAGGATAGAGAGGCCAGGGCCTGCATTGTGCTCCCTGATGAGGACATCCTGATCTGTTGCTGGGGTGCAGCCCTTGGAGATCACCACATTCACTTGGGGTCCTGCACCAAAAGAGAATCAGGCTCTGGACTCCTGCGTCTGAGGGAGGAGGGGGCTGGGGACCTGGACTCCTGGGTCCAGGTCCTGGGAGGAGGCGGCTGGGTATTTCGACTCCTAGGTCTAAGGGAGGAGAGATGGGGGGAGTGGGGGGCTGGGTTTCTGAATCTGAGGGAGGAGGGGCAGGGATCGGAACTCCAGAGGCCTAGCAGGAGGGTCTGCAAAGTCAAAGTCTGGGGTGAAGGGCTGGAAAGGTGAGTCGGCACTCCCGGGGCTATTCCTGCTGAGGAGGAGACAGCTTCTTGGCTGAGGGGGGCAGGTCTTCCGAGTCCCTACACAGAGTACAGTAGGATTGGGCAGGGAAGGATGCCTCTACTGGGAGAGGGTAGGAGTCAGGCCTGGGGCCCACAGGGCCCTGCTCACCGTTCTTGATGAGGATCAGCGTGTCCTGGCAACCCCAGCCATCCTCACATAACTGCTTGCCAGATGTCCACTTAAGGGGCAGTTCCGATATGCTCCTCACAGACTCATGCGTCCCCCATTGACAGATCAGGGCCTGCACTCCTGAGATGGGAAGAGAAATCCATCTGAGCCCATCCTCCAGGAAAAGGCCCTCCCAGGTCGGGGTCCCCACTCACGGGGCAGCATGAGGGCCGTGCCCACGACAGCCAGCTGCAAGGCAGGGCTCATGGTCAGGGAGGCTGGAACTCTCGCTCCTGCTCTTGCTTCTGGGTACCCTGCCCTTTTATATCTTGCCAGGAAAGGGTGGGAGGGAGAGCCTTGATGGAGGAGGTCTGGGCCACCCTCTGAGTCTCACTGGATGGGAAATCCGTGTCTCCTCAACTTCCCCGGACCCAGGAGTCCAGGCTCCCTGATGCCCAGCACTTAGAAATATGCCGGTCCCACTGGTCCAGCTCCCCAGCCCCCCTTTCCTTCTGAGCCCCACCTGGGGGGTACCCACCCCCACGCTGTTTCAGGGTAGTTTGGGAAAGCAGTTTCTTCAGGGAAGCCTGGCCATCTTCCGACCACAGGTGGAGATACTGGGGATATGGCCCAACTACCTGTGAAGACATTGTGCAGTGGACAGTGGTTACCCCCTGCTCTGACCTCTGTCCACCACGGGTTCTTGCTTCTTATTTCTCTTTCTTAAATTGCTTGCCTTCTTATTCCCATATTCCCCAGTGTTTTCCCTTCCTCTTCCCCCAACCCACTCCTAGCACAAGACCAGGCCCCAGAGGCTCCACTTCTGGGGAAACCCACCAGGGAGCTGAAGTTCCTTCTGGGAGGAGTGGGGGTGGTCATGGAAAGTGAGCCTCTATCAAAGACAGGCTATTCCTTGACAAAGCAGTTTCTTCCCTGGGGATATGCTAGAAAACCAGCTTCTCAGAAAAAGAGCATCAGCACAACATGCCTTGTGACAGGGGCCTTTTTCGGGGGTATAAAACTCCTGCCCCGTTAGACTTGGAGCTACCCATCATTTAACAATTGGCATGCAACATTCTGAAATATTTAACCATTGGCTTTTGCAAGCCTGTACACACCAGCTCCAGCATGCTGGGGAGGAGAGGACCAGAGAAGAATAAAAGTCTTGCTGGTGACTGTGGAGCTGACTAGTGCATGTAGGAGGAAGAGGAAGGTGGGGGTGGGTAATAGCAGCAGAGGAGAGACGGTGTAACTTACAGTTTCTTTTTGACATCTTTATACATTCTATGTTTGCAAGTGTGAACGTTGCCCCACAGGCAGAGACACGATTCCCACCATGTCTACACTACTCATAGGACACATAATGTGTACTCACTAAGTACTGATTGAACAAATGAATGAAAGATGGGGGAAGATGGGAACAGAGCCATCACTAGTATTTGCATAGGTCGCGCTCCATGGAAACACCACTTCCTCCCCTATGAAGACCCTTGTTGCTGTGGAAATGGTGCCCTCTGGAGATGTACATGGCCTAAAGCAGTGTTTCTGGAAGAAGAGGAGAAGGAAGGGTAGACAAAGACACAGAGGGTCATAGGTGGTCAGTGAAACATCTTGCTTTTAGTCCACAAATATTCACTGAGGCTGAGCTCTGTGCCAGACACCATCCCAGCTGCTGGGGGACTCCAGAGGACCGACAAGAATGAGGCCCAGCTTCTGTTGAGCTTACACCTAAGTGAGAGAGAGAGAGAGAGAGAGCATGCACACACACACACACACACACACACACACACACACACACACAAAAGGTGCTGGTGCTGGGCAGAGTGAAGACCAGGTGATGTGAAAGTGAGTGGGTGAACTGGATCAGGGCCGATTTCCTGGAGGAGGTGACCTGGGGGCTGAGAATAGAAGGCAAAGAAAGAGCTTGTCATGAAAGGCATGTAGGAAAGGCATTCCAGGCAGAGGAAGAGCAGGTGCAAAGGCCCTGAGGTGGGACCACTCCTGGCTTAGGTGAGGCTCAGAAAGAAAGCAGGTGGCTCAGCTGCAAAGAAGGAAGGGGGAAGCAATGGGTGTTGAGAATGAAGAGGCTGGCAGAGGCCTGGCAATGCAGGCCAGAGTCAGGATATTAAGAAACCTTCCTGGGAGTCTCACATATTTCAAGGGGCAAATGCAAGGCTGGGTGTGGAACTATTTAGCAAAAAGGCTTACAGCTGTAGGTGTGTGAAACTCTGCTACCAGGCCGGATCTTGTTGCTTCCTGATTGTGTAGCCTTGTCACTCATTTCCCCTCTCCCAACTGCCTCACCCTCTTCTGTAAAGTCAGTGGGATGATCATCGGCACCTCTTGGGTTGCTCATGACCGGAAGCTCATGAACCCAGAGACTGGGTCCATTTGAGAAAGACCTTGCAGTGCAACCGCGGGTATAGACGGTACTCTTCCCCTATACCAGGAAGACTGCGGGCCATTGATCGGGGGGAGTTGGGCACTGGCCAAAGGTAAAAGGCTCAGGCCTTGCAGGAATTCTTTGGATGATGGCTCTCGATGGACGTGAACCGCTGCCATAAAGGAGGTCAGCACTCCTGCATTGTCCTGTAACAGAGTTCAGAGGTACCTGGATCATCTGAGTTTCTATATGACATCACACTGCTCCACTTCATTGAGGGACTTATATTATTTAAACAGACACAGTTGGGGCACCTGGGTGGCTTAGTGGGTTAAAGCCTCTGTCTTGGGCTCAGGTCATAATCTCAGGGTCCTGGGATCGAGCCCCGCATTGGGCTCTCTGCTCAGCTCAGTGGGGAGCCTGCTTCCCTCCTCTCTCTCTCTGCCTGCCTCTCTGCCTAGTTGTGATCTCTGTCTGTCAAATAAATAAATAAAATCTTAAACAGACCAGTTATAAGATACTATGATAAAACTTATGTGCATGTGGTGCATCTCTCTCTCAAAATGTCTTATTGTGCTGGACTCACCCTTCTTTGTGTGATGACATGAGATGACAAAACGCCTACCTTTTGGGGTGAAGGGAGGGGAATGACATAGGCCTGGTGACCCATGTTCAGTGACCATATGTCGGAAGAGGGATCATCTGCTTCCAGACCATGGCTTACTGAGGGGCAGGGGGACTGCTGTACTCCTTCTGAGACAATCTGCTACACCTTTAGGGAAAAAGGTCCCTTAAGATTTGGGGGGGGGGGCAGATGTAGCAAATTTTGACATGCTACTCCTACTCATTTCTGCGCAAACCCACAAGACTGCCAGGTTTTTGTTTGTTTGTTTTTTTAAGATTTTATTTGAGGGGCAGCCTGGGTGGCTCAGTATTAAGCATCCACCTTCGGCTCAGGTCGTGGTCCCAGGGTCGTGGGATTGAGCCCTACATCAGTCTCCCTGCTTGGTGGGAAGCCTGCTTCTCCCTCTCTCACTCCTCCTGCTTGTTTCCTCTCTTGCTCCCTCTCTGTGTCAAATAAACAAAATCTCAAAAAAAATTTTTTTTATTTGACAGAGAGTGATGGGAGGAGGGAGAGGGCACAAGCAGGAGGAGTGGGAGAGGGAGAAGCAGGCTTCCCACCAAGCAGGGAGCCTGATGCAGGACTTCATCCCAGAACTCTGGGATCATGACCTGAGCTAAAGGCAGAGAAGGCAGACACTTAACTGACTGAGCCACAAAGGTGCCCCAAGACTGCCAGTTTTGAGGAGATCCTACATTAGGAAGGGACTCAAATGAAAGGCATGTGACCCAACAGACCCAACATCTTGGAAAGCTTCTGTGACTTAAAGAGATAACAGGAAAATCACAGTGAGAAATTCAGGGTTTGGGAGAAAAGATATGTCTCTTTTTGCAAGTAACTATCTTCCATTTAGAAAGCAACTTCTGAGGCACCTGGGGGGGTTCAGTCAGTTAAGTGTCTGCCTTCAGCTCATGTCGTGATCTCAGGGTCCTGGGATCGTGTCCTGCTTTGGACTCCCTGCTTAGTGGGGAGCCTGCTTCTCCCTCTCACTCTGCCCCTGCCCCTTGCTCATGCTCTCTCTCTCTGTCAAATAAATAAATAAAATCTTTTTAAAAAGAAAGCAAGCAAGCAGTTCCTGGCTTCTTACTGTGTCCCTGGCAAGTCTGCATACTGGACTCTGGTCCACCAAGGGCATCCTGACCTGAGCTGCACATCACATGCTGGCTGCTGTCTGAGCTGCCCAGCCACGACACTGGGCGGCCACACTGCATCCATCATCCAAGGGAAAAGTGCGTGTGTGTATGGGCTAAGGTTCATGGGTCCAGAGGGCACAGGCGAGTGCCTCAGTAGGTGGCTCAGATGCCCATGGTGCCTCCTGTTGCTGCTTCTTCCTCTTGGTGCACCTGTGGGTTCATGGGGACACCCTGTGATCTGTTTCCAGAGAAGGGACAGGCCAGGTTTATGCACAGATCTGTACAGTGGGCTGGCGCCAGGCAGGGAGTAGCTGCTGTGTGAGCATCGCGTTCCTGTGGCCCTGAATGACTGATGCAGGGAAATCCTTCAGGTGGCTAAACACAGTCACCTGAGGGCATCACCAAGGGCCATGTTGTGGCACTGGGTTGGCTGGAACCATGAACCACAGGTGGAAGTAAGCCTGCTATTTTCAAGAAGGGGTCTGCCTGAGAAGGGCTCCTCAAGAGGATGGGGTGCAGCTGGGACTGGGGTTGATTACAAGCCTTCCAGGTAGACGGGGTGGGTGTGGGCAACCAAGGGAGAGCCATGCTAAGCAGAAGCAACAAGGGGCAAGGCCAAGGAGGCAGGAAACGCCCGGGCACGTCTTGGGGATGGCTGCTGGGGGGTGCTGGCATGGGAAAGTAGGTGGGGGGAGGGCTGAGCTGATTAAGCACCTGCAAAGCCAGATGGAGGCGTTGGCCTGTGTCCCGAGGGCAGGGAGCCATGGAGGAGTGCAGAGCAGGGAGGGACGCTTCTTCTGACTGCCCATCCCTTTTCCATTTGGACAGTCTCATCTTTCCGTGGCTCCTTTCCCTGTTTGCTCTCTGGGATCATCCAAAGGAACCAACTGACTCCCATTTTAAATATATCGTTTGTTATGACAATATAAAACAAAGAGGAACACTAGGAACCCAGGTCAGGTTGCACACTGCACAAATGCTCTACACCTAGGGGATGCCATGCACTTCGCAGATACACAACCTGTAGGAAAAGGCTCGACACTGAAACAGGGAAAGAAAGCTCTCTTGTACAAAAAATCATACCTGAACACAAGGCCAGGAACATTTATGATGTGCTGCTAAATGTTTAACTGCTTCCCTGAGGGGAGAAATAAAAACTCTGATTTGTAGGGTTTGCTGATTTCCACAGTGTAAATATTTCCACCACGCCTGGTTTCAAGCTACCACGATGTCTCGGAAGATGGAGTTGACAAGAAATGCCCCGTGGTAACTGTTATATGGTATTTTTACCACACAGATGCAACAGAAGTACATAAATACTCTCAAGAGCACAGGTGATACAAAAATGCACTAAGATCATGAGGAAGGGATGATTTTTAAGTGTTTGTTACCTTTGTCTTAATGAGATTTGGCTGTAACTTCACATAATTCCATTTTTTAAAAGATTTATTTATTTGTTTGACAGACAGAGATCACAAGTAGGCAGAGGGGCAGGCAGAGAGAGAGGAGGAAGCAGGCTCCCTGCTGAGCAGAGAGCCCGATGCGGGGCTTGATCCCAGGACCCTGGGAGCAAGACCCGAGCCGAAGGCAGAGGCTTTAACCCACTGAGCCACCCAGGCACCCCACATAATTCAATTTTTAATAATGGTTGTATTTACTGGTTTTTAAAGATTTTATTTCACAGAGAGAGAGTGAGAGAGGGAACACAAGCAAGGGGACTGGGAGAGGGAGAGCAGGCTTCCCACTGAGCAGGGAGCCTGATGCAGGGCTTGATTCCAGGACCCTGAGATCATGACCTGAGCTGAAGGCAGACACTTAACCGACTGAGCCACCCAGGTATCCCAATAATGGTTGTGTTTAGCCACTGGCTTAAAAACTTCCTGAAAATTTAAACATTGTCTCATAAACCAAGTGGAGTTAGTTCCAGCATACCAGGTCCCATACCCCACAGCCACCAGGAAGTATGTAAATACGGGTTTGGCTGTAACCTGTCCTGAGAGCGCTTAAGGATACCCTGGGCTCTCAGTTCTCTTTCTTTCTTTCTTTCTTTTTTTTTTTTAAGTGGGTTCCATGCTGGACTTGAACTCAGTATAGGTGCTGCCGAAGCGAGCACTGGGCTTGAACTCAGGACCACAAGACCGAGACCTGATATGAGATCAAGAGTCGGACACTGAACCGACAGAGCCACCCAGACACCTAGGCTCTCAATACTTAAAGAACTGATTCTTGTCCTCTTTTCCATCTCTGAGCCTGTCAGGGTACCCTCACCCCTGGGTGGGTTGGTAGGGAACCAGGGATGGTCACTGACAGAAGCAGGTGCACCCCAAATTCCAAAGCATGTGGTGTGTGAGCACTGGCTTGAGAAGTCACCCAACGTGACCAAGGGGCAGCCACACACAATTCCCAAGATAGAGGAAGACCAGGTTTCCCTGGCAGAAGAGAAGTGGGTAACGGGAGGGCGATGGACGCTGGCCCTCACACTGCTTTAAGGAAGGAAGGAAAGAAGGAAGGAGCAAGCAAGGAAGCAGAAACAGGTATACAAAAGACAAAATTCTTTCCACGATCTGCAACCAGCCTGTGACCAATCAGATGAGACAACTAGAAAACTTGGTGCCCAGAGACAGCTATTTGTCTGACTTTTTGTAACCTTTTTTTTTTTTTTTTAAGTTTTCCTTATTTAAGTATTCTCAGCAAACAGCGTGGGGCTCAACGTCACAACCCTGAGGATCAAGAGTGGCTCTCTCCACCGACTGAGCCAGCCAGGTGCCCCTGACTTTTTGTAACTCTTAAAAACTTACCAGTGAGAATGGATTAATTCTCCATTAATTAGGTTACTCAAATTTACTTTTGGACCCAGTCAAGAACCAATGAATAATTTTCCATACCAAATAAATTTAGGCTGAAACTGAAGACAAGTTCATGTGTACTTTCTGGTAAGACATTCTATTTGGTTCTATCCAACCTGTCCTGGAGCTATCCCATGCCAGTGAGAACAACAGTGGTCACACGTCATGTCTGAGATTTTTCTTTAACACTACTTTCCCCAGGCCCAACAAGAAGTGGTTATTTGGGTTTTCAACATTATGTCTGTTCTCTACAGAGCATATAAAATCATCCCAAATAGTCAACTAAAACAACAGTCATTTTATCTGTTCACAATCCTGTGGGCCACCAGTTCCACTGGGATTCCCTTGTCCTGCTTCTGCTGGTCTCACCTGGAGATTCTCACGTGACTGCACTTGTCTGGTAATTTGACGGAGGATGGATGGTTTAAGACGATACCACGCATGTGTCTGACAGCTGGTGCTTGGGAGCTGAGCCCCTCTACGTGGTGTTTCATGCTCATGGTTCAGCCAGATTTCTTTAAGTGAGGGCCCCACACAGCAAAACAGAGGAAGGACCAATGTGCAAATGCTCATGTTTGCTAAGTTTATTCTAAACTCATTATCTCATTGGCCAAATGAGTCACACAGCTATGCTCAGCTTTATTTTATTTTACCTTTTCAAAAATGTCATTTTTAAGTAATCTCCATACATAATATGGGGTTCAGACTCACAACCTTGAGATCAAGAGTCATGTTCTACTGACTTGAGTCAGCCAGGGGTCCCCCTGCCGAGCTTGCAGGGACAGAGAAATTTACCCCAGCTTTGGATGGGAAAGGCAACAAAGCCACACTGCAGAGGTGTATATGAACAGGGATGGGAAGAATCGGCCGTAATCTATACTGATTATATAAGTTTTCGTTGAAGAGGCGAGAGTGTTTTCCTTAGCTGTCTCCTGACACACGGGACTGGCCATTTTGTAGAATTCTCTTTGGCAACTTTGAGTTTCAGGGATTTGAGAACACTTCACTCAAAGAACCTCTGTTGGATCACTTTAGGATCTCAATTACCTGAGGGCAAAGGTGAAGGAATTTATCAACTCTCCTACCTCTTTCTCATCTTTACTCTTAAGAATTTCCACTGGGTTTTTGGATGATTTAAAAAAAGAAAAAAAAAAAACTGATCCTGGGACACGTGGGTGGCTCAGTCGATTAAACATCTGACATTGGCTCAAGTCATGATCTTGGGGTCCTGGGATTGAGCCCTACCTTGGGCTCCGTGCTGAGCATGGAGTCTTGCTTGTACCTCTCCTTCCCCTTCTGCTTCTCCCCCCACAGATGCTTCTTCTCTCTCTTTCTCAAACAAATAAATAAATAAGGTCTTTAGGGGGAAAAGGAGATAATTTTGTAGATCTAAGGAAGACTAAATCTAATGTTTTCATTAGTGTTAAATTTTCTGAACCATGTCAACTTGGCCCTGCTAGTTTAAAATCAGAGCAATGGGCAACCGTCTGCTGTGTTTAATTTATCAACAGTGATCTACGCCTCGTCATTGGTTTAAAAATAAAGAAGTATTCTAATCCGGTACGGTGGCCTTTGTAACTTTGAAGACCAAGTGGCCATCTGAGTGTCTCCATAGCCTGTTCCAGGGACAGACTATCCAGCCCACTTCCATGGAGATGCACAGCCTCAGGTGGTGCCCTCGAGCCCCTCAAATGACCATGATAGGGCAGCCCACTGAAGCCCCAGAGATTGCCACTGTTGATGAGTCCCTGTGGGAAGGGAAAGGTCTGAGCGGTGCGGACACAGGGCTGGAGAAGGTGAAGGTACTGAAGGGAGACAGATCAAAGGATCTAAGGCAGCTAAAGGGAAAGTCAAAGGGCCAAAAGGAGGAAGGAAGAACGGGGGAGGATGGCAGATGTGCCAGGTTGCTGAATTCCCAAGGTGCCCTGGGGTCTCAGAAAACCTGGTCATTTCTGAAGCTCTGGACTGAAAGGAGGGCAGTATGGTGAAGCATGTGGTCAGCGGGGCAGGGGCAGGCAGATGGCAGTGGCCCCTGGGACGAGCAAACCGTGAGGAAATCTTGAAAGGGGCCGGGAAATTGTCCCGCTGCGCTACTTCTTCCCATACACAATCTCTAGGTCCTAGAGGAGAGGGAGCCCCACAGGACTGTGGGAGAACTGCAAGGGTCCTGTCAAAACAAAGAGCTACCCATGTCCAGAAGACCTGGAGCACCAAGGGCCAAATGGCAAACGTGGGCCTCTTGGGGGCACCTGGGTTGCTTAGTTGATTAGGTCATGATCACAGGGTCTTGGAATCAAGACCCGAGTGGGGCTCCCTGCTCGGTGGGGAGTCTGCTTCTCCCCTTGCCTGCCCCTCCATTCCACTGGTGCTCTCTCTCAAATCAATAAATAAAAATTTAAAAACAGCAACAACAAAACAAAAAAACAACCCAAAGCCAAAACATGGTCCTCTTGGTCACGCAGCTGGTAAACAGACTGCAAGGTCACAAGACACGCCTTGTGTTGTGAGAATGTGTGAAAGAAAACTGTTGTTCTTCGGTAGGATGTCCATGTCAACAGCTGCTGGGACTCGTGCAACAGCTCACTGGCCAGGAGTCCTTCCTGCGAGTGAGAACGTGATGACGGAGACAGACTCATTGCCGGCTTAGAACATACTGGTGGGAAGCAGACAAGTGCTCGCTCACCATGTCTGATAATGAGCCAGTCATGTTCTGTATCAAACTTTGGGTCACAGAGTTCATGGTGGAAGCTGCAGCTACCTTTGTCCTGCATAAGGTAAGAAAGTATATCCCAGATTTGTTCATGACATTTCTAGAGATCCAATGGAAGATCATGGACTGGTTTAAAGAGATGTGCCAGTTTCTGTTGAACAGAACTCTTATTTATGTCACTGACAAACTTATTTCTGTTGTTTGCAATAGGATTGATAGAAAATTCTTGATAAATATGCCATATTGTTTTGAACACAAAGTGTTTTCTTTCTTTATTTTTTTTTTTAAGATTTTATTCATTTTTTTTGTCAGAGAGAGAGCACAAGCAGGGGGGGCAGCGGGGAACAGCAGGCACAGCAGGCAAAGGGAGAAGCAGGCTGCCCACCAGGCAGGGAGCCCAGTGTGGGATGGATCCCAGGCCGGGATCATGACCCAAGCTGAAGGCAGACCCTTGACCAACTGAGCCACCCAGGCGTCTCTACCAGATGTTTTCTAAACCAAATGATTTAGCTACTCGTATGCCTGTATAATCTGGACTCTCTGCGAGAATTCTTGCCACTGGAAAACAATATGATTGATGAAAAAAAATTTTATGGAAAATTCTTGATGCATATGCCTAGTTAATTTGGATGCAGATGTTTTCTAAACTAATCCAAAAGCTAATGACGTACTATATGTTGGCTAACTGAAAATATAACAAAACTGAACATAATAACAAAACAAAAACTAAGGAAGGAATAAAGCAATTCTGAAGTTCATGGGAGGAAAATATAGAGGGTTCTGGAACTAAATTTCTTGCTTTCTGATTCCTTTGTGGTTGATGAACACAATGAGTTTTATACTCTTAGACACAATAAAATAGCACCTCTGTTTTTGGGGAAAAAAGATGTTTTTTAGATCAAGTGATGTGATCATGGTTTAACAACTGGTACACCTGTGTAATCTGGGCTTTCTGCAGGAATTCTTATCATCTGGAGAACTGATTGCTTCACTAGCTTATCTACAGCCCTTGGAGGCTGCGTGTGCTCAGCTCTCTCTTCCAGACATCAACTGGCACATCGTACTGAGCTCACAAAGAAGCCTGGCTCACAACTGTGAATGGGGATTTTCAAAATGAATCACTAATGTTACAGAATCCTAACATGGAGCTCAGGACCATTGCTGAAGTTGGTCCTATGCACTATCACCTCTGGATATAACATGGAATTCAAGCCTATGTCAACCACAAATGGCTGCGTTCCACCACAGTTCTCAGAAGGAAGCTTATTTCGCTGAGCTCCACAAAGCCACAGTGACCAGTTTACACATAGTAAAGCTAGTTTTTCATATAATAACAATCATAATTCTTTCAGAATTTATATAAACCTGCAGGTTTTACCTTCATCCACTCTCTTTCCTCTCTGCTCAGAGTACATTTCACATTCCTCCTGAATCTGCATCTCCCAGATTTCAATAAAGGGTTGGTTTGCTTTGGAGCCTCTGCTCTTTCTTGTTTTACACAATAGAGCAAACAAATTTTGTATCAACAAATGGAGTGTCTTGTAGTCTTATTGCCCCATTCTAGACTGACTTCTTTCTCCTGTGTGGCTCAGGGTCTGTGACCAGGACCCAAAGAAGAGGTAGGGAAAAACCACAGTGATGAGAAAGAGAGCTCCATGGGGCGGGGCGGGGCAGGGCAGGGAGGGGATCCAAAGCCTGGGTGAGATTTGCTGAATGGATGATGGGGGTAGGGGTGGCTTCTGAGGCTCAGCATCCTCAAGGGGCTTTGGGGATGTCTCTTCTCCCCAAGAGAAGTTCAAGGTGAGAGGAGAACAAACCATGAACTGGTTGAAGGAGTTGTGGGCATGTATCCCAAATTGGGCCCAAGTAGAGCCAGCTGGGTTGAGGACTGAGCTGGGGGGAAGAACAAGTCCTCCAAACTCATGTTCCAGGGAGCCCACGTTGGGGTGGGGGGTGGTGAAACTCAGAAAGCTCTAGAGAATGACACCCGCCGGGTCGGGGAGAGACCCCCAGGAGGGGGAGAGGGTATGAGTGGAACAATCCTCCCCAGAGAACCGCAGAGGTCATGGGGCTGACCGGGAAACGTGGAGCCTGCGCCTCTCAGACGCTTCAGTCGCCTCATTGCAAGCAGAGCTTGGAAACGGCAACCTTGAACTCAGCCCTCACAAGCCCCGGACCCCCACCAACAAAGAGACATTGGGGACTGGTCCGTCCTCATGAATCTATCTGCTCCCTTAGGAGACCCCCACCCAGTGGTCAGTAAATATGCTTTGTAGCCTGGCGGGCAGCTGTGAGAGCTGGGCACCCCCTGCTCCTGGGGGCCAAAGCCTATCCCACCACCCCACCTGTGCAGATGACTTCATACACAGTTTGGGGAGTCCCACAGCTGGTGTCACATCTGAGCCGCCCTTGGTGGCAAACACAGGAACTCTGTGGGCTGTCTGCTAGACAGTTTCAAAAGCACCTACTAGTAGAAAGGCCCTTTTATTTATTTATGAAGAAATAAAACTGGCTGCCAAGTGCCATGAACTCCAGAGAGTTTCCCCCTCCCCCTTCAAGTTGACCCCCAGTCGTCCAGGGCTCGGCAGATTCTGCCCCCTTCACTCAATGCATCCGGGCTTTCTCCATTGAGGTCACCCAGCCTCAGTCCCCTTCCTAATAGCCTCCTGTGGCACACTACTTGTGCCCCACAAACTACTCTCCCTGTGCCTTCCAGTTATGCCAAGACTCCCTGGATGAGCCCATGAGCTGAAGGCCCCTTGGGAAGAAATAAGACCTTTACCTTCTAGAAGAATCCTGGAGTGATGCTGAAACTGCCCAACACAGGGGCTGCTTTGAGCCAGACCCTGGGAAACCCTGGCCCTCCCTGCCCAAACCAAGATCCCTCCACCCTGGTGCCTTTCTTTCTCCTTGTGCCTTTCTCCTCCATCCCCCTACCCTGGCAACGACACTGTTCCTGACCTGAACCCCTTCCTCCCTGGAATGACCTCTGGCCTCTGTGTGATCCCCATGCCCCGCAATCCCTCCTGGCTCTCTGGACTCAGCTCCCACACTGGACTCTAACCTCCCCTCCTACTTCCTGCCCTGTGCCACCCCCTCCCCCCACCATCAATCAACTGGGCTCCACTGCAAAACCTTGAGCTCCTGCGTGCCCAGAGTCTCTGCACTTCTCTGGGCTTTTACTGCTTAATGACTCCCCACTTGGCCAGAAGAACTCCAGTCTTTAGTGTCAGGGCACTTATCTCCATAACCATCTAACCTGTTTATAAACCCCTTCATGGTCCTGGTGCCCGCAATCCCCTAATGGACTTCACTGTGTCCAAAAGGAGGTGTCTATACGTATGCCCACCCTTCTGAGACTCCCTGGAAAAATGTTTTTTCTTCTCCTTTCTAGCTTCTGGAGGCTGTCCTCATTCTGGGTCCTGGTCCCCCATCACACCTACCCTCGCTCCTCTCACATCTTCTCCTAGGCCAATCCTCCCTTTCTTTCTCTTTTCTCTTCAGATGACAGACAGCCCACACAGTCCAGGGCCGCCATTCCATCTCACAGGGGCAGTGTCTTCGACAGGGAATGGAACATTCTGAGGATCCAAGGATAAAACTCAGGGTATCTTTGGGGGCAGTTTTCTTCTGTACCGTAGTACTAAAGAACTCCAGTAATTCTCTCTTCATATTTAAAAAAAAGTTTTAAAATACTACCCAGCTGCAGCCCTGTGTCCATGATCATGGTAACACGCTGCCCCGCCCTCACTCGTATCATGCCCTCCAGAAGGGTCCCAATTCTTCCCATAATCAGAAACACCTTTGCAGGGCACCTGGGTGGCTTAGTGGGTTAAACCTCTGCCTTTGGATCCAGTCATTGTCTCAGGGTCCTGGGATGGAGCCCCACATCCGGCTCTCTGCTTAGCAGGGAGGCTGCTTCCCCCTGCCTCTCTGCCTACTTGTTATCTCTCTGTCAAATAAATAAATAAAATCTTTAAAAAAAAAAAAAAGAAAGAAACACCTTTGCTTCTTCTGATTAGCTCTTTTTGCTATTGGCAGATTATTCCGAAGAGAACCTTTTCCTTTCACACACTCTTATTCAAAGCAGACCAAACATCCAACAAAGTTTTTGTCTTCGTAACAAAGAAAATACTGAATTTCACTTGGACATCACAACACTTGATAGCAAAGGCTCTTGTCAAAAGTTCTTATACATAAACCCAGGTAATTTTAGTCTGAGGGAACCAGAACAAATAAAACTGCCTGACCCTGAAACTTCCGCAACTCTCTATGTATGTGCATTCGGGCTCTGTGCTAGGCTTTCATCTGTCCTACGCTGGAACCAATGCCATTTCAAATTGGGACAAAACTGTTCTCACCAAACCCATGCACCATACCTTGCTCCCAATGTTGTCCTGTTTCCTGATTCCTTCTACCTGAGGATCATTCACATGGAAGGCTGATTACCTTTTCTACAAAACCTTCTCTCTCTCTCTCTTTTTTTTTAAGGTTGTATTTATTTATATGAGAGAAAGAGTAGGGGGAAGGGCAGAGAAGAGGAAAAAACAAGAAGTGGACTACCCTCTGAGCAGGGAGCCAAACACGGGGCTCAATTCCCAGGACCCCAGGATCATGACCTGAGCCAAAGGCCCAACTGACCAAGCCACCCAGGTGCCCTCTTATAGACATTTTTATTTCACATAGATCATTTGGGTATGGAGAACCAGAAACTATCAAGACCAGGATATGAGAGCAGACATCAGGGAGAGGCCTCTCCTAACCTTTGATATCCTCATATGCCCCTGTGCTATAACTTCTCAACGTGTCTCTTATTGAATGTCATGTTCAATAAGAGACAGAAAATCTCCATAGCAATGCAATGACACTTTGTGAGGAATGTAACAGTTAGGAGTGACTTAGGTATTTAATGAATACCCATAACTGACTTAATTTAGCATAAGGGTAACATTTTAAGTTACCTGAACATCTTGGAAAATGTCTTCAGGCAAACACAGTACAAGACAGAATTAGTGAACAAATACAGTGTTTTCGTGTAAAATCATTTTCCTTAATTCATGGGCATTCGTTCCCCAGCCCTCTGCCAGCCCGAATTCCCAGACTCTCTCTGCTCTGACAGCTCCCAGCTCACATGCTTTTCCTCCTTTCAGTCCTGTCTTTTCATTCAAGTCCAGCCTCTGCCTCCCTGGTGTCCTGAGGCTCTCTGAGTCCTCCATGAGCTCCAGACCCTGAGCATGCCCCCCCCCCCTCCGCTGACTGGGATCTCCAGGGGTCTGACCCAGGTTCCTAGAGTCCTGTGCTAGCCCACATGCTGCTGTGCCCTTTAAGCTCTACCTGTGCTCTCACAACTTCCAGCCCTTTGAGGTACAAACACCCTCCCTTGAGCTTCTGGAGGTTTCTTTTCATCCTTATGACTATCTACTCCAACATGGGCTCTCTGAAACCAGTGTTTTTTCTCCAGTGTTGGGGGCTTCTCTGAGTTTTTAAGAGGCTTCAGAGATCCACCAACCTCCTAACCCACCTCTCATGCCCCCCACCAAGTCTGTAAGAATGGCTCCCCCACCACATCCCTTAGGCTCTAGCTGCTCTCCCCACAGCAGGTGGGTTAACCCTCACCTAGACTCCCTAGGCCCCTGGACACTCCTGCCCTGACAGGTCTGCTTAATCCTAAATGATGCTTAACACACAGACTCTGTACCATGCTTTCTCATCCCCAAATGTCCAAGGGTCATGGGGAAGAGGAGGGGAAGGGGAAAATACCTAAGCGCCAGTGACTACAAGGAGTTAAGGGGTTCAGAAGGCAGGCATGGGTATGCCAGTTAGGGATAAAGGGGTTGTGGAACTAGGGGTATTGATGGGGGGCAATCAAAGGATTTGGGAGAGCTGAAAGAAATATCTATGTTATGTAAAGGATGAATAAAGATCAGTGGATGATGAGAAGGGAGTAGTCTTAGATGAGCCAGGTTGGGGGGAAATGCCCATATGGTGGGAAATGCCCATCGAAGTCCCCCAGTGTCCTTAGCAGAAGTTCACCATTTCCGGAGACACATAACTCAGTGAGTGCAACAGCAGTAACACAGTCAGTGACAGAAGAAAAGAGGATAAACTACAGAAGAAGGTACCCATGGAGTAACAGAGAGTTAAACCAGAAAGAAAAAAGCTCGAGAAGAGGTGCACCCAGGTGGCTCATTCAGTTGAGTGCCCGGCTCTTGATTCCGGTTCAAATCCTGGGATGGAGCCCCACATCAGGGCCCTTGCTCAGTGGGGACTCTGCTTTCTCTCTCTCCCTCTGCCTTTCACCCAGCTTGTGCTCTCTCTCTCAAATAAATAAATCTTTAAAAGAAAAAAAAAAACTTTAAAAAAGTAGGGAAAGGGTCCGACTTGTTCAATCTCCTCATACAATCTCTAGATCTGAAGCTTTGGAATCCCTGTCCTCTTTTCATTCAGACAGTCCCTGAGTGTTGTAAGAGAGGTGAGCAAAACCCCTTCAGGTGGACAAACCCCTTGAGATCAGGGACACTGAAGGAAGGGGAACCAGAGCAACTGCAATCCATCCTCTTTAGAAACAAAACCACATCTCAGAAGACTTCACATTGTTAAAATGTCCATACCCCCAAAGTGACATACACATTCAGGCAATCCACATTAAAATTCCAATCGCATTTTTGGCAGGAAGTAGGAAAAAATCATCCTTCAATTCATAACCCCATGGAGCCAGAACACTCTAGAAAAAGAAAAAGTGGGAGGCTTGGGTATCCCAATTTCAAAACATGTTACTGAGCTACAGGAAATAAAATAGTGAGGTCCTGGCACAGACACAGAGACACACACATAGACCAAAGGAACAGAAGAGAGAGGCCCCAGATAAACCTTTCCATACTTGGCCAAATGATCTTCCACAGGGTGCCAATCCCACCCGAAAGAGAAAGGACAGTCTCTTCAATGAAAAGGCTTGGGAAGATAGGGTATCACATACAAAGAAGGAAACTGGACCCTTCCTTTCTACCACACACAAAAATTCTATGGAGATAATGCATCTCCATAGAAAACCTAAGACCATGAAGCTGAGAGAGGAAAAGGGGAGAAAAGCATCATGACATTGGATTTGGCAATGATGTCTAGAACATGACACCAAAAACACAGGCAATAAGAGCCAACTAGAAAAACAGGGCCATTTCCAGCTTAAAGACTGTTGGCCCTCCAGAGAAACAATCAAACGAGTGGAAGGGGAACCTACAGAATGGGAAAAGGATTTGCAACTCATATATCTACTAATGGGTTCATGTCTAGAAGATGTAAAAACCCTAAAAGTCACAACAATGAGAAAAACAAACTAGACGATTAAACAATGGACAGAAGTCTTGAAAAGACATTTCTCCAAAGATATACAATGGCCACGAAGCTTCTGAGAACATGCTCAGTAATCATTACATATAGCAAGTCAAACAACAAAGACATACCATGTCACACTCATTAGGATGGCCGCTAGCAACAACAGTAGCCAAAATAACCAAAACCCAAGAACCATACAACAGCTTGTGTTGGCAAGGATCCAAAGGAACTGGAACCCTGGCGCGATGTTGGTGAAAATATAAAATGGCCCCTCTGCCCTGGAACACAGTGCAGTGTTTCCTCCCAATGAGGAAATCGACTTACCACGTGACACAGCCATTGCACTCCTGATTTGACATCCATAAGAACTGGAAGCAGCGTTACAAAGGGCTACTCGCACGTCCCCGTTCATTGCAGGCTTCCTCTCCAGAGTCAAGAGGTAGAAGCACCCACATGTCCACACACGGAGGAATGGAGAAAGAACGCCTGGCATCTACATACAATGGGACACTATTCCATCTTAGAAAGGAAGGTCATTCTGAATTTCTGTGAAGTGAAATGGGCAAGTCACACAAAGACAAATATCCTTGGTTCCACTTATATGCGGTATCTAAAGTAGTCACACTTAAAAAATGGAAAGAACTGTGGGGACCGAGGGGGCAGAAGGGGAGGAAACACAGACCTATGGGTACAGATCGTCAGTCACAAAATGAGCAGGGGCTAGAGATGCACTGTTTGACAATGAGAATATATCTACGCTGCTGAACTATGTACACTGGCTCATGGCTAAAGGTAGTAAATGTAATGTTATATGTTTTTTACTCTAATTTTTTTAAGAGACTGCTTTAAGGGACAAATTGGGGTGAAGAGTCCTGGAGCCTTTGAAACCTTCCTGCCTTCAAAGAGAAAGCTCTGGGTGTGACAAATACAGTGTATTGGTGGGTGAGGTTCATTTCCTATTCCCAATCAGCCCATTTCACTCCAGATGGTTTCTTGTTGGATCTCTGAGCCTCTCAAGAGTCCACAATGGGGAGGAAGCTCGAACTCCAGTGATAATCGGGAGATGCGGGGCCAAGATGGGAGGGGAAGGGGCATGCAGGGATGGAAATAGGGGTAGAGGAGGGAGCAGTGTGGAAGGGGGCAGATGACAGGATTCAAGAGAGCTGGAGAGTCCAAGATGTCACATTCAAAAAGAAAAAAAAAAGAAGAAGAAGAAGCAGATGCCTCACGGTATGTAGGGCGTAAGACTCTTAATCTCAGGGCCATGGGCTCAAGTCCCATGTAGAATGTACCTTAAAAATAATACTAATAGTTAATTAAAACAGAAAACAAAAAACAAAAACTACCATGCTCCCTCCCTGACTAGGGTCAAGCAAGCAGATACATACAGGCAACTTACTTTAGACTAGAAAAGGAAAAAAAAAAAAAAAAACCAAGGCCCCTTATCTAAGCTTGTGACTTCTGGTACAAACTTAAAAAAACATTTCAGGGAGCTATATGTGGAACAATGTCCAAGGCCCACTCTGAAAGGAAAAACATTCAAATTCCAAGAAACCAGGGCAGAGAGACCTTGTTGAAGACACAGGACATTCAGTATAGACCCCAGAAAAAAATCATACCTTAGGAGTGGGGCTAAACCAGCCCTAGAGTGAAGTTTATACCCGAGCTAGTAAGATTTAAATATTCTATATTATTCTATACTATATAATCTTAAATAGTTCCAAATATTAGCAACCAACAAGTGGGAAGTGAAATATTTTTTTTTTAAATACCATTTGAGGGGCACCTGGGTGGCTTAGTGGGTTAAGCCTCTGCCTTCAACTCAGGTCATGGTCTCAGGGTCCTGGAATCAAGCCCTGAATCTGGCTCTCTGCTCAGTGGGGAGCCTGCTTCCTCCTCTCTCTCTGCCTGCCTCTCTGCCTACTTGTGATCTCTGTCTGTCAAATAAATAAATAAATAAAATTTAAAAAAAAAAAAAAAAAGGGTGCCTGGGTGGTTCAGTGGGTTAAAGCCTCTGCCTTCGGCTCAGGTCATGATCCCGGGGTTCTGGGATTGAGTCCCGAATCAGGCTCTCTGCTCATCGGGGAACCTGCTTCCCCTCTCTCTCTGCCTGCTGCTCTGCTAACTTGTGTTCTCTCTGTCAAATAAATAAATAAAATCTTAAAAAAAAAAAAAAAAGAAGAAGAAGGAACCAACCCTACCAACACCTTGACTTTGGGCTTCCAGCCTCCAGAAGTGTGATGATAATACCTTTTGTTGTGTAGGCCTCCTGGGCTTTGGTACTTAGTTATGGCAGCCCCAGAAAACAAATCCACAGGCCAAGAGCCAATTTAGGATAAATTCACTACAGGAGCTAAAAGCCAGCTTCGGGGTCAGGCCTGGAGGCAAGGCAAGTGCTAGTCAGAGAAATGGGAAGGGTTGAGGAAGGGTCCCAGAGCCTAAGGTACAGGGTCCTTAGGACCACCACCTCTTCATATTTATACTAACTGTCCCTTATGTTTTTATTAATAATATATTAATAAGTATACTTAATATTAACTGTCCCCAATGGAAAGCTTTTAATGTATTTTTTACATAAAATTAAGAGCTTTTACTACCACCATTCTGACTGAGGCATTTTCTCTATTGAAAATAAATATTCACTTATAGCTTAACTTCCAGGAATAGTACCAATTCTGAAAGTACACAAAGGATACTTTATTTTATGTATAGATGCTGAGAGTTGAGAGGGGTAGTAACTTGGATTTCTGGGTCCAGACGACAGTAGGCTAGGACCTAGCTAGACCCCTGAGTCTGATGAAGGAGGGACTGGGGGCCTGGACTCCTGGATCTGAAGGAGGAGGGGCTGGGGGCCTGGACTCCTGGGGTCTGAGAGAGGAGGGGTTGGGGGTCTGGACTCCTGGGTCTAAGGGAGGAGGTACTGGGGGTCTGGACCCCTGGGTCTGAGGGAGGAGGCGGCCGGGAACATGGACTCACAGATTCCTGAGAGATGAGAGAACTCAGGGCCAGGCATCAGGGACCCACGATTTGAAGTGGATTTCTTTCTATCTTTTCTCTTACTTTGCTCCTGAGGGTTGTGCCAAAACCACAATGAGCACTAGAAACTGTCTATCCCCTAAGTCTGTTCCTTGTTAGGAGGCATCAATCAAGACAAAGAACTGCCAAAGCTTCCAGAGTATGCCAGACAGATAGGACAGAATCAGCCATGCTCACTACCATCATACAGAGAGACCTACTCCTGGGAAAACTGTGGGCACTGCCTAGCCAGATTGCTAGGGCAACGCTGGGATTGGCCATGGCTCTTTTGTAAGGGGCTTCCCCCATTCCTGACTCCTAACAAGCCCAACACATCCTGTCCTCTAGCCCCAGGATCTAAAGGCATCTGACACCTAAATATTTCTCATCCCCTCCAGGAATCACATGCCTATTCTCAGTGTTTAGAATGTTAAAACATGAAATAATTAAGGGCTATGATATAACCCAATTGTAGCTCTTTTGTCCTTAGTTCATCTTAGTTCATCTTTGAAAACATTTCTGGTGAATTCTTAAAAGGATATTACTCCTTATCTAGCTAAATTGCTTTCTCTTAATATTTGTATTAACTCTCTCTACTTTGTTGTTGTTGTTGTTATTGTTCTAATTGTGGTGTTTTCTCTATTAGAAACAAATATTACAGCGCCTGGGTGGTTCAGTCAGTTAAGCATCTGCTTTCAGCTCAGGTCCTGATCCCCTGAGATCCAGTCCCACATCCAGCTCCCTGCTCATCGGGAGTCAGCTTTCCCCACCCTCCCCTGGCTGGTGCTTTCTCTCTTGCTTGCTCATTCTCTCAATCTCTCTCTCAAATAAATAAAATCTTTAAAAATAATGAATAAATACTCATTTACACCACGGCACTCACAGAAACAGCACCACGTCTGAGAGTACACAAAACACCCCTTTGCTTCATGTTACATATAGATCTGAAGAGCTTCCAATTCCAGCCAGGAACCAGAAATCCCAATGAAAGCCACGTCTTCCTGGTATAGAGGCACAGCCACGTGGGGGAGCTATGGCGGCAACCTGTGCCCTCACAGTCACGGCTCATGCACGCCGTCAGGGGTGCTGGAAACGACTCTGAAGACGGCTTTGCTCCAGTCAACCTTCCAGACGTCCATGGAGGGGGCTCGTGCTGTGACCCCACTGGTCCGCCAGGATCCACCGTGAGGGAAGGTGATGAGACCAAGCTGCCTTCCAGTGTCTAGGAAAACCGGGCGGGGGCGGGGTCCAGGCTGGGCACATGGAAGGGGGAATAGTTCAGTGGAGGACAGAGGAGGACAGTGGAGGACAAAGGTGTGACCTCCAAGCACAGCCCACTCCATCGCCGCATGAGAGAAAGCGGTCAGGGAGGCCACTTGAGGACGCACCACCCGCCCGGCTTTCCTCGCCAAGCGCAGCAAACACCTGTTCCCTCCCCCCGCCCCATTCCAGCATGCTCGCCGTTCTGCGCATGCGTGCCTTCTAAGCCGCCAGGAACAGACTTCTCCAAGGCCAATTGGGTGCAACGTTCTTCGGGTTCACCCAATGAGCGCATCAGATGCTTTCACAATGACCAATGGGGCTTCGAGTGACCCGTTGGGCAAAGGTAGCCCCGCCTTCCATTTCTCTGAGAGGCCAAGCCAAGGCGGAGTGGAATGAGAGGGGCGTTCTAGGACGTTCCTCCAGCAGCGTGAGGTTCCTGTGAGGTTATCTGAAAGCCAGGTGGAATCCGGGTCCCTTAAAGAGAAAGGAGGGCTGAGGACCCAGACTCCTGGGTTCTGTGGAAAGAGGATGGGGGGAAAGAACTCCTGGGTCTGAGAGGGGAGGAGGCCGGGCACTCAGAATCCTGGGTCCTGCGGGAAATGGCGGCTGGAACGTAAAGCCCTGGAGCCCTCGATAGAACAGGACTGGAATGGCAGAATTTCGAGTTGTGGGAGGCCCGGGGGCTGAGAATCCTGGGGCGTGGGAGAACATGGGCTTGACCCGGGGCTGAGGCGGAAGGGGCGTCTGGGCCGGACCCGAGGTTGGGCGGTACTGGTCACTGAACACCTTTGGCTTCGGGGAGTAGGGATTTGGGTCGGAGGGTTGCCCTGTGGAAACAGGCACGGCTCAGACTCGCAGGCTAGACCATGGGGGCCACGGTCTTCTGTGGCGCCGTGCGACCCGCAGCGCCAGTCTTCGCCGCAACGTCCGTGCAGCCTCGTTGTGTGAGGCTGAGCAGCCCCCTCTTCTCTCTCTAATCGCAGATCCTTGGCCACTCCTCCAGGCGGCTCTGAAAGACGCCATGAGAGCTCGTCGCGTCCAAAGTTTGCTGTTCTTCCTCCTCCTCGGACCCCCCTCCTTGGCCTGTAAGAATGGGGGTTCGGGGTGGGGGAGGGCTGGTTCACAGAGGAGGCACCTCTGGGGAAGAGGACGGGCCAGGGCCGCACAGGGGAGGCCAAGCGTGCTTCCCCTGATCTCCTTTCCTCCGCAGTGGAGCCAAGTTTGTACTGTCACAGGGGCATATCCACGAGTATAGAAAAGGACCCAAAGAGGACGTTTAACTGGACCACAGAGAAAGTTGAGACTTGTGACAGTGGGTCGTTCTGCCAGGAATCCCTTCTGATGATTAAAGCAGGTAAATGGGGAAAGGGCAGCTGGGTTGGGTGGGTGGAGGGGTCTGTCCTGGCAGGGCCGTTCCCCCTCCCCGGGGCCAAACCCTAGGTCCACATCCTGCTTTCCTTCCCCACTGTCTCCGAACAGGGGCCAAGACAGCAGTTCTGGGCACTAAGGGCTGTGTCACGGAGGGGACCCTGGCAACAACGTATATCCAGCACTCCCCACCACCAGGCATAATCACAGTTTCCTACAGCAGCTACTGTGAGGAGTCCTTATGCAACAGCAAGGGGAGCTTAATGGAGCTGTGGAGGGAGGAAGAGACCCAAAGAACGCCAGGAGGTGAGACATGGGGACTGAGAGAAGGTAGGCAAACCCCTAAAAAGATGGTGGGCCTTCCTTCTCTGTGTTCTTACTTAGCTCAGGCCCAACGGTGCCATACACAAAAGAACCTCATTTTTTAAAAAAGATTTTATTTATTTATTTGACAGAGAGGGAGAGATCACAAGGAGGCAGAGAGGCAGGCAAAGAGAGGGAGAAGCAGGCTCCCCGCTGAGCGGAGAGCCTGATGTGGGGCTGGATCCCAGGACCCAGAGATTATGACCTGAGCCAAAGGCAGAGGCTTAACCCATGGAGCCACCCAGGCGCCCCAGAACCTCAGAGCTTTTGCCTGCCTTTTTCTTTCTTTCTTTCTTTCTTTTTAAGATTTTATTTATTTATTTGACAGACAGAGATCACAAGTAGGCAGAGAGGCATTGCCTGCCTTTTTCTAAGTTGTTACCTTGGGGATCTCAACACTGCTCAGAGCACCAGGAAGGCAAAGAAGGCGGTGGTGTTAAGTTTGGTTTTGTGTTTCTTAAACAATAAGGGGTCAGTGGAGGTTTCCAGGATGGTATGGCTTAATCAGTCTGGCAGCTACTGCTTCCCGGATTTGGCCACCCCCTATGGCAATCTGGCCCTGCCTACCTTTTCAGTTTACTTCCTTTTCTTCCTTCCCTGTTTATTGCGTTCCAGCTGGGGCCAGTAGTCAAAATATTTAACAAAAGATATGGTACTGGCCAATCAGAATAGATGCTGGCCATGAAAAACCAGTCCAGCCCTATCTGTGTCTACCAACCGAATACTAACATGGCAGTGTCTCCCAGTCCCCCAAATCCAGCAAGCTGCTCACACCTCCAGACTTTTCCTTGCTGTTCACTTTGCTACTCCCCCAACCCCCATTTTCACTCAGCTAATCTCTGTTCACCCTCCACTTCAACTCAGGTGTCTGCTCTGTAAAAATAGTTAGCAAATTCTTCCAAATAGTTAAATATTCCTCCATTCCTTCGCCATTATCTTCGGACACAGTGCATACTGAGAAGTACTAAAATTACTGGCATGTCCTACTTGATGATGTCCATGACAGGAACTGTGTCCTTTTCATCTCTGTCTCTACACCTAAGCACACAGTTTGGAAGTCATGTTGGGTGGGTTCTGATAGCAAAGAGAAACAGTTGAAAAGGTATGGGGAGATTGCAGTGATAGGCCTTGATTGCAGTGGTGTCAGCAGCAAAGACTTGGGGAAGAAAGGAAGAAAGAAGAGACAAATCCAGAGGCAGGACATACCTTAATTGCCCTCTGTTTTGCCTTCTAGCTCCCAGTGTGGCACCACGCTTCCACTGCCCAACCTGTGTGGCTCTGGGAACCTGTCCGAATGCTCCTTCTCTTCCCTGTCCCAATGATACAATTCAGTGCTATCAAGGAAGACTTCAGATCACTGGAGGTAAACTCAACACCCAGTGGTGTCAGAGGCTGGAAAACCAGACATCTGGGTGGATCCCAGGGTTCTAGGAATGAGGAAGGAATGATTCCCTTCTGATTTCCTAAAACATCTGTGCATCTTCCCATCCTTTCTTGTTCTACAGGAGGCGTCAACTCATTTTTGGAGGTCAAAGGCTGTACATCCGTAATTGGTTGCAGGCTGATGTCTGGGATCTTTACAGTAGGGCCCATGTGGGTGGAGGAAATCTGTCCATATCAGTCTCTCCCTCAGCCCCGAAAGACTGAAAATGGGGCCACCTGGCTTCCTGTTTTGGTTTGGAGGTTAGAGCTAGTGCTGCTGCTGTTACTGCAGGAACTTGTCCATTGTTCCTGAGGAAGTGCTTCTCATCCTGGACTGCAGGACACCTCTTCTGACTGGAAGCCTTCTGACTGCTGGTCAGCAAGTTGAGGAGCGAGTGGAGAGCTGAAGAACAGGGAGTTCCTATGGATGTATTTTATATTTCTAATAAAGTTTCTGCTGTGATTGGTGTAAAACCCAAGCCTAGAAGTGGAATTTTAGTGCTGAAAGGACCCTGAAAATTCACTTTCTCCAACCCACACATTTTGCAGAAAGGGAAGCAGAGATCTGGAAAACTTGACTATCTCACACTAACATAGTGATGGGCAGAGCAAGACCCGAACTTTGATACTTGGACCTAAAGTCTGGTTTTCCTTCCACTCTTAATTGGTCACTTTCTCTTGCTAGCTGGGCAAGAAATCAGCATTAGTCTCCTTCAGAGCGCTCTGAGCCCAACCTTAAGGACACAGTTGGCTGTCTTGTTCTAGTATTTTTCTGGGAGGTATGACAGAATTTGAAAAATCAAGACTCCAAATTCTTCTGTTATAACAGACCCCACCTCCTATGTCCTGTCTCTTGCCCATTTACATCATTCCTTCTCTGCTGCCTACTTCATGCATTTTCAGGGCACACAGGAAACATTGGAGGCAGCTGGGGCTCAGCAGGGTATGAAAACTGGGGTCTGGGACTCTTGGGAGGAAGATGTGTTTTTGACTTCTCCTGCTTCTTACTCAAGAACACATAAAACCCATCTCATAAAAGACTCCAATGATAGAGGAGCCACATAGGAAAAAGTAAAAGGTGGGTAAATGATAAGGGGGAACAGACATTTATTATTTCCTTTAAATAGTTTTATTGTGGTTTACCTGACATAGCCAACTGCACTGGGGGTGGAAGGAGACTTAATGCAAACTACTGACCCCACAGAGGAAAAGGGACAGGGGTGTTTGGCCATAGTATAGTCCATCCAAGTTCCTTCTAGAAAGTTTTGGTTCTAAATCAACTCCTTGAGTTAAAGGCGCACTCCAGCTAATACTTCATCTTTGTCCCTAGGCAACCAGTTTCCCATCAGTTTACAGGAGAAAGCACAAACAAATCAAATTTTTACTTAATGAGGGGGCATATAAGTTTCTAAAATAATAAGCATTCAGAACTATGACTGGTAAATGCCCTCTAGGGCAAAAACAACAACAAAAAAGCCAAGTAAATGTTTTCCATAGGACAATAGCTTTCTGATGTCACTGAAGACAGTTACAGGAGAAAACCCTGAGTGAATGGAAGAATGACATAATTTTCCAAAATTTGGCCCATGGATTATTTTGGCATTTTAAAAATTATGTGTATCATATGCCAAAGAACTTCAGGCAGCACGGGCAAATTTCTTAGGCCACAAGCTCAAATATAATATATTTACATAAATGTACATAATATAAAAGTATTTTGATATATTGTTGATTTTTCGGATACTTTGGTTTTAATAATCCCTCATCTGACCCAGGGGTAGGTAGAAACTTAACCAGTTTGAATAAACTCAGCCACCTCAGGGCTTTCTCCCTTTCCACTCTCCTCGCCCAGGGCTTGGTTACAGGACTGGTGGGAAGGAGGTGACTGTCTAGTTTTGGCCTCTCTGCTGCTCGTGTCCATATTTCTGCTGATGCCTGGAACCCGGCTTCCATTCCTGCTGGCGTCCACTGGGAACTTCCAACCCTGTCTGGGCACTGATGGCCACCCACGTGGGCCCTCTAAGTTCTGCCATCCCTCTCTCAGCTATTTCAGGGCCTCTTCCAACAGTTTTCAAGTCCCACTGCAGTGCTTCAGGACTTGGGTTGTGGTGGCATCCCACATAGCTGATGAAATTCCCCCAAGATCTGGAGAAAAGATCATTGCACAGGGAATTGCTTCCTCCTTAGGTACTAGGAAAGAGATGGGGCCTAGCCCATGGGATTTCTCATCCATCTTACACGGACCACTATCACACATTCTTCCCAAATCTATTGTTTTGCAAAAATCATGCCATAAGGCCTTTGAAGGAACTTGAAAATCCCAGGTCTATCAAATCAAAAGTTGGCCCTTCAGAATTATTGTCTCTGTCTTACTTTACATAAGCCTACTTTGAAACTTCAAGGCTGAACAGTAAGATATTTCTGGCTCTTTGCATTTCTAGGCCTTGGCCCTACTAACTGAGGGATAAGGAGCAAGAGAAGTGGTATAAAGAATTGGAGAGGGGCACCTGGGTGGCTCAGTGGGTTGGGCCTCTGCCTTCAGCTCAGGTCATGATCCCAGCCTCCTGCATTGGGCTCCTTGCTCAGTGGGGAGCCTGCTTCTCCCTCTCCATTTGCCCCTCCTCCCTCTTTCTCTTTCTCTTTTGCTCTCTCCCTCTCTCTCCCTCTAAAATAAAATCTTAAAAAAAAATAAAAAGAACCAAAATTAACTCCAATTTACCATCCAAGCCTTCCCCTAGAAATTGAAAGCCTTCAACATACTACAGAGTTCCAAACAGTTGTATCAGACAGATTCTGTCAAAGCAACTAGATGAAGAGACAGATTCCTGGTGCTTCCAATTCTTCCATCTTCCCACTGTTTGCCATGTTTCTTAAAGCCGAGATCAACAGTTCTACCAGATTAAAGGGAATTCCCGGGCCAAAGGAACATGTTAAATGAGAAATCAAAAAAATCCAGGCTGTGGGAACTCCAAAAGACAAAGACATGGCTTTGTCAAAAATTACGTTTAGAGAAAAAAAAAAAAAAAGAGGTGAAGCTATACCTTAAAGGAGACTTAAACACACAAAACCAAGTGCAATGTGTGGACCTCACCTAGATCCTGACTTGAAAAACCAGGAAAAATATTTTTATGAGATAAGAAAGGAAATTATTAATCGACTGGCTATTTAACTGTATTAGGTATTTTAATTTCTATTCGAAATAAGAACTGAAACCATGTGTTTCAACATGATGATGGTTTGTTCCAAGGAAGTCTTGCCTAGAAGGAAAAATCTATAAAAGCTAACGTCTCAGACAACAGCTTGCTTATCAAGACTGTTTCAAGACTCTCATTTTGTTGTGTTCATCAAGCCCTAAACCATTGTGTCATAATCCTTGCATAATCGTGGCCGGTTTCCTGGTATGAAGAGCCTGCCTCAAATAGCCTTCCCTGATTTTCCCTTCTGTGGTACCACTGAGGTTCTCATGGTCTCTGTTAGAGTCAACTGTTAACAGATAATAAACTTTTTTGTGTCATGTTTAGTAAGAAAAGGGGAGGCCTATCTCCTTAAAGAAATGTACTAAAGGATTTACATATTTTTAAAAGATTTTATTTATTTATTTGAGAAAGAGAAAGCACAAGGGGAGGGGAACAGAAAGAGAGGGAGAAGCAGACTCCGCACTGAGCATGGAGCCCCACCCAGGCAGATCCCAGCACAGGTGAGCTGAAGGCAGATACTGAACCAACTGAGCCACACAGGCGCCCCCTGAAGGATTTACATATTAAATGCAAGTAAGACTGAGATGTGCTTCAATATAGTTTGGGACAGAGAATGGGGTGGGGCATAGAAAAAATGAAATTGACCATAGGTGATAATTACTGAAGCTTGTTGGTAGCTACCTGGGGTTTCCTACACTATTTTTGTCTACTTATGTACATGTTTGAAATTGCCCATAATAAAAGGGTTCCTTTTTTTACGTGTGCTACTCAGACCACAACATTGGAGTTATGCTTAATCATCCTCCCTTCTTCTCCTGTGCTATATCCAAATCCATTACCATATCCTACAGATATTCAAAATTCCTCTAGAATCTGACCATTTCTCATTACCTCCACTGCCACTTCCCTGTTCGAACACTGCCGTTTCCCACCTTGATTCCTGCAATAGCCAATGGTTTGATGCCTCAGCCTTTGCCCTCCCTGATGCCCATATTTTACTCTCAACACAGCAGTCAGAGTGATCCTTTTTAAAGAATAAGTCTAAAAGCTCTTCTCAAAACCTTGCAATGGCTCTTCATCGCTCTCAAGAGTCAAAGTCAAAGTTCTTATGATGGCCTACAGGATTCTACACTCTCTGTCCCACTCCTTGACCTCTGACCTCATCTCCTAAGACACATCCTTTTGGGTCACTCCAGTCACCCTGGCATCCTTCCTGTTTTACAGGTGCACCAGGCACGCTCCCATCTCAGGGCATTTGCACTTACCGGTCCTTCTTCTTCTTTTTTTTTTTTTTTTAATTTAGATTTTATTTATTTATTTGACCGAAAGAGATCACAAGTAGGCTGAGAGGCAGGCAGAGAGAAAGGGGGAAGCAGGCTCCCTACTGGGCAGGGATCCCAGTGCAGGGCTCAATCCCAGGACCCTGGGATCATGACCCGAGCTGAAAGCCGAGGCTTTAACTCACTAAGCCACCCAGGCGTCCTTACCGGTGCTGATTATCAAGAGTGTCACCTCTTTCAGGGCTTTACCTGAAGACCTTCTCAATGAAACCTTCTCTGACTGCCCCTATCACACTGCAGCCATCCCCTCCCTACCCAGACACTCCCTTTCCCCACCTTTTTTCCCTCTCCTTTGTACTTACCGCCATCTTATGTCATACTTGTTTATAGTCACATCTCTCTCCTTAGAAAATAAGCCCCATGACAGCAGGGATTTCTGTCTGTTCTGTTCCCTCCTGTAGTCCCAGTGACTAGAACAGTGCCTGGAACAGAACAGGTGCCCAGTAACCATTCATTCTATGACTTTGGTCACTATTGTGCCCTCAGCTACCACACTATTTCTCCAGGGTTCAAACTTGGGTGTTAGGTCCAAATGAGGTAATTAGGGAAGAAAGTCTTGATTTTTTTTTTAAGATTTTATTTATTTATTTGACAGAGAGAGATCACAAGCAGATGGAGAGGCAGGCAGAGAGGGAGATTGAGGGAAGCAGGCTCCCCGCTGAGCATAGAGCCCGATGCGGGACTAGATCCCAGGATCCCGAGATCATGACCCGAGCCGAAGGCAGTGGCTTAATCCACTGAGCCACCCAGGAGCCCCAGAAAGTCTTGGTTTTAAAAAAATTATCCTAAAGGAAGAGAAGTAGGGTCCTAGCTCAGGGCAGCATATGTGAAGGGTGCAGTTGTGGCAGCTACTGGGGTGACAGCTGCCAAAGGATCCAGACCCCCTAGACAATGTATTACCCATTAATCATCCAGCGTGTGGGGAGACTGGAAATAATGTTCAATTTCTCTTCCTAGGAACCCAAGAAATGAAAACTAAACAGTAAGTTACTTTGGTGGCTTTACAAACAAGGGAAGGAAATAGAAATGAGCAAACTTTGTTTACAGACAAACTTTCAATGCAGTGCTTGATTTTCTGTGCACGTCTCAAGACAAAGGACTCCAATTTCTGACTTTTTTTTTTTTTTTTTTTTTTTTTAGATTTTTATTTATTTATTTGACAGAGAGAAATCACAAGTAGATGGAGAGGCAGGCAGAGAGAGAGAGAGGGAAGCAGGCTCTCCGCCGAGCAGAGAGCCCGATGCGGGACTCGATCCCAGGACTCCGAGATCATGACCTGAGCGGAAGGCAGTGGCTTAACCCACTGAGCCACCCAGGCACCCCAATTTCTGACTTTTTAAAAATACCCAAAATAATTACACCACAGAATAAAAAATACCAGTATGCACTTTGGAAAAACCATTTGGCAGTACCTGCTAGGACTACATCTACGTATGCCTTATGCCCTACCAATTCCACATCCGGGGATTTACCCAAGAAAAGTGACTGCATATATCCATATACAAGAATGCTCCCGGCAGCTCCATCCATAAAAGCTCAAAACTAGAAATAGCCCATGTGTCCACCAACAACAGACTTGAAAAACCAATGTGGCATATTCATAAAAATGAAATGCTTTACAGTGATTTTTTTAAAGTAACAATCGCAACAATATGGTGGACTCTTGCGACGTAACACTGAGTGACAGATGCCAACAACAGAAGAGTAAGTGTTTGTACAATTCCTTTTATATAAATACCAGGAAGGGGCAAACCTAACTCGTGGTGAGAAAAATTGGAAAGTCATTAGCTCTGGATGGTGTTGACTGAAAGGGGCACAAGGGGACCTTCTAGAAAGCTAGAATATTCTATATCTTGACCTAGGTGGTAGTTCCATATACATACACGTGTTAAAAGTTCATAGATATATATGTATATACATAAATTCATTGAGCTGTACAAGTTTTTGTGCTCTAATACCCCAATAAAAAATTTAAAACTCTTAAAAATTTTTAAATAAAACAGAATAAATGACGTGTGTCAGGACTTTCAAGACCAGAAATACCAGAAAGCTCGGCTGGCCCAGTGGAATGTACACACGAACGGGGCCAGGTTCTCAGTCCCCGTCTCTCGCCACAAGGTGGCTCTCTCCCCTCTCTCAAGTCCTCCCAGTCCTGTGGGAAGAGGAGGGTTGTGTGCTCCTGGGCATGGACTAAAAATGCTGTGTAATGACGCTGGCCTCACTACAGAAGAGTGTAACCCTTTTAAGGCAAAGACCTGAATCTGAGTTCTGCCATTTCCTAGCTGTGTGATCTTGGGAATGTTCCTTAACTTCCCTATGTCTCAGTTTTCACATCTGTACAGTGGAAATAATAACAGTACATACCTTATGGTGTGGTTGTTGTTGGTCATGGTGCTGTAACTGTTATTGTGAAATGAGTTCAGCCTCAGGAAACTCTCAGGACATTACCTGGCCCAGAAGAAGAACTCAATGTTATTATGTGAGTTAATATTAAGAGAGGAAATGTCAGTAACAGAAAGGACAACACCTGGCATCTCACTTCTTCGGGCGGGGGGGGGGGGGCGACAAGCAGGTATTAGAAGTGTGATGATGTGGAGATGGAAAGAGCCTATTCTGTATTCTATGTTCTTTTCTAGAAACTTCTATGTTCTTTCCTAGAACCCGAGGGCCCAGAGGGTTTCACCAGTCTTTCTGTAGCTTTCAGAGGTCTGTACCTCAGTGGGGCAGATAGAATAATGGTCCATCTCCCAAAGATTTCTACAGCCTCATCCCCTGGACCCATAAGTATGTTACCTTACATGGCAAAAATGACCTTGTAGTAACCTCTTAAGTACCTCGAGATGGGGAGGTTATCCTGGCTTACCAGGCAAGATCCAAGGTAATCACCTGGGTCCTTACAGGATGGAGGCAGGAGAATCAGTCACAGAAGCAGAAACGAGAACAGAAGTAGAAGTCAGAGTAATGCGACTAGGAGCCAAGGAATGCAGGTAGCCTCTGGATGCCGGAAAACTCAAGGAGGGGATTCTCCCCCAGAGCATCTTAAGAACAGCGGGTGCCAACAGCATGCCACCCCAAAATGTGTCACTTTGGCATGAAGACTTTTTGAGTTAAACAGCAATCAAGGGGTGGCCTGGATGGCTCAGTCAGCTGAGCGTCCGACCATCAGTTTCAGCCTCAGGTTGTGATCTCGGGATTGTTGGACTGACCCCTCGCAGGACTTCTAAGAATGAAGAGTCTGCCCCTACCCCCACCCTGCTCACATGTGCACTCTCTCTCACATAAATAAAATCTACAAAAAAAAAAAAAAAGGAATCAAAACGCACCAGATTCAATAAAATATCTGTAAACCCTTCCCCCTACAACTCAGTGGACTAAACAGAGTTTAGATGGGGGACCTGGCCCCGGGAGAGAACCATCACCACAGAACTACAGTATGATACGGACTAGGTGTGGTCCACAGGGGAGCCGAGCAAGGCCACTCTGATCAAAGTCCTCTTTTTGGCCCCTTCTGAGTGCTCCAGCAAACATCTGTTTACCAAACATTGGTTTTTCATCTTTGTGTAAACTGTATTCCTTTCCTCTGAAGTCCTAGCCACCTACCCACTCTTCTGTCCAGAAGGACACACAGGCCTCATTTTTCCTGAGTGTCTGGAATTTCTGTGTCTGTGTAGATTCTCCATGTGTACACCCATGACATCTGATTTCCTCCTGTTACCCTGTGCTCATGTCAATCGGATTCTTAGTCCAGCTAGAAGGACCTGGAAGGGGACAGGAATTCCTGCTCCCCGACGAAACATGGCCTTTGATGTTAGCCCTGTAAGGCCTATTTCAGATTTCTGACTCCAGAAACATTATAAGTGTTGGGTTGAGCTGCTAAACTAGGGGTCACTTGTTACAGCAGCAACTGCAAATAAACACACAGAACTCCATGAAATGCCTGAGTGACTTGCTGGCATCTGCAGTTGGGATGTGATTTTGGAGTAGTGTTTTTGGGGTCTGGAGCCAATGGCTAAGAAAGGATTCTTTTTTTTTTTTTTAAGATTTTATTTATTTATTTGAGAGAAAGAAAGAGAGCACAAGCAGGGGGAACAGCAGGCAGGGGCAGGGGGAGCAGGGAGCCGATGTGGGGCTTGATCCCAGGACCCAGGGATAATGACCTGAGCCAAAGGAAGGTGCTTCACTGACTGAGCCACTGAGGCATCCCCAAGAAAGACTTCTTGAGACTTGAGATGTCTTTGGTGCAGAAAGGGGATATTATTAAAACAAGGGGCCGAAAGAGCGGCTGCCCCGGGACCTGAGAAGCAATTGATTCTGTAATTTAGAGGTGGGGGAGGTAAAAACAAAAGCAAGTTCCAGAAGGACTTTCCTATGGGAAAGAAGACTCAGGGGATCCTGGAGCCCTGGCTATTGTCAAACTAAGGTGGTTTTTCCCTCTGGCAAAGTGTTAACAGTAAGACGGTTGGGAGTTTCCGGAGGGGAAGAAGGTTACACTCGCCTGCCTCCAGTATTTGTCTATGGGCTGCAGCTTATAAGGACATGTCATTTTATCTACATCTCCCTCTGCCTTTGTTTCCCATATCAGTTGTACATCTTAATTTCCTTCATTTATTTAAACAGGACAGGCAGGGGCACCTGGGGGCTCAGTGGGTGAAGAGGCTGTCTCCAGCTCAGGTCAGGATCTCAGGGTCCTGGGACCCAGGACCCCGTGCTGGGCTCCCTGCTCAGTGGGAAGCCTGCTTCTGCCTCTGCCTCTCTCCCTCCCCCTGCTTGTACTCACTCTCAAATAAATAATAAAATAAAATAAATAAACAGGATGCCCAATCTCATGGTTCAACATTCAGTACGTACACACAACCACTTCAGCTGAAGCCACGTGTACCCTCGGACCCTGCGCTGCGAGTTCTGCCTACATATTCAACAGAAAGGTAGGTCCACCCAAGGACCTCGACAAGAATGTTCCTAGCAGCACTATCTGTCATTGCCAAACACTGGAAGTGACCCAAATGCCCGTCAGCGGCAGAATGAATAAATAAACACACTCATCATTTCCTGCACAGCCACCTCGGGGCCCTGAATCTGCCCTTCTCAATGCTCACGGAAAGGAGGAGCATCTGGAAGACTGACGCCCACCCCTCCCCCGCAATAAATATTATAATATCAACAGTCAGTGTTTGGGGGTGTCTACAAGCACAGAGAGGCTGAATCACTGTCCATGCGTCAACTGATCTCATCCTCACAGAACAGTCTAAGGTCAGTGCTTTTATTATCCCCATTGTACAGATGGGGAAACTGAGGCATGGGATGTCTAAATAAGACACCAAGGTATGCTTGCTAGTGCAGAACGAGCATTTGAACCCAAGCAGTCTGACTCTGCTACAGGAGAAGGAGACGTGGAAAGTCGCAAGTGGATGCAGCCTGGGAGCGGCAAGCTTGTCCCCTCACAGCTGGGGCACATAGAACATTAGGGTCGCAAACTGCAAGGGGCCAATGGCCCCTAATCCTTGGGCTGGCCCCACAAAGGGGAGGCCTTCCCAGGAGGCTGATGGGCACTGGCTGAGGGGAGTGTGGGTCTGATCATTCCAGCTCCAAGCTGGATGACAGGACGCTTGTTCCCGATCTAATGACCAGTGCTGGGAAAGCCCTTTAGGGACACCATGGAGGGCACAGCGGTGGAGGTGAGGGAGTTAGGAGTAACTTCAATATTGCAAAAGCCCAACACCTGAGCCAGGTCCTCCGCTCTGGGCCAGAATATCACCCCTGAGTGGCCAGGACGTCCTGCTCGTCCCCCTCTGTTCCCAGACCAAGGACCAGAAGAGCTGAGTTCTGACTGCTAAAACACGGAAATGAACGAATATTCCAAAGGCATCATGAGGAACAATACATTTTCCAAAGGTGGAAGAACGGGACTTGGGTTTGCCGGATCAGCTATAAAAGCTTTGCTGTTACTAGAGGCATGAGCCTCTCAAAGGCTGTGAGCCCCGAGGACAGGGAGGCCACTCCAGGAGACCAGGACCCAGGAGCCACCCACACCCAGAGTTACTGGAAGAATGACAGTTCTGGTCTGCGTAATGCATGGACAGGCCTCTGTGCCAGGACAACTGTCTCTAAGCTGCTGGTGACAGCGCAGCCAGCCTCACTTTGGCTGGGGAGATTCTAGAACTATCTGGGTCCAGTTATTTTTACAAGCAGCAAAAGTCCTGGGAAACTGGCTAGAGCAAACCACTAAATTTCTCTCACTTGTAAACTGGAGATAATCATCATTCTGGCTATGACAATTAAGTGGCCTCCTCTTGTCACGTGCAAGAACCGGGTGGGGATACAAGTCTGTGAGGCCTGGAGCTTACATAAGAACCAAGAGGGAAGGTGTTGAAATGAACTCAAAAGATCTTTTGGGTGGGGGAGGGGCATGGCACCTGGCTGTCTCAGTCGTGGCACATGCAACTCTTGATCCCGGGGTTGTGGGTTTGAGCCCCACCTTTCTACACCCTAATGTTGGGTGCAGAGATGACTTAAAAAAAAATAAAATAACAGATCTTGGGATGCATAAAACCCTCGTTTGCACCTTTATTTACAAATGAATTCTTCATTGAGCTAAGACAAAACTTAAGAAAAAACTAGACTGATGTACATTTGATAGATCAAAATGATGTACATTTTGATAGATCAAAATGAACTAATCTAGATTAAAACCTTGGGGTTGGGGGAGCCTGGCGGGCTCAGTCAGAAGAGCATGGGACTCTTGATCTCAGCGTTGTGAGTGTGAGCCCCATGTTGGGTGTAGAGATGACTTAAAAAAGAAAAAAAAAATCTTAAAAAACAACAGGTAAAGCAGTGACTAATTATAATTAAACAATGTCAAGGCATTGGCTCATCAACCAGCAAACATGGATGCAAGCAAAGCTTCTGGCCCGCCTCCTGCAGACAGCCACACCCAAATGAGAAACATGGGTACGACAGCTTTGCTGAGCCACCCTCTCCTGCTCTGTTCCCTTCCGCCCCATGAACCCTGTCCACTCTGAGTCTAAGGGTTTCCTTCAAGGAAGCCCTGCATGGGAGCTCCCTGGGGTCCTCTCTCCAAAGGCCTCCCACCTCTCCTGCCCAGGAGCAGAAGCCAAGAAGCCCGAGCTGTTTGAACTAAACAGAGACTGCAATGCTGGCCGTGGTCCTTCCCCCAGGAAGGCTATAGTCACAGGAGCTCTGGCGTGGCCATGCGCCTCGCTTTCGCCAACAGAAGGAGGGCGAGGGACAGACAGAGTGCCGGTTTCAAGCCTGGGTCTCATCTGAGGGGCCTTGCACGTTTCTGGTTGTCCTTTTGCACCCACACAAGAACAATCTCAGGCTAGCCCGCTGGCAAGTCTCCCAGCTACCCTGAGAAAGCCCCAGCTAGATCGGTGCCAGGGTGACCCCCAGACCTAGGAGCAAACACAGCCAAGCCCGGGAGACCCAGCCGGCCAGCCCTGCCAGCCCTGTCAGACTGCCCGCCGGTGAAGTCCGCTTCAATAAGGGAGGCTTCGGACAGAATGGTGGGTGGAGAGAGGAGCAGGGAAGCGCAGCCCAGCAGAGTGAAGGGTTGGAGAACCAGGGGTGAGGGAGAAGAGGCTGCTTTTGATCAGGCAGTCAGGGAAGTCCACTGGGAGGAGGTGACCGCCAGCAGATGCAGGAAGAAGAGAGAGAGGGAGCTCGACGCGGTCAGAGAGGGCGCAGCCAGGGCACAGGCCAGGAGGCAGGCATGCAGCTGACGTGCTTGAAGAAGGGAGTGCAGCAGGCAGGGAGCAGGGTGCAGGAGGGGGCGTCCGAGCAGCAGGGAGCGAGGAGGGTGCGTGCTATTGCTGCGGCGATTAAATGCGTTAAAATGTGGAAGGCGCTGAGGACAGTGCCTTGCTTATGGCGAGTGTCCAGAAAGTGTCAGCCTTTGCTTTACTGTTGGCTTTTTTAGTCCCAAAATGCAGTGTCCTAAGAGGAAAATCCCCATGGGACGATTGCCCCTTCCTGGAATTAAGAAGAAAGAGGTGCACGGCGGGGCGGGGCAAGAAATCTGAAACCCAGTTTGTTCCCTAAAACATTCATTTTGTGTTTCATGGTAATTCCTCCCAGAAACCGCTGATAGGGAGAGGAAGAGCAAGTGAGGCAAACCTCAACCCACCTCTGAGAGGCTGGGTACATCTGGGGAACCCTCCATGTGGCCTGCCCCACCTGAGCATTTGTGGGTGCTGGCCCATGGCTGATACACCGCCCCCAACTGTCCCCTCCACAAAGACAGGAACAGCTAGGTGGTTAAAAACTAAGTTGGGGGGCACCTGGGTGGCTCAGTCATTAAGTGTCTACCTTCAGCTCAGGTCATGATCCCAGGGTCCTGGAATCGAGCCCCTCATCGGGCTCCCTGCTCTGTGGGGGTGGGGGGAAGTAAATTAAAAAAAAATAAAACCCAAGTTGGTCCCACAGCCAGACAATCCCCTGTCGCAAGCTGTGCATTCTCAGGAAGGTGACTTCACCTCTCAGAAGCTCCATTTCCCCATCTGTAAAATGGGTCCAACACTAAGACCTTCCACTTCACAGAACTGGACGTGAGGATGAAATGACATGATTCATGGATACCACTCCGAACTCAAGAACTCCACACATCTGTGCCACGAATATTCACAGAGCACCGGCTGAATGCCAGTCACTCTCCCTGGTACTGGGGACACAGCAGCGATCAAGACAGACACAATCTCTGCCCCTGACGAACTTACATGTCAGTGGGGATCAGGAGGTACAAACAATGGACAAGACAGAGCTAACTATACGATACGGTAGCTGCAGCATCAAAACATGGTAGGGAAGTGTCAAAAAAAAAAAAAATGGAAGCAGGGAAGGATAAAAGTGTCAAAGAGTGTGTTGTGCAGGGGTGAGGACTGTTCATTGAGATGGCCTGAGAAGACTTCATGGAGAAAGCAATTCGCGGAGTTAATGTGTATAAATTGCTTGGAACTGTCCTTAGCACACCCGAAACACTGCAAAGTGCAGGTGACACTGTGGATGGCTGGGGAATGGGCATTCCAAGCAGAGGGAACAGCAAGTGCAAAGGCCCTGAGGAGGGAACAGGCCTTTATTGGCGTAGGTCGCTGAGCAGCCGGCATGGCTGGAGAGGAACGGGCAGGGGGCAGCATGCCAGCAGGTGGAAGGGAGACAGGAAACAGGAGCTGAACCCCTTCAGGCCTGTGGGCCATAGTGAGGCTATGGTGAGGCCACGGGCCTTTCCCTCCTGAGTGAGGAGGGAAGCTGCTGCCATGTTTCAAGAGCTCGCTGTTTTTGGTAATAGTCTCATTTCCCTCATTCACCACCTTTGTGAAAAGACAACTTCCTCTCTCTCCTTTTCTTCCACTCTGAGTGGCCTGCCCACTGGGGATGATGCCTGCCCACACTGCCCCTCCTCTCACATCTCAGGGGAAGGACTTAGAGAACCTTTGATCACATGGTTCTGTAAAACGCGCATGACATTTCTAGGAACTGGGAGTCTTCGGGTCTGGGGACTACATGACTGGGAGTTTATGCTGTTCTGAATTTTGGTAACTGTCAGATTGGAGATGAGCCTCTGACACAAATATGTTACGAGATCAGGTATCCCAGTACAAAAGAATGCCTACACAGTCACTAACACCACTTGAGGGGAGAAAAAAGAAAAGAAAAAGGAAGAGCACTGCCTTAGGAGAAACATGAACTTCTAGGAAAAGATAATTTAAACAACAGAGGGAAAGGATTAAGAGCTTGAGCCCATCTGCTCAGGATTCAAGTCAGGACTCTGTAACTCCCCAGCCACCAGGCCTCTGCTGCCAGGCTCAGCGGGAGGGAGGCAGCCAAGGGCGCCATCTGAGAAGGCACCGAAGGTGTGTCCCAACACGAATGTGGATGACTACGTGGTTTATTCTAGAATTGGGTATTTCTGCTGAGCGATCTCCACCCTAAAGCCCCAGAACAGAAGAAATGACCATAGAAATCAGAAGACTTATTTTTTAACCTAATGCTATAGAGAGTAAAGACTTCTTTCACTCCTCCCCTGTCTCCAAATTCACCTGTTACCACAAGCACCTTGACCTCACTCCCAGCACCTCAGTCCTGCGTGGATTGGGCCCTAGCAAACATCTTTAGGTTTTTTTGTTTTATTTTTAAGGTTTTATCTATTTTTGCGAGAGAGAGAGTGCACAAAGAACAGGGGGGCAGAGGGAGAAGCAGACTCCCCGCTGAGAGGGGAGCTGGATCCCAGGACACCCGGATCATGGCCCAAACTGAAGGCAGACGCTTTACCTCCCAAGCCACCCAGGCAAGTATCTTTAGTTGTATTCATTCCTTCCTTTAGGGGCTTTCCATGACTCTGGACTCCGAGGGTCCAATGGTGGACAAAACAGACTCAGACCCTGCCCCAGAACAAGTCCTAATCCACAGAAAGTGCTCCACAAAAGCTTTCAGAATGAATAAAAAATGGTCTCTCTCTTTTTAAACTCTCTACTGGCAGAAAAGAGAGCTGACAACTGTATGCATGACCCTCCAATTTTGTCTTTGAAATCTGCTGGCTCCCAAGCTCCAAACTGGATTACAGAAGAAAATCCCAAGGCCAAGGTTCTTTCCCAAATGCGCCCCGACCTATTTCTGAAGCCTCTTGGGGTGACTCCCTCCCACGCAAAGCTGCACCCTCTTCCCAGAACAAGGCGGGTTCTCTAGCGCCTTTGCTACTTGTGGCTTAAAGCCCTGCCACAACGCCACCTCCTCCAAGAAAACATGCTGGCAGCCCAGCAGAGGCCACTGGTCAGTGTTTGTGCGGCAAGATTTAGTTGAATGCTGTGTCCACTCCTCACCCCCTCCCCGCTCCGTGAGCTGGAGAAGCCAGCCAGGAGCGGCCCGTGCTCCTCGCCGCCGCCAGAGGGCGCGATCAAAACACCAACCGGCCCTCCTGGTTTCAAAGCCTCCCGCGCCTCCCAGGTGCTCTGAGAGTTACCAAGTAAGATGCTTGCTGGGTTCAAATCCTGGGCGGGCCACTGATGCGGAAACTCTGAGCTAGTGGCATCACCTGTCCAGGCCTCTGTTTCTACACAGTGTCGTCAGGGGGATGAAACAGATGGCTTCCTATAAAGCCCTTGGAACAGCGTCAGACACGTGGGCCGTTCCCAGTAGTGGCTGTGGCTGCCCCATTGCTAAGAAGCTGCTTCTCTGCTTCCTAAAGAGACTATCACAAGAGCAGAGGCGAGTGGGGACACAGCACCCCAGGCTGGAAAGGAGGACTGATGGACAGACAGAGGGATGGAAAGATGAGTGGATGTGTTTCAGCAAGCAGAGTAAGAACGTTAACCATAGCATTTAAGTAAGGGGTACAAAAGCATCCATTGTTAAATGATTACAACGTATGTTTGAACTTTTTCATTAAAAGTGTTTGGGAGGGGCCGCAGGGTGACTCAGTCAATTAAGCTTCTGACTCTTGATCTCTGCTCAGGTCTTGATCTCAAGGTCATGAATTCAAGCCCAGCATTGGGCCCCATGCTGGGTGAGAAGCCCACTTAAAAAAAAGAATGCTGGGGAGTGTGTTGAGTCAGCAAGAAATTTGGATGAAATTGGTTAGAGAAGCCAAGAAACAAAGAATTTCTCTGGGACTTTCCACAGAAACCACAGCTCCTTCCCTGCAGCATTCAGGAATGAATTATGCCAACTAAGAAGCCTCAGCTCTGGGGGAAGCCTGACAGCAGAAAAATGAAGAGCAGAAAGCCTCAGAGCCAGTGCTCCCACTTCTCAGAAATCCTGTCATCACATCCTGAGATCTGTTTAGCATCTGAGCTCATTTATTACTTGATCAACAAACGTTTGCTGAAACCCTCCTCTGTGCCTAGCCCTGAGCTGGGCAGCACCAAAAACACAGGCTGGCCCTGCCCTCAGGGGACTCTGAGTCCAGGGGCAGAGACAGACTCACTCTTCTGACAGAGACCGTCTCGAGTGTCAGAACATCTATGGGAGAAGCCCAGGGGCTGTGGGAGCCCCAGAGGAGGCACCTGGTTCAGATGGAGGCCGGAGAGGGCTTCCTGCTGGAGAAGACATCGGAACTGAGTCTTGAAGGAGTATGTGTCAGTCAGGTAGAGAGAGGGGAGGACAAGGGAAAGGCATCCTCAGCAGAAGGAACGGCACGCAGAAAGGTGGGAGGTGACTGCAAGAGTGTAATGCTCCCAGTGAACCCCAAGTCCAGTTTACCTGGAGCACGAATGTGAAGAAGGGGCGAGGCTGAAGGAAGCATGAAGCCATCCACATGATGCCGAAGGGCAGGGATGGCCTCCTACGCCACAGTAAAGCACGTGGATCTCATCCTGACAGTGCCAGGGAGTCATGAAAAGGTTACGGACAGTGGGAGGACTTGAGCAGATGTGCAAACAGATGAAGCAGGAAGGAAATGTCAGTCAGGACTGGCTAAGTTATGCCACAGTAACAAACATCCCCCAGAATTCAGTGGCTAAAACAGATGACATTGATTCCTTGCTCGTATGACATGCGTCATGGATCTGTAATGACCCTGTTCCCCCTCCTCTTCATTCCACAGCCCTGGCTGAGCAAAGCTCTGCCACTGGAAACGTTAGTGAGCATGTGGGGAATTGCAGAGAACATGGAGAATCACACAATCTGCCCAAATGCTTCCTAGTGGGAGCCCCTCCCACCGCTTCTTTGGCCACCACCAAGTTGCATGACCGTGCAATTCTTAAGGCATGGGAGAATGTGATCCCCCCACAGGCCCAGGAATAGAGGAAGACTGACCACCAATGGCCAGGAACGATGGCCACCACAGGATGTGAGTGTGGAAGCAGAAAGAACAACGGGGAGTAGGCCAGAAATGAAGAAGTCCAGACTCGGGGGGCAGCAATGGAAGATGTGAAGATTTGAGGAACATTCGGGAATCACACAGAATTCTGTACCTGCTGGCAGTCTGTCCCGATTTCTTACTCTATCAAATCAGCCGACACACAAAAACAATCAGAATAACAATCAGGTGAAATGGGGAGATGTTGGTCAAACGGTACAAACTTCCAGTTACAAGGTGAGTAAGTTCTGGGACCTAATGTGCACTATAGTGACAATAGTGAAAAATGTTGTATTGTATATGTGAAAGTTGCTAAGAGAGCAAATCCCTTTTTTTTTAGTTCTATTTATGTAACTTATCTCTACACCCAATGTGGGGCTTGAATTTACAACCCTGACTGAGCATGCCAGGCACCCCTTTTTTCTTTTTTTAATTGAAGTATAATTAACATAGAGTGTTATGTGAGTTTCAGGTGTATAATATAGTGATTCAACACATCTATACACACTCCATGCTCATGGCCACAAGTGAGGTCCTCCGACCCCATCTCCTATTTCACCCATCCCCCACCCACCTACCCTCTGGAAACCACCAGTTTGTTCTTTATATGTAAGAGTCTGTTTTTTTGGTCAAAGACAGTAAATCTTTTTTTTTTTAAGATTTATTTATTCATTTATTTTACAGAGAGAGAGAGAAAGGGAAGGGAAATGCATGAACTCCAGGGAAGAGGGGGGCATAGGGAGAACAAGAGAAGCAGACTCTGCGCCAAGCACAGAGCCCTATATGGGGCCAATGCTACAACCCTGAGAACACAACCTGAGCTGAAATCAAAACTCAGATGCTTAACCAATTGAGCCACCCAGGTGCCCCACAGAAAGAATAAATCTTAAGCATTCTCACCACACATACAGACAATTGTTAACTATGTGAGGTGACAGATGTGTTAATAAGCTTGAATGTGGTACATTTCACAATGTACACGTGTCTCAAATCATTATTTTGTACACCTTAAATTCATACAAGTTTTAGTCATCAATTATACCTAAATAATTCTGGGAAAACCAGCCAGGTGGCCATTGGACCAAAAATGGCTCTTTAGTACTGCGTGGAATAGGAGCGAAAATTCGTACACCCAGTACATGTCTACACCAGCACCATTCCAAGAGAAACAGAATGCGAGCCACGCATCCTTCTAAATCTTATGGTAACCATGTTAGAAAAAGCAAAGAAACAGGTGAGATTAATCACATTTTAATGCAATATATCCAATATATTATCATTGTAGAATGGGGTCCACACAGACATTACTAATGGGGTATTTTACATTCTTCTACTTTTTCTGCTAAGTCTTCAAACGCAGTGCTTCTCCATTCGGACCAGCCACATTTGAGTGCCCAGTAGCCCCATGTGGCTTTTGCACTGCAGATCTGGACAAACTAGCCAATCACTATGCCCTCACAAGAGCCTTGCAAAGCAGTACTGCTTCTGTTTTATAGATAGAGAAACTGAGGCACAGGAAAATGAAGGGACTTGCCCCAAGTCACCAACGGGGGGAGGAGCCGGGCTGTGAACCCCAGCAATGGCGCCCCATGCATGCAGAGCCTATGTGGGCTCCTACACAGGCCCCACATGAGGCCGGGGGAGCGAGCGCATATAGGGGCCCCTCCCACTCTCACCGGAGGTTTCCGCAGATGAGGATGATTCTGGAGAACACTGAAGAAACCTGCACTGGTTCCAGGCAGGCAGATGTGGGTGGGCATGAAAAAGCATGGGAAAGGAATGGGTCATTGCCTCTCACTTGCCACAGACTGCCAAGGCTTTAGGAAGATCCCCTGTGCATCTGGCTGCAGACCACAGGCTGCGAAGCCACGGACTCTGGTGGGCTGCAGCAGAGAGCTGGGGGTGAGTCCCTGGGAAGGCCCAGACCCAGGAGGGCTGAGGTGGCGAGGCCTCTCTTCAGTGGCCCATCTGGTGTCCAGCTCTGCACTGAAAACCCCAGTGTCTTGTGTAATGACCCTCCTTTCCAAATGGAGAAACCAAGGCTCAGAGAACCTGTGACTTGTCCAAGGTCACACAGAAAGAACAGAAAGGATGGACCAGGAAGGACAAAAAAGTCCCCCCTAATCCCCATCCCATGGCCACCCAATTTTCTTTCCAGAGGTATGGGTACTAACTGCCTTGCAGTATTTCCTCAACCATTTTAGGCTATACAAGCATTCACACCAGTAATCATTTTTTTTTAAGATTTTATTTATTTATTTATTTAAGAGAGAGAGAGGGGGAGAATCTAAAGCACACTACTCCTCTGAGTCCAGAGCCTGATGCAGGGCTCGATCCTACAACCCTGAGATCATGACCTAAGCCGAAATCCAGAGTCAGACATGCCACCGACAGAGCCACCCAGGGGTTCCCTGCATGTATATATTTTAACACAGAAATGGAACACTGTTCTGAATCTTACTTTTATTTTTCCCTTAACGATATTATCTTCGTGATCTCTCCAGATTAACACATATGGATGTGCCTCGTTTTTGTTTTTGTTTTAAATGCCCAGAGACATTAAACTATCTGAATGTAGCATAATGAGCTTAACCAGGCTCCTCTTCGGAACGTCTGGGTTATTCCTCGTTTTCTGCCATTACAAACATGCCTGGAATTAGTATCGCGTGGGCAGACCTCCTGCCAACCACAGGAGGCCAGGCCTGTAGGGTAAGTTCCCTGGAGGAAAACAGCGGAGTCAAAGTGATGTGCGTTTGTCACTCTGAAAAACATTTCCACGCTGTGCTCCAGGCTCCCACCTCCGCTCCCCGTTGACCGCCCATCCCTCCAAAGGGTTCCTGGCTCTCTCCGTGTTGTTTAAAGGTTTTGCAGGGAGACGGTCTTCACGTAGTACTTATGTAATTACAATTAAATAAGGCCTTCGTTAAAAACACAAACCTGGGGAGGAGAGAAACCAGCAGGGCCAGTTTAGGCTCTGCCGGATGGTGTCCCCTGTCACACCTGCCAGGTCCCCAGCGAGACCTGTCTGATGCTGAAATCCATCTCTCAAGCATAAACATGGGCCTCAAAGGCCTTGGGGAAAAAGGCAGGGATGAGCTGAGGTCATTTTGCCTCTGTTGCTTTTCACCAGAACTAGACTCTCCTGCTCTCCGCTTTCCCTTCCTTCTCCTCCCTCTTCTCTCTCAGACTTCTGTCTCCCGGAGCACCGGTGCTCAACCCGTCCTAACTAACGCCCAGTTCAGTGAAGGAATGCTGTAGTTATGCAGAATCTGGCATTTTTCTTTTCTTTTTTAAAAAAGTTTTTATTTATTTAATTTTGTGAGAGAGAGAGAGGAGGGGAAGGGGCGGAGGCAGAAGCAGGCTCCCCACTGAACAGGGGACCCCACATAGGGCTCGATCCCAGGACCCTGGGATCATGACCGGAGCTGAAGGCAGAGGCTTAACTGACTGAGCCTCCCAGGTACCCCAAATCTGGCATTTTTCACAAGAAAAGAGGAAAGGAAGAGCAGAGCTTTGAGCTTAGAACTGGAAACTGGAAAAGCAAAACAATATTCTATTTTAAATACATTAATCTGGGGCACCTGGGTGGACAGAAGAAGACCCACGTTACCTCCATGACGCTCCTGCCAAAGACGCTTGGTCAGACGTGGATTCTAAGAAGATACTGGACAAGTGCATGTTTACGGACATCCACCCCCAAACCAGCCTGTCATTTCTGCAAGAGTCATGAAGTTCAAGGAAAGAATGAAGAATGTTTCCAGACTAAAGGAGGACACAGAGACATGCAAGGTCACGCAGTGCAAGAATCCAGACTGGAACCTTTACTGGGACAAGACAGAAGCCATAGTTGGGACAGCCGGCGACAACTGGATGGAGTGTAGGGACTGGGGGGCAGTAACTGATCGATGCTAATACTACTCATCTGGGAGGCTCTACAGGAAGAGGGCCTTGTTCATGGAAAAACACATGGAATATCCACAGGTGACGAGCACGCTACTGGCAACTCACTCTCGGACCGTTTCAGAAAAAGAATTTCTTTGTACCATACTCACAACTTCTCTGTAATCTTGAGATCCCGCCAGTTAAAAAAATATTCAGGCAGTGTTTTTAAAAACTTGTTTGAGCACACGGCAGGTGGGGGGCAGTGAGAAACACATCTGACACCAAGACCAGCGTGAAACCCATTTGCAAAACAGAAATGAAAATGTCACCGAACGAAACCTAACATTGCTTCAAAAGGGAAGAGCAAATATGGGTTTATAAATTGTTACTGTAACACAGGAAAATAAATTCCAAGAGCAGCAGTAAAGACCCAAGCCCAAGAAACACTGCAGGAGACTCCGTGGACTCTGTGACCTACAATTTTTGTCCAGTCCTTTGGCAAGGACGTTATAATAAGGACAAAACGTGCTGTGATTGTAGCACGCCCTGAGTGCCACAGATACCGCTTAATCCTTGCAATCATCTTATGAGGAAGGTCATCTTAATTCCCAACTTAAAGTTGATGCATCTGAGGCTGGAGAAAGGTGACATAACCTGCCCAAGGCCAGCCGGCTAGGAATGGGCGGAGGTGGCATGGAGTCTTAGCCTGATTGTCACGACACCTTGCGGAAGGGACATCATTATCCCCCACTTGACAGATTGGGTAACGAGTTTCAGAGAAACTAAAGGGCCAGCCCAGAGCCATGCTGATTTTGGAAAACCCCAGACGGGTTCCCAAGAACAGTCCAGCACCGTCGGGGAGACTTCCTGTCAATGCTGAATCCTGAATTAGGAGCCTTGGGCTGTCCATGGAGAGCTTTGCTATCCAATGTGGTAGCCACTAGCCATATACGGCTGTTTAATTAAAATTCATTAAAATTACAACTCTGTGATGTCTCATGCTTATTTTTTTTTTTTTACGATTTTTTTAAAGTAAACTCTACACCAAACGTGTGGTTCGAACCCACAACCCTGAGATCAAGAGTCACATGCTCTCCTAGACTGAGCCAGCTGGGCACCCCTCACCATTTTTCAGCATGTGCTCATGGCTACCACACTGGCCAGCACAGACTACAGGACATCTCCATCATCATCACCAGAAGTTCTATTAGGGTGGAAACTAGAGATTGCTTTGCAAGGGCTCAACAATCAATCAATCAACCGACCAAACTTCCTTCCTTCCTTCCAAGGACTCAATGATCAACCAACCTACCTTCTTTCCTTCCTTCCTTCCCTTCCTCCATCTCTTCTTTTTTTAAATTTATTTGAGAGAGAGAGAGCACAAGCAGGGGGAGCAGCAGAGGGAGATGGAGAGGGAAAGCAGACTCCCCGCTGAGCAGGGACCCTGATGCAGGACTTGATACCAGGACCATGGGATCATACGTGAGCCAAAGGCAGACACCCGAACAACTGAACCACACAGGTGTCCCGATTCTCTTTCTAAAGGGGGAACTGGAATATTCCAGATAGTCTTTAATTAAATAACAAATGCATGAACCTCCTATCAGACTGTTGGTTAACAAGCACATTTTACTGTGTTTTTCACTGAAGTGGTACAGCCCAATTTTTCACATAAACCAGTAAGTCAGGAAAAATAGCCCATTGGCCCCAAACCCCAAGTGGGTTTCAATCCATGGTCATGATACCTAATGGTGCCTGGACACTTCACCATGTGGATTTCTAATCCACTGGGTCGAAGCCCCAGACCGTGCTTTGGTATCTGGCATTCTCAAAGAAAGACACGTTGGAGAAAACAGGAAGCAAACAAAACGTCTACCAATAATAGCAGCTACAGAGAAGTAAACACTCTTCCCGGCGAGGGTGGTCAGGTGGTTGGTGGACCTCATCTTCATCATTCTCATGCTCTTCTGGGGAAGCACTCATGATTTCACCCATTTCTACAAATAAGCCACAGCGGCTCACAGAAGCCAAGTCCTGGCCCGGATCCACACAGGCCAGAAACACGGGAGTATGAATGTGGATCTCGAGCTGTACTGGCAGCTTCTTCCAGGAATGGATTTACCGTGTGTAAAGCCAGCCCAGCAGGGACACCGACTCCAGCCTCCCAGCAGTCCTGACTCGGCCCCACTGCAAAGCTCGTCCAGACAACCGTCAGAGCAAACAGGGTCACAGGACACGAAGTACTGGATCCCGGCTAAGGACAGACAGGTCAGAGGCAGGGTGGAGATGAGGACGGAGGACAAGCTTGAAGAGGAGGAAATGAAGAGAGGTTTAAAAAGATTACAGAGTGAGGGGTAATTCTCCAGGGGGCTGAACTTTTCCCCGTCTGCGGCTGTATTCTCCAACCGGGGTCCAGGGCTAGCTGCCATCACTGCCACCATGGGAACTGAAATCAGAGGTCTTTTCTAGCACCCCCATGTAGCCACCTACATCTGAGCGCTTGAAAGGCAACTGGGGAACAGAATTTTAAATTTTAATTCATTTTAATGAACTCAGACAGAAATGTGTATGCGACCCACGGTTAGCGGCTACCATACTGAACACCACCATACTACACGGTGAGCTACAGGTGAGGGCAGGGCCTCCCCAGCTGTGTCCCCCAATTTCCAATAGGAGAACTAGCTGTTCTGGGGCACCCTCTGGGGTCAAGCTCCCTGGGTTGAAATCCTCGCTCTGGGAGACCTTGAGGAAGTGACGGAAGCTTGTTTGTACCTCAGTGTTTGCCTCTGTAAAATGGAACATCAGGAAGTGGGCCTGGAAAAGTGTTGGAAGTCATCGAATCTACGTGCAGAGCAAATGAACCTGCATTGCCGTGATCTTTCCAACTTGTCTGCTTGAGATTTTTTAAATAATAAATGTTGGAGGGGCACCTGGGTGGCTCAGTGGGTTAAGCCTCTGCCTTCAGCTCGGGTCATTATCTCAGGGGCCTGGGATCAAGCCCCGCTTCAGGCTCTCTGCTCAGCGGGGAGCCTGCTTCCTCCTCTCTCTCTGTCTGCCTCTCGGCCTACTTGTGATCTCTCTGTCAAATAAATAAATAAAATATTTTTTAAAATAAAAATAAAATAATAATAATAATAATAAACGTTGGAAAAGCAAATGCTTATCCTACTCCATAAGACGGCCCTGAGCATTCCGTGGGGCCCATAAAGAACTTATCTCAGGGCCCGGCACCTAGAAACAATGGAGGCCGTAAGACATAAGCAAGCATTTATCTGGCAAACATCTCCTCTTTGTCACATGCCAAAGACATAAAGACAGAAGAAACAGTAACACAGAGTGAGCACCTTCTACATGCCAGGTACTGCCCTAACCATTTACATGTATTAACTCATTTTAATCCTCACAACCCTCTGAGGCAGGCACGCTACTATTATATACTTTAGAACAGTATTCTTGTTGTTGCTTCTTGTTCTTTTTTTTTTAAATATTTGACATTTCTTTGTTTGCCACTGACTTTCTCTTCTATGACCAGAGTATATTTGTCTAAATTGGGCAATTAACACTGGACATAAATTATCGAATTTGTGAGCTTTCTTGAAATTGTTTTTTCCAGTTGCTTAAATCATGTCTCTTGTAGCAAAAGAAAATTCTGGCTCCTGCGTGCATTCTGTGGCCAGGCCTCCTCATTCCCCTTTCACGTGGGACAAGGTCTCTGTCGTCCTTTGTCCCCTAACATGGGTGTTTCTGAGGAACAGAGGTCAGCTGCTTTGTGGATGGTCCCTCAGTTTGGGCGTGTCTGATGGGCCCACATGGTTAGATTCAGAACGGTGTGCCCAGTACCACGGAAGCGACACTGTGTCTTTCTCGGACATCGTGTCAGCAGGCCCATGATGTATGTCTGTCCCATTACTCGTGATGTTAACTAACTCTGATCACTCAGTTAGCCGCTGCTTCCAGGTTGTCTGTCTGTCCATCCTTTCTTCCTTCCTCTCTCTTTCTTTTCTTTTTTTCCTTCCTTTCCTTCCTTCCTTTTAAAGGACTTTATTTTTACGTAATCTCTATGCCCCACATGGGGCTTGAACTCAGTATCTTGAGATCAAGAGTCATGTGCTGCTTGGACTGAGCTAGTCAAGCACAGGGGTAGGGGAAGTGGGGGGTCTCTTTATGTTAATATTATAATAATATTAAAATATTTAATATAAATATTAAAATATTAATCATATAAAATAATAATGTTATGTTAATATTCCTTCCTATGAAATGAAGTAGCTGATGGGGAGATCATTTTTGACCATGTAAATATCTTACTCCTTAAACTTAACCCCACTAGTTTCAGCATCCATCAAGTTTTTTCCAACACCACCAAGCAATTTCTCATTTCTGACACCTTTACCTGGACAGTGGCAGTCCCCACAGGTGAAGGGCTCAGTGCCACAACCCCCCCCCTCAATGCAATGTCCCTGATTCAGGTGCTTCCTACCAAGTGTGGAGGTTCCCACAACCCCCTCCTTGCTGGAGCGGCTCACAGGACTCAGTAACATTTTACTTACTACATCACCAGTTTATTATAAAAAGATATAACTCAGAACAGCCAGATGGAAGAGATGCATGGGGTGAGGTACGGGGGAGCCTCCATGCTCTCCAAGTGTAACTAGGCCCCAACTAGAGCCCGGAGATCACCGACTCAGAAGGTCTTCAAATATCCCATCCTTCTGCATAGGTAAGACTGATTACATCACTGGCTACCAGGGACTGATTGGATCCCCTGCCCCTCTCCCTTCCCAGGTGGCTCAGACCTCTCAGACCAGGTGGGAATGAAAGTTCCAACCCTCTAGTCACCTGACCGGTTCCCCAGGCAACCAGCCCCCACCCATCGGCCCCCCTCATTACCATAATATCAGGTGTGATGGAAAGGGGTTTGTTATGAATATGAAGACACTTTGATTGCTCTTATCATTCAGGAAATTTCACAGGTTTTAGGAGCTCTGTGCCAGAAACCCAGCCAACGACCACATATATATTTCTTATCACAAATCAAACTATCACAGCATCTATTATTGGCTCTTGCCTGAGTCAGTTATTCTCATGAAGGTTCCCAAATGGTGAGTTCTGATACTGCCACACCCTCCACGGTCACGAGTTGACCTGTGACTGCAAGAAAGAGCTTTCACTTATTTACTTATTTATTGATTTACACCCTTTTTAAAAACAGATTTTATTTATTTATTTTGAGAGAGGGGGAGCAGGGTGGGAAAGCAGAGGGAGAGGGAGAAGCAGACTCTGCGCTGAGCATGGATCTGGACACAGGGCTTGATCTCACCACCCTGAGATCATGACTTGAGCTGAAATCAAGAGTCTGACGCGTAACCAACTGATTACCCAGGTGTCCCAATTAATTCACACCCTTAATATCACTATGTAGTCACAGATTCCTGCTTATTTAATGGTTTATAATCCTTCACTATCATTTAGCTTGGTGCTCAACTTGCCCTAGATTCAGTCATAGAGAGCCCCTTTCAGATGTGTCCTTTTGACACAGCCCCACCATTTCTGGACTATTTTCTTACTTTGCAGGTCACGTCTGTTTTAAAGATAAAGAAACTGAGGCACAGAGGACTTGAATAACTTGCCACCTCAGACTGAGGGACCAAGATTTGAAGGCCAGCGCTGTGGTTCTAGAAACTAAGCTCTTACCAGCTCAACCACAGCACGTCTTCACCGGGGCCCGAACCATTATTTCTTGTTCGCAGCTGGATCCCCACCACTCAGTGCGATGCTTGACCCATGGAACATGTTAAATAAAAATTATGAAGGGGTGAGTCTGCTTGTCTCCCTCGCCCTCTGCCCCTCCCCCACCCACATGCACTCACTCTCTCTCTCTCTCTCTCAAATAAATAACTTTTTTTAAAAAATGTATGAAATGAGGGCGCCTGGGTGGCTCAGTGGGTTAAAGCCTCTGCTTTTGGTTCAGGTCATGATCCCAGGGAACTGGGATTGAGCCCCGCATCGGGCTCTCTCCTTTGCAGGGAGCCTTGTCTCCCCCTCTCTCTCTGCCTGCCTTTCTGCCTACTTGTGATCTCTGTCAAATAAATAAATAAAATCTTTTTTTTTAAATGTATGAAATGAATAACTGAATGAATGAATGACCCATCTGTCATATCCCCTAGGTCCTAATTTCCCTCCTTTCCAACGCTAAATCCATTCTGAATGGACATTCTCTCTTGCATGCATGCTGGAGCCCCCAGCCTTGTCCTACTGACAAGGCGATCTGGCAATATTCCCCCTTGCCACCTGCTCACTGCCTAAACCCGTGCAAGTAACCAAAGCTGGAGAAAAATCACACAATCCTGCTGGAAAGTCTTACTTTAAATTCATGACTCATAACCTCCAGTGGGCCCTTGATTCTGCCTAGAAGTCAGCCTATACAGTCAAGTCCGTTCCTTTGCCCGTGCTCTGATTTCACACCTTCTCAGCTCCCCACAAAGCAGTTCCTGTTACCCCCTAACATCAAACAAGTGGGGAACAACTCAACATGACTAGTCTTCAGGGAGATGCACCCCAAAAGCACCACGAGATACTACAACCCATCTACAAATGGGATAACTTTTAGAAGACCTCTGGATGACAGCACAGGCGGATGAGAATGTGGAATGACAGGAATTCTTATTCATTAGCAGGACTGCGACACAGTGCCACCGGTTTTGAAGAGGGTCTGGTAGTTCTTTCCGAAGCTGACCACATACCCATCCTCTGACACAGCAGTTCTGCTGAGAGTTGGCACACGAGCCATGAAAGCTTACATCCATAAAAGCAAGTGGACAAGAATATTCATAGCGGGCTTTATCTATAATAGCCCCAAGCTGGAAACACAGGTGTCCGTCAGTAAAAGAATAAACAAACAACCACGATATTCCACATTCTGTGGAGTGAAAGAAGACTTACACAAATGAGGAAATGCTGTGTAGTTCTGCTTATGCAAATTTTTTTAAAAATTTTTATTTATTTATTAATTTATTTGACAGGCAGAGAGAGAGGAGGAAGCAGGCTCCCCACTGAGCAGAGAGCCCGATGTGGGGCTCAATCCCAGGACCCTGGGATCATGACCTGAAGGCAGAGGCTTTAACCCACTGAGCAACCCAGGCGCCCCATCTGCTTATGCCAATTTCTAAAGATTCAGATGCTGCATACTTGAAATGTAGCTAGTGTGCACTGAAATGTGATATAAGCATAAAATACACAAGGGATTCCAGAGACTGAGTACAAAACCCCCATAAAATAGCTCATTAATAATGGTTTTACATAGATTACTTTTTATAAATGATAATGTTTGTATATATGAGGTTAAAATACATTATTAAAATTAACCACAGCCATGGGACGCCTGGCTGGCATGCAACTTTTTTTTTTTCTCCTGAAGATTTAATTTATTTGAGAGAGAAAGCATGCACAAGAGAGCACAAGCAGGGAGAGAGGCAGAGGGAGAAGTAGAAACAGGCTCCTGACTGAGCAGGGAGCCTAATGCGGGGCTCGATCCCAGGACCCCAGGGCCCCCCTGAGCTGAAGGCAGATGCTTAACTGACTGAGGCACCAGGCACCCCAGAGCATGGTAAATCTTGATCTGGGATTCAGGCCCAGATCAAGATATTGGATGTGGAACCTACTTCATTTAAAAAAAAAAAAAAAAAAGGTGGGGGGGCACCTGGGTGGGTCGGTGGGTTAAAGCCTCTGCTTTCAGCTCGGGTCATGATCTCGGGGTCCTGGGATCAAGCCCTGCATCAGGCTCTCTGCTGGGCAGGGAGCTTGCTTCCTCCTCTCTCTCTGCCTGCCTTTCTGCCTACTTGTGATCTCTGTCTGTCAAATAAATAAAGTTTTTAAAAATTTTTTTAAAACTTTATAAATAAGATTAAAGCAAAAACTGATTACATTTCTAACATCTTACTGGAGCACTGTCTAACTTCTAGAACCAATGAAGGTTTATCTTGATAATATGATAATATTATTCCCCGGGGCAAATGTAGCTTTGTATATCCTGCTATTTATTACTGATTGGGGGCTCAATTCTATAAGGTTTAGATTTAACTTTGCAAATGATAAGAAGATTGATAAACTGCAATAGATTCTTCTCTGGGAAGATGCAAATGATTTCAGATGTGCATGGTTTCTTTCCAGTAGACAACAGAACCCCAACAACACTGGACTTGACAACATCAGGGGTGCTGGAGGGGTTCTGGAGAGGCCAGTACTCCTGCTGACCTCAACTCAGCCGAAACGAAGAGCAGTGGTTTTAAAAAGGTGGGGTGAGGCGAAGATCTTAGGGTATCTGTGTTTACTAATTGGCTTTCCCCCAAAGGAAAAGAAAACTTGCTTGCATCTCCGTGATAGGAGGCCATTTAACAACCTGGATGAAGGCGCCGGCAGCCGCGAGGCTGACATCTTGCTGGGGAAACTGGGAGACAGGGGTGCGAGGTCCTTTGATATGTACATTTCAAAGAGCTGGCTCCCAGGTCCTAGAGAAAGGCATTTTCTGGGCTCTAAAACTAGCTGAGGCTTTTAAGGATAGTTATATACATCTCAAAGGACCAGAGAAAGAAGTTATAATGACAAGTTTTCCAAAGTGAATGCTCTAAGAAAAGCGAGGTTGGGGCTTCTGTGGTTAGGCCATCTGGATTCTGGAAGGGCCCAGGGTAAGAGGGAGGTCAGGGGTTCAAAAACAGAGAGAAGTCTATCTCAAGTTTAGTCAAGCTGAGGGAAAAGTTATGGCCATCTTGGTCACCCTCTGTAAAGGCAGTCCGCTGGGGTCCAAATCTGGGTTCCTGTGCTTATTAGCTGGGTGACCTGTGGCAAGTTTCTCAACCTCTCTGGGTCTGGTTTCTTCATCTTATAAAATGCAGATAATTAATACTTACCTCATAGGATGGTTGTATAAATTAAGTACATTAATCCAGGTACAGTACACAAAACAGAATCTGATACACAGATTACTTGCCGTGGGTAAACTACTTTACCATTCTGAGCCTCAGTTTCCCCAATCATCCCATCTGAGAATGTATATGGAAAATTAAATGTGACTCCGGCTGCAAACACCCTCAGTACAGGCCTGGTATGTGGTTAAGACTTTTAAAAGTGACTAACACAGGGTGCCTGGGTGGCTCAGTCGGTTGAGTGTCTGTCTGCCTTTGGCTCAGGTCAGATCCCAGGGTCGTGGGATTGAGCCCCGCATCGGGCTCCCAGCTCTGTGGGGAGCCTGCTTCTCCCTCTTGTGTTCTCCCTGCTTATACACACACACTCTCTCTCTCTGCCAAATAAATAAATAAAACCTTTAAAAATAATAACTAGCTTTCACAGATTAACCTAGGCCTGTAATGGTAATCAGACCATTAAAAAAAAAAAGAAGAAGAAGCAGGACGCCTGGGTGGCCGGCAGATTAAGCCTCTGCCTTTGGCTCAGGTCATCATCTCGGAGTCCTGGGATCAAGCCCCGCATCAGGCTCTCTGCTCAGCAGGGAGCTTGCTTCCTCCTCTCTCTCTCTCTCTCTCTCTTCCTCTCTCTCTGCCTACTTGTGATCTCTCTCTGTCAAATAAATAAATAAAATCTTAAAAAAAAAAACAAAAAAAAGCAGCAGCCGCCAAACAGATGACAAGGTGGGTGGGAGCTGGGGATGGTGTCCAAGCCATGAAACAAAGCCCCCTTCTGCTCCCAAATGTTGCTAAGAGCCCCATTCACCCTCGTCACCACTTAGTGGTTTCACAGGGCAGCCCCCTCACCAGTGGGATCGCCACAAGCTGGCTAAACCCCAGGAGATGAAAGCAGTTCAAACCTCAACTTCCCCCAGGGCTGTGGTTCTAGATCTCAGCTTCTCTGTTAAAGGTCTTGGCATTCCTGCCTTAGCTCAGCTATGAGGTTACACTGAGAGGTTAGCATAAGAAATGAGTCCTTCAAAACACTATACAAAGGAACCAAACTTTTATTGAGACCTTTCTGTGCCAGAGGCTGATCACACAGGGGCATAAGGCACGGTCCCTGCCCTTGAGGAGCTCACAGTCTAGTAAGGAAGTCAGACGCCCAAACGATTGCCACAGAGATGGGGGGAAGGGGCAGCAGCCAAGCAGAGGAAGGCATGAGTACCCAGCTCTACCCCCCATATTCCAGGTTGGCTGTAAGAAGGCAAAGAGGAAGCTTATCATTGTTTCTCCCATTTTCCCTATGACAGCCCTGACTTTTCTCGGTCCTAGGCACCATGAGGACAGGAAAGAGAGACAGAGATGAGGGAGACGCATTTGCTGCCTTCAAAAAGCTGCAACACCCTGGCAGGATATAGACAACGGTAACTTTATTTCCCAAAGCCGCAAACCAGTGCAGCAGAAGCTGGGGAGAGTAGGGAAGATTGGAAGAACGGGGGCTGGGCCAGCCCAGTCCAGTCCAGGAAAGGGAAGTAGTGTGAAGAGAGGGCGCCCAGGGCCAGGGAATAGGGCAAGATGGTTTCTAGATGGAAAAACTCAGAGTAAGTTGCCAGCAGCCACAGCCAACAGAGGGGCCACCAGCCCAATGAAGGGAGTCACAGAGCCTTTACTATAGGCCACACCTTTTGTAGGGTGATGCCCCATATTACTTCGGTCCTGGTGGCCAGGGGCGCCTTCAGCCACGCTAGATTCCCCTTTCTGGGAGGTCTCTGGATGTACTCCCTGTGGAGAAGTCTGGCTGGCTGGGGCTGAGGTGGGTTTGCTGGTAGAGACGAGTGTGGTTGGGGCTGGGGTAGTAGTGACGGAGGTGGTTGTGGCCAGAGTGGTGGGCTTAGGAGCGGGCAGCAGAACAAGGGGTGGGATTCGAGGAGAGAAAAAGGTCTTGTTGTGGAGATCCGAGTTACAGCGGGACCCCTGGCAGCAGGAGCCACTGAGTGTGAACCCTGGGCCTGTCACCACATCCCGGGTGCAGAACTCGTCCTGGACACAGCCCCGAACAGGCAAGGACACAGTCACATTTGCTGCAGGAGGGAGACACAGGTGGGTCAGTGATGGGAGGGTTGCAGAGCCAGAAGGAAATTTCGGGGCAAGACAAAGGGCAAGAACTCCTAATACGGGGGACAGAAGGGCTCTGCATCCATTAATCCAAAGTCTTATTTCAAGCCCCACTTCCAGAAACTCTGTCCCACTGTCTCTGGCACATGGTGAACCCGGATTCCCACTTTTGAGAAGAAAAGTGAGTAGGATGAACTACAAGTACCACAATACCTTAGGAGAAAAGCTGGGAAAGTATGGACCCGGATACACCTCTCATAAGACCCAAGAGCCCAACAAACTTTCCCCACATCCCTCTCTTCAATTTTCCCCGACTCTCTCCCTTCCACCCCCACCCCTGCCAAAATCAGTCTTAAGAGTTCAGAACAGGGGCGCCTGGGTGGCTCAGTGGGTTAAGCCACTGCCTTCGGCTCAGGTCATGATCCCAGGGTCCTGGGATGGAGTCCCGCATCGGGCTCTCTGCTCAGCAGGGAGCCTGCTTCCCTCTCTCTCTCTCTCTCTGCCTGCCTCTCCATCTACTTGTGATTTCTCTCTGTCAAATAAATAAATAAAAATCTTAAAAAAAAAAAAAAAAGTTCAGAACAACATCTCCCATAATGCACCTGGCAGAAGAGGCATTTGAAGTACACCCCTCAGGGTTCCCTGGGGCAGAGGCCAGGAGGATGAACTACCTCTCTCCTAAGTGGTTAGGTGGGCGGCCCTAACCTAAACCCTAACCTAAACCCAGCCCTTTTAAGGAGCCAGAGCTCGAGTCCCTGCAATCGAGAAGCTTGGAGGCTTACATTTCCCACAGCGCATCGTCCCATTGTGCACCTGGCAGGCCTCTACGGAGATGTATGTCCAAAAAAGACTCTAGGACAAAAGCACCCGTACCCCCACACCACGTCGGGGGTAGAGCTGTGTTTCTCCTGCCGCTCTAGGCGAAGGCGGGAACTTAGGCCTACCGTTTCCAGAACGTGCTGGAGGTGGGGGAACTCTGGGGAAAGGGCTACCCACCGCCAGTGAGGCCTCCGAGAGGCTACCACAACTCCCGCTGACCCCATGCCCCCCACTCGCTCACCTGCCGTCAGGGTGACGTTACCGTCGAAGCAGCCCTTGTAGACGCGGTCGCTGGCGTTGTAGCAGCTGACGACGGGCGGCGCCGTACCCTGGCACGCCTCGCGGCTCAGTCCCACGCAGCTGTAGCACTCGGCACCGTTGGGCTGGTACGCGCTCTCATTGCCTGCGAGGGGAGCGCGTTGGAGGGAAGGGGTCCAGAAAGCTCCGCAAGCCCAGCTCAGCCCGAGGGTCCCTGCAGCCTAGGTCTCCGCCCCTAGCCCCGCCCAGAGCGTGGCCCGCCCCCGCCTGTCGCCCCTCTCCTCCCGCATAGCCCCACCCCTAGCGTCCCTCCCCACGCGGCCTCTGGCGACGAAGCCCCGCCTGCCGCCGCGTGACCCCGCCCCCAGCACGTGCCGAGTTCTCCCGCCTCCAGGTTGGGATCATCCTAGTGGCTCAGCGGTGGTGTGGCTCCGCCTCCGAGCCTAGGGCCCCGCCCCCACCGACCTGCGGGGTTCAGAGCTCGGGACGTGAGGTTGAGTTTGGTGTTGCAGCGGTCCTGGGAGCACTGCTGCAGCTGGATGAAGGCCAGTAGCCCGTGAAGGTCCAGGCCGCGGTCATTCTTGCCCGGGAGTCCCGAACCGCAGCCCCGCACTGCCACCGAGAACTGCCCGTGGACTGCGGAGAGGGGAGGGGGCGGAGTCAGGGGCGGGGCTCGGGGCGGGGCCTCGAGTGGACCCCACCACCACCAGCAGAAGAGAGCCGAGCCAGGGTCGAAGGGCCGGGGCCTCAGAAAGCCGATCGCAGGGGAAGAACGACAGACGGAGGGGCAGATCCTCAAAGAGCTGAGTCGGAGGGAACAGACAGGCGGACGGACAAAACCGAGAGGGGAGGCCCAAGAGTGCAGTAGGACGGGGCCGGGCGATAGAGGGATGGAACCGCACAAAGAATCTTAAGAAGGAACTGGGAGACTGACAGAAAGGGCACAGGAGCAGAGACAGGTGGGACCTCCCAGGAGCTGTAGCCTCAGATGGGGGCCGGATTCCCCTCGGGGGTGGGTTAGTGGGAGGCAGCCTCAGTCTAGGGAACCTAGGAGGAGACCTGCGGAGGGGTCTGCATCGTCACGGGATAGAGGGTTCTGGCAGGGACAGGGTGAGTAGGGAAATCTGGTGGGGGGGTGGGGGGGGACAAGGCAGAAATGGAGAGGGTGTGCCCTCGAAGGGGACTGGGTCCCAAATCCGGGCTCTCCCAGCTCACCCCACTCAGGCAGCACCTGTCAGCCCCGCGCCCTAACGGCGTGATTGTGTTGAAGGGCTCCAACCTGGCTGAAAGGGATGCATGGAGGGCGTTGAATGGATGTGGACAAATTCAGAAGGGCGGGATAAAAGGAGGCGGGGCCTGGCTTGGGGAGCTTGAACGGGTACGAATGGACCAGAGGGCCCCACTCACTGGTCTCCACCGCCCCCACGGCCTCTGTGCAGACTTTCACGCCCGGCGCGCACTTCACCGTCTTGGTCTTCTGCGGAGAGCATCCGTCATCTGCTTTCTGCACACAGCTGTAGCACTCCAGGGCCTGCGCTCCTGGGGATGCGGGGCCGAGCAGAACTAAGGGATCCCTACCGAAGCCTTCTCCCAGAAAGCAGAAATAGTCCTTCCCATGCCCTCTGTCCCCGGGACGGGACAATGCTGTTGCCCACCGTTTTCCAGGACAGGAGTAAGGAAAACCTCCCCACCAATCTGGTGCCCCTCTCCTTTAAAGCACCCTATGCCTGCAGTGGGAACATCCTTCCCACAGCCCCTTATGCTCCAGATGGGGGATCCCTGCTATGGATGAGAGGGACACCTTCCCACAGTTCTCCGTTCATGGTGGCAGAACTCTTCCCACAGTCCAGGCGGCTCAGCGAGGGATCACTTCCCACTGCCCCTTCTGCCCAGGGCAGAGGGTCCTTCCCACAGCTCACATCTGCTCAGGATGGAAGAACCTCCCCCCAGGGAGGAATCCTCCCCATAGTCCCTCTGCCCAAAGTAGGGGATCTCTCCTACAGCCCCTTCTGCTCAGGATGGAAGATTGTCCCCACAGCTCTCCTTGTAGGAGACAGCTCCTTCCTAGGGCCCCTACTGTACCCCATCCATCCCCTCCAGCAGACCCACCTCCTCCAAGAAGGAGCATCAACAGAACCAGCCAGCCCGTAGTCCGAATCACTGCCTGGGCGCCTGCTTTCCTGGCAGGGTCCATGGCTCCGTCCTGCTCCCTCAGCGTTCCCCCTGGGTGTGCCGCCTCCCAACCTGGGCCCTCTTACCTGAGCCCAGGATGAGTAACCTCCCCCCAGGCAACCCTGGCCTTGCCCAACCAGGCCAAATCAGCGTCCGCAGTGGGGCGGGGTGCCCGCCCCTGGGTGCGTCACCCACAGCTGCTGAAGAGGGAAAGAGGGGGAGTCAAGGTTCCCTGACTGTTCCCAGGAGAAAGTCTGTGTTTGGGAGGGTGACGGGAGAGGGGAAAGCACTGAGGCTCAGAATGGGAAAAGGGTCTACTCGACATGCAGCACTCCAGAAATATGTAATGAGTACTTAACCGTGGGCAAGCTTTGGTTTGGGCGACTGTTGGAGGTTAAGACGAAACCGGTGCCTGTCCTCATGGAGCTCAGTCTGATGACAGATATTAAGTAATCACACAAACTGTTATACACAACTGGAAGGATGAAGGGAGAAGTGTAGGGAGCTCCGAGGAGGTATGGAGTCTAGGGGTGGAGGCTGGCTGGTCCGTGAAGCTTGCCGGAAAGTGTCCTTTAAGCTGTGGTTCAAAGGCGGGGGCTGGGGGGGATACAGAGCTCCCTTACAAAGCAGGGGGAACTCAGAGGACAAAGAAGAGGAAGGCAGACACTGAGGCCGAAAAGCCAGGCAGGGGCTAGAACGGCCACATCATTACAGGCCCCGTGAAGAGATTTCAGTGAATTCTGAGAAGAGCGGATAAACGTTACGAGGGTCTCAATCTCCCGGGACAGGGAGATGTTACAATCAGACTTACTTTTTAATATGATCAAAACCTGGAAATGAATGCAAAGATCCATCAAGAAGGGAACGGAAAAAGAATGAGTGGGTCACTCAGCCCGTGGGATATCACTCAGCAGTGAGAAAACAAGCCAACCACTGGTGTCTGCAGCCCCATGGAAGAATCCCGAAAACTTTACGTAGAGCTCAAGAAGCCTTACACAAATAAAACATACTGTGTAACTCCACTGACATGAGGTTCTAGAACAGAATAGGGATTCCATTGTCCCAAAGGAGCAATGGTGATGAGGCCCACTCTCTTCCTCCAGGCAGTAGTAACACGTGTGTGCAAATCTGTAAAGAATTACCCAGCTGGGGACACCTGGGCCTGGGAGGCTCAGTCGGTTAAGTAGCTGCCTTCGGCTCAGGTCAAGATCCCACGGTCCTGGGATCAAGTCCCATATCTGACTCCTTGCTCAGCAGGAAGCCTGCTTCTCCCCCCTGCTTGTGCTCATGCACGCTCACACACTCTCTCTCTCTGATAAATAAATAAATAAAATCTTAAAAAAAAATTACCCAGCTGTATACTTATATACTAAATATACATTATACTTAAAAAAAAAAAGAAAAAAGGAAAGAGGGAGAGAGAGTAAAAAAAGGATGTCACTGTGTCCTCTGTGGAAGGAGCGAGAAAGCCAGGAGAACAGTGAGGGAGCTGGGCAGTCTTCCAGGTAAAGAAGAAAAGCAGCCCCTGACATCAGAGAGTTGGTGAGGCACCCACACTGAGGCCATGGGGTTCTGTTACACACCAACACCAACACAGAACACCCAACCCAGACAGAGCCACACCGAGATGTGCTGGAGGGGGACACGCCGAGGACCACAGCAGGACCACAACTGAATTCAGAAGCAAGAACATCATGCAAACCGCAAAATGACTAAGCATCCCCATATTCAGGCTCATATAAGTGACTGCCTATGTTACGTTATACTACGTTAAATAATAGCATTTATATAGATTATGTTTATTATATAATAACATTTATATTATTATACTATATTATATCATTATATAAGTTACATCTCTAACGTTTCTTTGTTTCTCCTGGCTCATAGATAAGGTTTATCTATGCTGGCGGAAAAAGAGCGGCTGTGTTCATAAAGATATTATCTATTCCCCAGACCCCGTTGGGCACCCCGATTCCCAATAATGAGTAGCACCTCAGTCATATAGGTGACGTCACTTGGCATCATGCTGAGACTCTCAGAGAGAAAGTGAATGACTACTTGTGAAGTCATCCGGCACTGGCCCCTGCCTTCCAGCCTTGAAATCCCAGCCCCACTTGGGGTTTTCTGTGTGACCCCGAGGAAGTGTCTTCACCTCTCTGAGCCTCTGAGAGATCTGTTTTATAATAAAGGAAGGAATGGCAAAGCATCAACTCTGAAATCGGACAGACTGAAATTTTAATCCTGCCTTTGCCCTCCTCTTGCTGTGTGACCTCAAGCAAGTGGGACTCCCTCTCTGAACTTTAGCTGCCTCCTTTGCCACAAGGACCCAGAAACCCCTACCTACTGAAGGATGGAGGGAGGCATGGTAATAATACTGTAACTATTGTGTGTTGACAAGCAGAGGCCCTGCAGGCCCCAGCTGCGTGGGAGAGTTTCAGGGAGGAACCCCAACTAGCAAGACCAGAAGAACTAGGATCTTGGGAGGGAGTGGTACCCAGGGTGGGGAGTCTCCTCTTGCTCAGGCCTGCCTGGATCCTGGGTGCTGACCCCCACCTGGCCCAGGCCCAGAGAGCAGAGGGAGGGTTGAATGTGGGGCCTCTCCTTACACTTGCTCTGGGATTCTTCCCTGCTCCTATTCCCAGAGGTCATGGCAAAGTGGTTTAGAACCTGGCTCCCCAGATAGGTGAACAGAGAGGTCAGTGTGGAGGCAGTCCCTGGCTCTGGAGGTCACGTCAGGGCCTCAGACAACCTTGGGGGCATATCCAGTATGGTTTCCTGTCCTCTGGGCCAAGGGAGGCCCTGAGCCCAGTGACATTCCCGGTCTATCTTTAGACCCACTCCTTCTGGGGACATACAATCTGGGATGTGTCAGGGAAGGGGTGGGGTTAGGGGCAGGGCTGGCTACATAATTTGTGGGCCTCAGTGAAAAGTATAAATATGGGGACCAGGTTCAAAAGGCAGGAAAGAGTGCCATTAGAGGTATTAATTTCGAAATGCATTTTTCTTTCTTCTGCCATCTTTCTCCACCCCTCCTGGTGTTCAAGGTCATATTCCCAAAGGCAAACCCCTTGGACACTTGAGAGCACAGACCTTCACAGGTATCTGCAGACCTTGTCCCACAGCCAGAGCAACTGCGTTGCTGCGCACCCCTTCTCGGGGACAGCTGTCCACTGTCATGCACCACCTGAGATGCCATGAGGCTCGAATGTATGCCCTGCTCTTCCCAGCTGCCCCCAGGCCTGCTGAAGTTGGAAGTGACAATGGTCATGGGGCAGGAGCAGGGAGGGAAAGGCAGACAGAGCCTGTCCTGGGGATGTGGGAGATGGCGGGTTGTGGAGCCATGTGTGAGCCAAGGCTCTGATCCCCTTCAGCACGGGCTTGCCAGCCCTTCAGACTGCACTTACGAAACCCAAATTCCAAAAGAAAATTAAGAATTTCCAGATAGCAACCACAGAGCATCACACCTGACGGCTCTTGGCACAGGGACCTGTCACCTATGCTGATCACATGTCTGAGAGGCACCCCATTCTCAGAGGGGTCTGGGGCATGATTTGATCCAAGAATCCAGATGTCTGGCACCTGGAGGCAGAGGCCAAGGGACACAGGGGTCCTCCCCAGGGCCCGGGGATTGAAGTGTTTGTATGCCCAGGACTCAGGAGACCACCACATTTGGATCCATAAGAAATCCTGCAATGGGATACCCATGCCCTAAGCAAACAGGAACCAGAGGGACTGAGTGCCTAGTTCCAGAGAGGTCTTTCCAGTGGCTGAAGACCTGTCTCTACACAGTGAGGGCCTAGGGTGGTCAGGGCTGTCTTGAGCAATCTCAAGGGATGGTGGAAGCCCAGACTAGGCACCTGATCCAGCCTAGGGATCAAGGAGAGCTTCCCGAAGGAGGGGACACCTTGAGTAAGACAGAAAGAATGAAGAGACTTTTGTCTGCTTTGTTTTCCGCTGTCCTCGATCCTTGGAAGCTCTTTCTCATCAGTTTTTTCAGCCAGCAGAAGTTCCTTCAACATCTAATTTGCACTTTGGCCCTTTGCTGTGTGCCAAGGACTCAACAGTGACTTGAACAGTCCGAATCCCTGCCTCCTGGGGCTCCCATCCAGCACAGGAGACACACTCATCAACAGTGATGACCCAGAGCTGTCAAGGCTGTGATAGGGGAAGGCACAGGCTAGATCATGGAGGATCAGGGCTGGCTGACACGAGAAGCCCAGGGGAAGTACCTGACTCAGCCAGGAAAATCAGGGAGGGCTTCCTGGAGAAGGAAACATCTGAATCATGACCTAAATGATGAGTAGTGGTGTGGAGTGAGGAAAAGTGCCCAAACAAGGGGAAGAATATATACAAAGACCAAGAGGTGAAAGGAAAGCATTTTTTTCCACTTTCATAGACTGAAATGTGCCCTATGGTGCTGAGGACATGGTAGTAACCAGGACACCACTGGCTATGACCTTATGGGACTCCCAGTTCATATGGGACCCAGATCCACTACCAGTGATCACCTAGGGTGTTTAGGGATGGAACAGGGGAGCTCAAAATGGGGTGCCTGACCCAGTTGTGAGGGGCAGGAAGGGCTTCCTCAAGGAGAGATATCTCAAGTCTGAGAAACCAGGAGCTAACCACTTAAGGACAAGGCAGAGAATAATTATATGCCAAGGCCCAGAGGACAGGAGCCTAGAAGTTCTTAGAAACTACCAATAGCCCTGTCAAGTCAAAAAGGGTGGAAGCAGGGGGGGCCACAAACTAAAATAACAAAATTGCCAAAGATTAAAGACACGTGCTTCTCCTCATGCCCCAGCTCCCTAGGCTTGACCTTAATGTTGAAGGCCTCCATTCCTAAAGAGAGGAGAACGGGCTGTGGGACGTTTGTCTCTTAGAGATACCTAGAACTAGGATGTCCTGCCTAGGTCAGGGCGAAGGGGCCCAGGACACCTGTTCTAGAAATACACTGCATCAACGACGGTCTTTCTCCGTGTTTAATTCGGGATCACAGGAGCACCAATAAATAGTTCCTTCCCACCCCTGCAATCTTCCTCCTGCCCAGGGCAGGTCCCAAGGGCTGGCTTCCCATCGCAGGAAGGCACCTGCAGCCCAAAACACCACGACTCAGGCCTGCTGAGCCGCGGCACCTGCAGGATTCCCGAAGTTCCAAAGGGGCGGGCCCAGGCCTTCCGCAGCGGGCGGGTGGGCGGGTGGGGCCTAGGGCGGGGCAGCAGAGGCGGAGCCTCACCGGTACTTCCCCCAAGAGGGCGGGGCCCCTCAAAGGGCGTGATTCTCATCTGCAGCCGTCACAATGACGTCCATCCAAATGCGCATGGCCTCCGGGCTGGGCGCCACCATGTAGAATAGACGTTCGTAGGTTTTCACGCAGAACGTCAGGCGAGGGTTGGGGCTCTGGGTTAAGCAGCGGAATAAAGATGGTTAAGAGAACAAATGGGTTCGAATCCAGCTTTGCTACTGACGCGCTGTGCAGCATTGGACACGTTACTTAGACTCTGAATCAATTTCCCTGTCTTCTTAAATAATGCTACCTACCTCATTGGGTTATAAAGCTGCAATGAATTAACATTTGAGGGCTTAGGATTCGGGGAGCAGGAGGAATTCAGAAGGAAGTCTTGTGTCCCCTTTCTAGCTTACCTCCTATATTAGAAATATAAGCACTCACCCCCCCCCAAACTAGGTCCCCCTGGTTTGTACCTGGAGAATGCTAATGTCTACACTCCATTTATTAAGTAGCTATTTGCCAACCCTGCATTGAGTAAACCCCTTACACCCATTCATTACCTTCTGTTAACCTTCTGAGGAAATGGGTTACACTATGCCCATTTTGCAGGTGAGAAAATGAAGGCTGGCTAAGGGAAGTTATTTTCCCATTGTCCCACAGCTGGGATTCCAGCCTAAACTCTAAAAGGCCACACACAGTTGGTTGCTCCCCAGAGCTTTCTAAATACCATACCAGTTGCCAACACTTAAATTTCCTGGCACCACAATTGTACAAATTTCAAATTTCTGAGTTCCCTAGGGCAAAAAAATATGAAGTGACACTGTGCGGCCCATTCCCATTTGGCAAATACAGGCAGGGGCTGAGAAACAATCGCCTCTTCGGGATGCTCCCAGGCTGCCTCTGTCCTCACCCTGACGTCTCCATCCATTTATTCCCAGCCTGGCATCAGAGCTTGCCAAATTTTTGCTCTCGATGTTCTGCTCTGAGAAAAGCAGCAGAGGCTGAGAGCCAGAGACTGAGCTCTGAATTTGTGGTTGCTGCAGTGAAATGAGCTGATGGGCTCCTCCTGGGCTGGATAGAGGATACTGAAGTGCATGTACCCAGGGGCAAGCTAAGGTCTGACTGCAGGAGCTCTAATCGGGAAGGCAGGGGGGGCACCAAGCGGGACTTCACCTTGAAGGCACAGCGTAAGTGGTCATAATAGACTTCCTCGATGGCCTGGAAGTAGATGACGCCTTTGAGTTTGGTCTCTTCCTTGTCTGATGGAGGGAGGTGAGGGGGAGACAACCAGTGAGAGGTGTGCATCTGTGCATTGAGGCACAGGTTGCTAGACCCAAGTCCAGAGACTGGTGTTGGGGCGAGGGAACAGTGGCAGAGTCTGGAGGCCCCTAAGCTCCCTGGTTGGGAGCTGAATGAATGCTGAGGTTGGAAGGGAAACCGGACAAGCCTGGGGAGTTGGAATCCTAGGTCCCTGAGTGCCTTGGTCCTGGAGAAGAAAAGAGACTCAGAAGCGGTTCAGAATTACTGACTCCCTCAGAGAAGGGTGAGGGGCCTGGACTCCTGCAGGTTGAGGGTGGGGGGAGGGCAAGGGCGATGCTGGTCCAGATTCCCAGTAGCTCAGGAAAAACGGGGTTTGGGGAGTAGTAGTAGCCAGAACTGTACAAAAGTGTTGGCTTCTGTGTTGCTAACAGGACTGGGGATCCAGACTCGTGGGCCTAAGTGAGAAGGGAACAGGGACCGGGTGTCTCAGGTGTCTTGTGGGGAAGGCCTCTGGAGTGGCCACTTTCAGGGTCCTAGGGTCCCAAGGTCCCAGGTGGCCAGGCTGAGCTTACCAGCGTAGTAGGCCAGACGGCGGGCCTGGCGGTCGAAACAGAACCACCGCTTCCTCCAGGTCTTTATGCGGCCGCCCATCTTCACCAGGGATCCGCGGCAGCAGCCTCCCGACACCCTTAGGTGTGGGCAGCTTTCAGGATTGTGGCCCCAGCGTTCCAGGTGCTGCCGAAGATCCAAGACTCGAGGGCCCAGGGGGCGGGGTGGAGGCATGGGCGGGGCCTGGGGAGGGAAGAGAAGGGGGCAGCTGACATCAAAGGGTCAGGAAGGGGGTGGTCCACCAGCCAGTCTTGGCTCCCTCTCCCCTGCTCCCCTGTAAGGCTGGCCACAGCTTTAACCAGCTGTATCAACAATGCCCATCATGAGAATGAGTCTGGAGCTAGAGCCAGTGACTAGGACACCCTGCCATGGGCTTACTAGCAGCAACAACTTGACTCCCCATGATTGTCCCTGGGACCAGGCTACTGGGAGCCCATTTACAGATAAGCAAACTGATGTACAAGAAGATAAAATGATCCACTGGAAGTCACCCAGAGCTTCTAGAAGGTAGAGATGAAACAGAAGCCCAGGTCCACCTGACCCCTGAGCTCACCCCAAAACACAGAAGGCGTGGCAGAGAAGTGAGGGAACCCAGGGGAACCCTCATAAACTGCGAAACAGGGACCAAGTAAGTGATCCATACATGCGAGCAGTCCTGTTGTTGTTCTGGTTGTGATGAAATCAGTGGTTACTTCTTGGGCAGGGCACTTTATAGGTATAATCCCTCTGCTCTCTCAAACCCCTCAAACAACAACAACAACAAAACGGAGCAGGGAGGTAAGTACATCATTACCCCCATTTTACAGATGTCAAAACCAAGACTCCGACAGGTTAGGTCACTAGGCCCAAGTCACACAGCTAGAGCTGATGGTGCCAGGACTCGCCAGGCAGAGTGGTCATCTCAGGGGCCAGAAAGGGAAGAACCAAGGCAATGACAGTGTCTGGTGTGTACAAGGCCCAGCCTGATGGCACCTGTTCTTCCTAAAGGATCCCTGCAAAGAACAGTAATGACCCCCACGGTCGCATGGAGGCTCAGAGCAGTGTGCCTCAGACTTGAGCCGGCAGGCAGACCCCCCAAGGATTTTGTAAAAAATGCAGCCTCTGGTTCAGTCAGGGGTGTGGGTGAGGTTCTGCGGGTCCAACAAGCTCCTGGGCCGCCAATGCTGCTGGTCCACGGACCTCACCTCGGATATCAAGGGCTGAGGAGATGAACTGAGGAAACAGAGGCGAGGCCAGAGCAAGGAGGGATAAAAAACAGAGATGAGACTCAGTGGATGGAGATGGAGATGGGCAGAGCCATGCAGGGGGGAGATGCATAGGAGGGAAGGAGCAGTTAGCAGTTAAAAGGGTACCTACTGGGGCCCAGAATCTTCTATGGGTCCTGTGGCCAAATCCAGACAGCTACACTAATGATCAGCAGTGTGTATGAAAGTTCCCACTCCCTGTTGGGCACTGTGTGTGCCAAGTGACCACAGTGATCACCTCGTCTTCTCTCCAAAAAACAAAAAACAGCTGTCTGTCCCATTTGCCAGATGATACAACTGGGGTTTCTAGGGAGGAAGTGACTCACCAAGGTCACCCAGGTAGGATGAGGGCAGAAAGTGGGCCCCCATCCAGAAGAGCTGATGGGCTTCTGACTCTCGATGCCACTGCTGCCCACTGTGTCACCCCCGTGGAACCCCTTCCCCTCTTGGAGCCTCAGTTTCCCAGTGCTGAAATTCGGGGGCTATCACCGTATTCACCTCACAGGACTGTTTCAAGGTCAGGCTCTCCAGTCACGGGACCGTGCCTCTAGGAGGGAATCCCAGAGAACAAGAAGGCAGCTTAGAGTGAAGGGGGGAGGGGTAGAGGGACACGATAATGCACAGAGCAGGGAGCTGTTTAATAAATGATGATGCTTCATTTTTAATGAGGTAGAGTTTATGCCTGGCAGCCCGGAAGGCTCCACTGCCGTGCCTGCTTTATTTTACTCCCCACCTCTTATCAGCACCTGACAGGCTACTTAAAATTTCACATACTGAAGCTGCTTTTTCTGCCCATCTGCCTCTAAATGCCAGCTTCCCCCAGGGCAGGGATTGGATTTGGGTCACTGCTGTGACCCCAGGGCTTCCACCAGCAGGCACTCAATAAATATAAAGGAAATATTAAAAATAATAATAACAAGGAAAGGACAGATGGTTGAGAAAACAAAAAGCAGACTGGGAACAATGTGCTGGCTTAGGGGAAAAATAAATTCACAAAATAAAAATAAATTCACAAAATAGGTGGTCAGTGTATGTGGAAAAGTGTTAAAAAAGACTGGAAGGGGGCACCTGAGTGGCTCAGTCGGTTAAGTAACTGCCTTCCGCTTGGGTCATGATCTCAGGGTCCCCAGGATGGAGCTCAGTGTTGGGCTCCAGCTTCCCCACCCCCATTGGGCTCCCTGCTCAGCACGGATCCTGCTTCTCCCTTTCCCTCTGCACCCCCTGGCCCCGCTTCATGCTCCTTCTTTCACATGCTCTCTGTGTGTCTCAAATAAATAGATAAAATCTTAAAAGAAAAAAAAAAAAGGGATTCAAAGGCTTCTCTCAACAAGAGGAAACACTTGTGACTCCTGAGGTATAATGGGGAGACCTTCACTTCCCCAAATTCAATAACATTTGTTGTAACAAAAATGTATTCATGCTATTACCGTGGGTAAAAATAAAATTTGAATAAGGAGCAGTCAGCTAAATCCAGAATGTGCAAAACACTGCAGGATAAATGACTCAATTTTTTTCCCACAAATAAATGGCAAATGTTTAAAAAGTAGGGAGGGAGGACTCTTCATGTCAGAGATGTGGGAGACATTTTAAATGCACTGTGTTTACTTTCTTTGGATCCAGATTCAAATAAACAGCCATAAAAGGACGTTTCAGAGACAACTAGGGAGACGTGAATGTGGGTCACATCTTAGGATGGTACAGAATTATTAATTATCTCCTACAGTATGGCAATGGCATTTTTGTTACACTAAAAAGAAAACTTGCCTATTTGAGATACACAGTGAGGTATGGAGGAAATGATACAATATCTGAAATTTGCTTTAAAATATTTAAAATGCAGGGTGGGAAGTAAGTGAGCGATCAGAAAAGATTTAAGACTGATAATCACTGGGGAGCCCGGCTGACCCAGCTGGTAAAGTGTGTGACTCTGTGACTCTTGATCTTGGGGTCATGAGTTTGAGCCCTGTGATGGGTATAGAGAATATAAAAAGTAAATCAAAATCTTGGGGCACCTGGGTGGCTCAGTGGGTTAAAGCCTCTGTCTTTGGCTCAGGTCATGATCCCAGGGTCCTGGGATCAAGCCCCGCATTGGACTCTCTGCTCAACAAGGAGCCTGCTTCCTCCCACTCTGCCTACTTGAGATCTCTGTCTGTCAAATAAATAAATAAAATATTTAAAAAAAATAAATTTAAAAAAAATCTTAAAAAAAAAGTCGTAATCGTCGAAGCTGCATGGTGGGTACATGGGGGCTTCCCGATCTACTCTACCTCTACAAATGCTTGAATATTTGTGTAATAAAGGTTTTTAAAAGAATCAAACGAATTTTTAAACGTTTTAAGGGATTTTGAAAACCCCAGCATATCGCTGCCCTCGTTCTACAGTAACTGCTGATGCTGTCACCCATTTATAGAAGAGGAAACTGAGGCACAGAGAAGTACAGCATGTTACCCGAGGGCATGCCATGGATACAGATAACAATAATGGGAACAGAAACCAGGCCTTCTCAGTTCCCCTCCTGTTGCCAGTCCCCAGATACTTTTCCTTTGGAGGAGAGGAGAGGCTGAGAGAAGAAAGAGCAGGGGCTGGGGCAGAAACACAGCACGGAGATGGGGCTGAGGGCAGGGCGGACTGACCATGATGGCAGGTACATCCGGGCCTGAGGAGACTTCCTTGTTTCTTCTCATCCCTTCCTGTGGATTGAGGACGGAGGAGTCACTAAGGATGCTGACCAACAAGAAGTACGGGGGGTACTCACTGGGTTCCTGGTTCTGAGGGAGGAGGGGGCTGGGGGCCTGGACTCTTGGGTCTGAAGGAAGAGAGGACAGGAGTAGGATCTCCTGACCCTAAGGAGGAGGACCTGGGGTCTCACCCTGGCCTTGAGCAGTCGCTCCCTCTCTGCCACAGCCTGCTGCAGAAGCCGCTCCATGCGGGCGATGTCTGGGTGGAGGGCCCCACAGCTGGCAGGAGGGAACAGAGACCGGGGCAAGTTACAGTGGCCCAGCCTCATCCCGCCTCCCCACCTTCTCCCTCCCTGACGTCTCACCTGTTCCCAGGGCCACAGTTCAGCAGCTGATAGAGCGGGTGTCTTCCAGAGTTTCCTGACGCTGCTGGGAGGGCCGAGGCCTCCAGGGGTCCTGGGAAAGAAGGACTGGGGCTAGGGGGCCAGGATTCTCCCTTGTCCAAGCCCCCCACCTCCACCCACAGGCGTCTGCATTCCTCCAGCCTTCCTGCAGGAAAGGCGGTGACAGGGGAGGAGGTCCGTGGGATTGGGAGGGACTCTCACCTGTATAATGAAGGGACATGGGTCGGGGGGATCCCCTCTGGCTCACTCGCTCTCCCCTCTTCCGGGGCAGGCTTCCAGTCCTCTGGAGGCCTATGGAGCCCTGAAAACACACAAGGCCCATGCATTTATGAGAAGGGGCTCAATCTCGACCAGCAGTCGGAGGGCTGCCAAGGGTAACCAGCAGCTCCCCGGCTCAGGTCAGAAAGCTACTGCAAACGTGATGCTGGGGGAAAGCAGCTAGTCACAGAGGACCACACAGAGCAACGTGCAGAATGGGCAGATCTGGAGGCAGGAAGCGGCCGAGTGGTTGCCGGGGTGTGGGGGGAGAAGAGGGATTGAGTAGGGCACAGCTGGATGATGCAGGGTGTCTTCTGGGTGTGATGAAATGCTCTGAATGTACAAAAACCCACTGAACCGTACACTTCAAATGGGTAAACTGTAGTGCAGGTGAATTACATCTCGATAAAACTGTAAAAACAATTTTAAAAGCCTATCACGTTGGCATGGCTGTGGGAAACCCACATGCTCTTCCACGGTGCTGGGTTGGGGGGGACGGTTCCTACGGGAATAACATTTCTAGAGGCCACTTCAGCTCTTTTTATTTTTAAAATGGCAAATGCCTGGGATGCTGGGTGGCTCAGTCGGTTAAGCCGCAGCCTTTGGCTCAGGTCATGACCCCAGCGCCTGGAATCGAGCCCCGCTTTGGGCTCTCTGCTCAGCGGAGAGCCTGCTTCCCCCACTCTGTCTGCCTGTCTCTCTGCCTACTTGTGCACTCTCTCTCTCTCTCTCTGACAAATAAATAAATAAAATCTTTAAAAATAAAATAAAATAAAATAAAATGGTAAATGCCTAAATGTTTGAGCCCCAACTCCACTTCTAGGACAATATCCTACAGACAACACTTGTCCATGGGAGTGGAGTTGGACTTGAGTTGGAGATGATTCCCTGCCAGGCTGGGGAACGACCCACGTGGCCATCAGAAGGAGGCGAAGTGTATAAACCAGTTGTCATCCACGCCCCAGGAAAGTCTGTGGCATGTGAAAGGAGGAAAATGCTCTTTCTAGCCAGACAGGGAACATTCTCCAAGATACAAGCAAGTGCAAAGCAGCCTAAAGGTTACCCTAGCTCTGCATAAAAAGATGACCAATAGGGGCGCCTGGGTGGCTCAGTCATTAGGCGTCTGCCTTCAGCTCAGGGCATGATCCCGGGGTCCTAGGATCAAGTCCTGCATTGGGCTCTCTGCTCAGTGGGAGCCTGCTTCTCCCTCTCCCACTCCCCCAGCTTGTGTTCCATCTCTTGGTGTCTCTGTCAAATAAATAAATATTTTTTAAAAAAATGACCAAAGTATATTCACGACAGACTATATAAATACTGAGTAGTTCCGGGAAGACTCGAGACACTGGTAATCCGGGGCTGCCCACACGACATGAACGTAATGGATGGAGATGATGAGGGAAGAGCCATCTCTCCAAATAACTTGCCATGCCCTCCTCCAACTTTGAACTATGGGAATGTTGGCTTTTAAATAAGTAAATAAATAAACATGACAACCAAATGTAGCCTGTGCTCCCAGGGCCCCAAAAATGGAGACTTTGTTTTTGTTTTTGCTAGAAAAAACAATAGGGGGACAGCTGACAAAATATGAGTAAGATCTGGTTATCTCAATAATATTATCTCAATGTTAGTTTCCTGAATTTGATCGCTGCAGTGTGGTTATGTAAGAGAGTGGCCTTGACCTTGGGTAATAAATGTAGAAGTATTTAGGGGTAAGGGGAAATCACGCTTTGAGAAGAACAATAAAAAAATGTGTGTGTGTGTGTGTGTGTGTGTTTACAGAGAGAGAATAATAAAGCAAATGTCCAGTGTGATAAAATGTTAATTACAGAATCTGAAAGCCAAGTATACAGGCATTCTTTCTACTGTTTCTGCAATTTTTCTGTAAGTCTTATATTATTTTAAAGTAAAAAGTTACCAAAAGATGAAAATTTGAAAGTAATTTGTAATTTATAATAATACTCTCTTATTTGAGGGTAATAAAGAAATAAAACTGAATTTAAAAAAAAAAAAACACCGGGCGCCGGGGTGGCTCAATGGGTTAAAGCCTCTGCCTTCGGGTCAGGTATTGGTCCCGGGGTCCTGGGATCGAGCCCCGCCTCCGGCTCTCTGCTCAGCGGGGACCCTGCTTCCTCCTCTCTCTCTCTCTCTCTCTCTGCCTGCCTGTGTGCCAACTTGTGATCTGTCTGTCAAATAGATAAAATCTTTAAAAAAAAACAAAAAAACACAACTCTGCATGGGTAAACAAAGAATAGAAATGGGGTGTCTGGCCGACTCAGTGGGAAGAGCACACAGCTCTTGATCTTGGGGTTGTGAGTTCGAGTCCCACGCTGGGTGTGAAGATTACTTAAAAAATACAAAAAGAAGAAGAAAAATTAAAAAAGGAATAATAAAAATAAAAATAACACCTTGCATAATGTGAGCACCATAAGGATACTCACTGCTATAGATCACAACTCAAATATATTTAATCTGTGAGCTAATGACAGAAAAGGAAAAAATCGAAATGGTTACCTTGGGAAGAGTGCAACCCAAGCAACTGTTTATTTTGAGGACAGGTGAACAAAGTGAAACCAGCAAGCATGTGTCCTGCGTTTTCCTGGGTAACCAAATAGCAAAGGAAGGCAAGTCTTTCTCTACCGAAGTATTTCAATGAATAGATGAGGAAGAATAAGGGAATTTTATTTATTTATTTGAGAGAGAGCACATGCGTGCAAGCAGGATCGAGGGCAGAGGGAGGAGATTCCCCGCTGAGCAGGACGCCAAACGTGTAGCTCGATCCCAGGACCTCCCGGGATCATGACCTGAGCCAAAGGCAGATGCTTAACTGACTGAGCCACCCAGGTGCCCCAAGGAGGAATAACAGACTGGAATTTTCCCACTCGAGACCACACCAACAGATAAAGGCACCCACTCCAGAGAAACAGAAACAGAGAAAGAGGCGCATGGCCCCCAGCAAGACTTGCAAAACGCTGACCCTGCCTCTGCTCGGGCCCCACAGCCAACTTCCTGGGAAATGAAAGAGGTATGACCATGACCATGAGGTGACCATGACCCCCACGACGGTGTCAGCAAACCCTGCCTGGGAAACTCTACAGGATGGCCATCTGGTTTCTTCACCAAATAAATTGCAAGGGGGACAAAAAAAGGAAACAGAGGGGAAGTCTATAGAGACTTAAGATATGCAGACACAAAAAAATAAAAAACAAAGGTAAGAGTAAACTATGGTGTTTAGGGACAGATACTGAATTGACTGAACTTTAAAGAGTGAGGAGGAGATGCTAGAATGTCAGGCCAGTGGTCCTCCTCCAGGAGGCGGGTGAGGTTATCATTCAGGGCCTGTGGAGTGTTTCCGGAGTAGCTGCCAGTGTTGCCTCCTGACACAGCTGGCAGCTCCAGAATGTTCCCATGTAATAATTAAGCTGGGCGTATGTTCCACGTGATTTTCTGCACCCGTGTTATCTTTTAAAAAAAAAAAAGTTGGACAAAATACTAACAGCCAGGATTTGTCAAGTGATCGTGCCGTGCCTCACAGCGTACCTGGCATCCTGCAGAGCCATGGAAGCTTCTAGAAGCCTGGGGAGTCGGGAAAGTTTCACTCCCCTCTACAAGGAGGACTCCAAGTCCTGAGCCCCTGGGCCCCTTCGGGCTTCCCTAGCTTCAACTCTATCCCCAGCACTTCCTAGCTGAGACCTGAGATGCCTGGTAGAGGAAACGGGTGGAGGGTGGGGGGCAGGGGGACCCAAGCCCTGTCTGTACAGCGCTTATGTTGTAGGAACTGTGTAAACCATCATACAAATAACTATCATCAGAAACAGCTGTGAGCAAAGAGAATAAGGTGTCGTAAGAGAGGATGGGCTTCCGACTGAAAAACCGGGGACAGCCTTCTGGACACTGACCCCCAAGGCCCAAAGAATAAGAATGGGCCAGGGAAGACTGAGGGGAAAAGTGTCCCAGGTAGAAGGATCAGCAAATGCAAAGGGCCTGAGGCAGGAGCCAACAGAAAGTTGGCAGGTCAGCGCTCCTGCAGCTAAAGCAGAGAGTATGTGGGGGACAGTGGTGAGAGGTGAGCAAGGGCAGATCATGCAGGGACCCGCTCGCTGAGGTGAGGAGGCTCAGGGGTCCACTGACAGCATTAGGTGGGGGAGGACTGAAGCAGGAGAGGTAGAGATCACTTGGCTGTTGTGCAGGGAAGAGACTGCTGGGAGACAAAGAATAAGGTGGAGACACTCAGTGAAAAAGCTGATCTAGTGTCACAGAACCAGAGATGGGAGGGGCAGTGGGTAGCAGAAGGGAGCTAGTAATTATAATAATACCAGTTACTATAAAGATAATCAGAGCAAGAGCAGCACATTCTCTAAACTCCTCCCATGTGCCGCGCACGGTGCTAAGCTCTGTAGCCATCAACCAGTGCCTGCAGTTACTTCGCCCATTTGGCAGCTAAGTACACTGAGGCACAGAGACGCGACCCCCTTGTCTCCTGCAAGGCACCAGTCATGGAAAACAGGCAGACTTGGCTCAGATCTAGTTCTGCCACTTCCTGGGGCTGTGACTTTGACAATTCCTGTCTTCTCGGCTTAAGATCCGCCTCCCCCCCCACCCGTAGAGTGGGTAACTAGTCCTGCCACCCTGCGTGGCTGACCCAAGATTATGAGTGACCTGGTGCAAAGCACGGAGGAGTGTCCGGAACAGGCCCCAGGTGGCACCCAGGTGCCAGGTGGGTACGGGATCCCTGGCCTCGGACACGGGATTCCCGGCCGCGGGCACAGGGTCCGCGTGAGCCAAGAACTCCAGTAACAACTCCATAGGAATGAACGTGGCTTCCTGGCAAGTACCTATGGGGAGGCCATTTACTTCTAAGGGTCGTATTTACCGTAAGTTGTGCTGCCTGGCAACAGGGCTGACCCTTCACCTTTTTCTGGCTGCCAGAGCAACCAGCTGGAAAGTGAATTTCCCAGACAGGAAGTCTGCAAACCCTTTACCCACATCATAACGGGACCTACTTTGGGGGGGTTCTTCCGAGCAAAGAATGAAATATTTTCGTTGTATGGACAGATTTCATGATACAGATCTGAAGTTGAACACATCACACTGCCAACATATAGGGCTGCTTCTCATGCCAAATAATAGCAACTCCATGCTTCAGAGTGATAAAATGGGGGGGGGGGGCCCCGGGGGGGGGCTCAGGCAGTGAAGCGGCTGCCTTCCACTCAGGTCGTGATCCTGGGGTCCTGGGATCGAGTCCCCTTCAGGCTCTCTGGCCTGCTTCTCCCACTGCCTGCTGCTTCCTGGGCTTGTGATCTCTCCCTCTCCCTCACAAATAAATAAATAAAATCTTAAAAAAAAAAAAAAAAAAAAGAGGGGCACCTGGGTGGTTCAGTCTGTTGAGCGTCTGCCTTCATCGGGGGTCACAATCTCAGGGTCTTTGGATGGAGCCTCATATCTGGCTCCCCGCTCAGCGGGAAGCCTGCTTCTTCCTCTCATCCCCACTCATAGTCTGTCTCGCAATCTATGCCTCTCTCTCAAATAAATAAATAAAATCTTAAAAAAAAAGAAGACAAAATGACTTAAAATGGTCTACCTTAAGCTCTCAAAAATCATGATCATTATTAATATTGCCTAACATTAATTAATAAACAAGAAATAATAAATAGTATGTATTACAGTAATGTTATACATAGTATATAATGGCATCAGACAATAGAATAATGTTAGTAATAATTCACATTCACTGATATTATTATTGGGTATATGAGAAAGGACACAGGCACATGCGGGGGTTCATAACAGCGATGCTTAGACTACAAAAGCCTTGAATCCCCACTGTGAGAAGGAGGGTTGGGTCAGCGCCCTTGTGTAGACTTCTGTGCCTCCCTGCTGCCGCCCCCCAGCCCCAGGGGAGCCTGGAAAGGTCTGAGTACTGACACCAGTGCCTGGGTTCCAATCCCAGCCCCGCTGAATTCCAGCTACTTAAATACCTTCACCTCTCCGCCTCTGTTTCCTTACCTATGAAAAGGACACAAGGACCCAGCCAGCAGTATGGGTGCAAAGACCAAATGAACGAAGCTGAGTGAGGCACTTGAAACAGTGCCCTGCAGGCTCTAAGGACTCACCAACTGACAGCTGTCACTTCTCTTCCTGTTTACAGCCTTATCATGAGAGCCATTAAACATGACGAGGCAGCTCTAAATGGATCAATAGAAAACCATCTCCGCGATAGAGCGTTAATTGGGAAATCAAAGCCAATGAAGAGCTTGTATACGCATTTTTGAAAAAAAGTTTGCATCACAGCTACCAATTTCGGGGCACCTGGTTGGCTCAGTGGGTTAAGCATTTGCCTTTGGCTCAGGTCATGATCCCAGGGTCCCGGGATGAAGCCCCACGTTGCAGGTGGGGTGGGGCAGTGATGGGTTGGGGGGACCCTGCTGAGCAGGGAGCCTGTTTCTCCCTCCCACTCCTCCCCACTCCTGTTCTCTCTCCATCTCTCGCTCTCTCTTTCCAAAAAATAAATAAGATCTTTAAAAAAAAAAAAAAAAACACAAAAAAAACAGTAGAAAAGAAAAAGAAACAAGCAGCCATGCTGGGGATGGGGGCTGTGGGCCAGCAGAGTGCACAGAGAGGGCCTTCTTATGAACAGGCCCTGCATGGCTGCTTTTACAAGTTACTGCTGGGTGCACCCGGTCCCATTCTGCCAGGGGAGCGGTGGGGTGTTAGGCAGGAGAGAGAAAATCAGTAAGTAAAGCTTCAGCGTAATAAAAATCAAAATACCCCCCATTCATCCTTCCCTCTGCCCCAGGTCCCCACGCGGAGAAAGCCACAGGGAAAGTTCCGGACTCAAGAGTGACAGTGAGACAGTGGCATAGGGGGCCAAGGCAGCCGGGGCAGTACCTGCAGGGAGCTGCGAACGGAGAAGAGGCAAGAGGAAGTGGCGGAGGCTGTGTGGGCGGTGGGGTCCTGCAGCACCAGCAGCTGGCGGTCTGTCTTCTGGGTGAACAGGAGCTTTAGGAGAGGGGTTGAAGGTTATCGGGAGCTGGAAGGATCACAGAGGGCCAACCAGCTCCCAGAAGCTCTGGCCCTGGTCTCCAGTGTCAGCCCATTTCTCAGATGGAAAAACAAAGGCTTCAGGTCACAAGAGGGCTGGACCGTGGTCTTAGCGGAGCGAGGACTGTGGGCCAGACCACAGGTTCCTAAAAGAGGAGGGGCTGGAGGCCTGAACTCTTGGGTCCCAAAGGTGAAAGGGTTTAGGGCCTGAGAATTGTGGAGAAGGGAGAAAGGGTCTGTGGGCCTGGACTCCTGAGGGAGGAGGGAGGAGGAAGAGGTTGGGGGATGGACTTCTGGGTCTGAGGGCAGAGGGGCTGACGGGTGCTCGAAATCCCCATACCTTAGTGAGGGCCTGGTTGGACTCAGCAAAGTCCCCACCCGGAGTTCCCTGGAGGCAGTTAAGCTGGAGCAGTCGGCCCCGTTCCTGAGGGAGAGCAAGTTATAACCGGCTAGCACACCGCAGAGTCTGAATGCACTGGCCGGCAGCCTTCCCCGGAGGAGCCAGAGCCGGGAGACAGGGTGCAGGGTGCCAATGGGATGCCCCAGAGGGACGTGAGGACAGTCGGACGGGTCTCCCAGGAGAACTCACCTGAGTCAGGGCCTGAAGGGCCTCCTCCTTCTTCCGGCTCAGCCCCCGGCTCTCAGCTGCCATCTGCTCCCCCAGCGATTTGAGCTGCTCCTCTAAGACCTGGATCCGGCGCTGCAGGGCACAGCCCAGGGCCCTGGTCACTCAGCCACCCCGGGGTTCCCAACTGGCTCCCACAGAGCCTGGGGTCTGCTGCACCCCGGAACAGGGACCCCGGGACCTGGGTGGCCAGAAAGTGATGGGGAGTTAAGTTCTCTCATGCCCTCTTCCCTTTTGGAAGTCCAGAAGGGACATGGGGTGGTTTGTTGCAGGGTAGGGGCTGGGGGGAATGGAGGATCTGATGCATAGACAGACGGGGAGAGACAGAAACCCAGAGAGACCTGTGGAGAACAGATGGAAAAAGGGACAGAGAGACCAACCAGAATAGTTACAAAAAAGAAAAACCAAGACAGTACCTCCAAGAGGAAGATACGAGAAAGGAGACAAGGCACAGACAGAAGGGAAAAGAGAGAGTGACAGGGAGAAATCAGAAACGGAGGTGGGGGAAGGAGCCCACACCGGAACCGGGCAGGTTTGGATCCCAGCTCCACCCTCTATGAACTGAGTCACGCTGGAAAAGGTTACTTGAGCACCTTGACCTTCAGTTTCTTCATTTATAAACCGGGGGGGAAAAAAAGTCAGAATGGCCTCCCCAGGTTCTTGTAAAGATTTGATGAGTAAGGACTCATGAAGCATTTAGGACCATGACTGGCCCATAGTAATTGCTCAATAAACATCAATCATTGTTGTCACTCTTGTGAAGACAGTGAGGCAGGTAGGGAAGGATGACAGAGGAAGGGCCAGACGTGGCATGGAGGAGTCAGAGGGCAGCAGGGAGGGACGGAAGGCAAGAGAGGGAGGGCAAGCCCTGTCCGACTCACTCTGTGCTGCGCCACACTGGCCTGGAGTTCCTGGACCTTGGGGTCCAGTGCCCGGGCCCCAGTGCTGTCCCGGTCCTCCTCCTCCCTCCGGCTCTCCTGCTCCAGCTGCTGGAACTCTAGGTCCTCGTAGGCACGCTGGGCCACATCCAGCTGTTCCCTCATCTGCAGGTGGGAAGGCAAAAACTGGAGGCCTGCACCCCTGGGGCCCGTGGAGGGAAGAGCGCTGGGGCAAGGAGGGAAGAGGAGCCTGAGGACTTAGACTCCCAAGTCCTGGCGGTTATAAGGCCTGAACGCCAGGTGAGGGAACAGGGTCCTGAGGAAAGAGCGGCCTGGATGCCAGGTCCCTAAGGGAACCTAGAGGAGCCTCACCTCCTGTACTCCTTGCAGGAGCCACTCGCGCTGCTCCTCTGGCTGGGAGTCCAGCTGTCCCTGGGCCTCCTGGAGTCTCTGGCGAAGACCCTCCACTCGATCCCGCTCCTGGCTCAGCTGCCTCTGCTCCTGAAACAGCACCCAGGCTCTCAGCCTTCTCAGTCCAGCCCAGTCCGGACACAGGAAGAGAAACAGAGGCCCGCACGGGCCAGGCTAGCTGGATCTCAGAACCCACCTGGCTCCTGGCCCCAGGAATGCAGGGACCCTGTCTGTCGAGCTCACTCTGTTTTGTTTTTTTGTTTTGCTTTGTTTTTTGTTTTTTTTATATATTTTTAAAAGATTTTTATTTATTTATTTGACACAGAGAGATCACAAGCAGGCAGAGAGGCAGGCAGAGAGAGAGAGAAGGAAGCAGGCTCCCTGCTAAGCAGAGAGCCCGATGCGGGGCTCGATCCCAGGCCCCTGCGATCATGACCTGAGCCGAAGGCAGCAGCTTAACCCACTGAGCCACCCAGGCGCCCCTCTGTTTTGTTTTTTTAAAGATTTTATTTATTTATTATATATAGAGAGAGCGTGTGAACATGTGTGACCATGAGCAGGGGGAGTGGCAGAGGGAGTGGGAGAAGCAGGCTCCCCGCTGAGCACAGAGCCCAATGTGGGGCTCCATCCCAGGACCCCAGGATCATCACCTGAGCTGAAGGCAGATGCTCAACCGCCTGAGCCTCCCAGGTGCCCCTGCCAAGTTCACTCTTGTCTCAGTGGGGACAATCAGGGCAGTGAAACATAGAAACTACTGGAATCAAGAGTGGAGAGCACCTTCCTGGATGTGAGGGTTTTAAAATCAGCCTCAAAAATCAGGAACTTTTAGACCTGGGGAGACAGAGGGAGCTGGAAGGACATTTTGGACTGTGGGAACAGGGCAGCACAAATGCACAGTACTTGAAAAGCACAGGAAGTTTTGGGGGTAAATTCTGGTCAGAGGATAGAGGTGAGGAGCACAGAGGGGGGTGACAGTGGAAAGGCAGGCATGGTGCAGCTTGCCTGGCTTGGCCAACCAAGCTAAGGAGCCCTTATTCTGGGGCAATGGAAGGATGAGAGAGGGGGGAGAGAGAGAGAGAGAGAGAGATTGAGGGAGCAGAAAGACTGACTGCAGGCTTGGGGGTGAGAGGGAGGGAGCTGTGCAGAGCAAGGCGCCTGTTTTTAAAAACACCAACCCTATATCATTATCACACCTTAAGAATAAACAGGTTCTTAAAGAATTTACACACAACATGTCTGGGAGTGGCTTTTAAAACAGGGTTAGGGGGCACCTGGGTGGCTCAGTGGGTTGAGCCTCTGCTCAGGTCATGATCTCAGGGTCCTAGGGTTGAGTCCCGCATCGGGCTCTCTGCTCAGCAGGGAGCCTGCTTCCCTCTCTCTCTCTCTCTCTGCCTACTTGTGATCTCTCTCTGTGTCAAATAAATAAAAAAAAAATAAAAAAATATTAAACAGGGTTAGGGAAGCAAACTGGGGGATATGAAATAAGAACGGAAGATTAATTTCAGCGGAAGCCGGTGAGCACACCGCAGGGCCACCAGTCTGACTATTCTTTTTCTCGGTTTTACATTTTTCACGAGATGACATTTAAAGAGCAAAAAGGGAGGGTCAAAGGAAGAGGCCCCAGAATCATGGTCTGGGAGGGAGGAGGAAAACGAGAAGCATATGCCCACCTCCCACTCCCCCAGCCGAAGGATCCCCATTTGGGGAATGAGGATGACCCTCAGGTCCCAGGAGCACCACCAGGGGTATCGGTCCCAAGACGAAGGAAACTGATGGTGAAGATCCCGCAGGAGAAACTGACCTGTTCCCGCTGCTCCCGGCTACCCTGCTCCGTGTCCCCCTGCTGTCCAAGCAGCTCTCGGAGCTGCTCCTCCTCGCGCCGGGCAGCCACCCGCTCCCCAGCCAGCTCGCCCCGCAGAAGGGCTACTTCCACCTCCATCTGTGGGGAGAATGTACGGACTGGGGCCTAGAGGTCTGGGTCCGAGAAAGGAGGGCGCTGGGGACTCAGACACCTGGGTCCAAGTGGGGTGCCTGGGAGTATGGGCTCTTGGATTCCCCAGGAGAGGGCTAGAGGCCTAAGAGTGGGATCCCGCCGGAAGGCCCCGGAGCCCCACCTGGAGGGCTCCCCTTGAGAGGGGCCAGACTGCCCACGAGGTCCGCAGCCTCACCTCGATCCTCAGCTCCTTCCTCTGGCGCTGTAGCTCCTTCACGCGCTGCTCCATCAGGGCCACGCGGGTCAGTGCCTCCAGCTGCTGCTCTCGAAGCCTCCGTGCAGCCCCTCGCACTCTCTCCCCAGGCTGGGGAGATGCGGGGGGCGTGACTGGGGTCGGTGCCGGGGGCGGAGCCTCCCCCTGAGGTTGGAGGGGGCGTGGTCAAGAGGAGAGGCCCCGCCCCTGCAATCACCAGGCATTCCCACCGCATTCCCGGGTCTGGGGGTCTGATTTGCTCCAATCAGTCGCCACCCCTGTTGACTGAAGTGGTTGCAGGTGTGGGAGCCCCCCGGCCCGAGAGGTGGCCCAGGGTCTCGCAGTCGGGGAAGTGGGGTACGCGGCCGACTCAAGGAAGGTCCCTTTTTCGCTACCCAGGTCCCATTCTCTTGGCATCGCGTCCTGGTAAACCTGGATCTCTCTCCCTCTCTCCCCGGGTCGCTCTGAGTCTTCCCCCGTTTCTCTGAGTTTTGTCTCTCCGACTCAGTGCCTGTCTCTATCTCTGAATCGCTGGGTGTCTCTTCCTTAAAGAGTATTTCCTTTCTGAGCATCTCTGTCCTTTGTTTCTGGGTTTCTGTTTGTCTCTACCCCATCTCTCTGAGTCTCTGTCTCTTTGGGGTCCTTGTCTCTTGGTCTCCCTGTGTCCAGATCTCTACCTATCCCTCTGTGTCTCTGTCACCCGCTAGCGCCCGTCCGCCTCTCTGGGCCGCCCCGCGACCCCCTCCTTCGCCCTCCAGGTCCCTCACCGCGTCGCGGCTGCTCTCCGTGCTGCTGCCTTCTTCCACTTCTTCCTCTTCCTCAGCCTGCTGCTCAGCTCCTCGGCCGCTCGGAAGCTCCTTCACTCCCTGGGGCTCCTCCGGGGCCTCAGGCGCCTCCGGCTCCTGTGGGTCCTCGGGGTGCATCTGGGACTGCGCAGCCCCTTGGGGCGAGACCTCCGCGTCGCCCTCTGGGGCCGGAGGCGGCCGGCACCCCCTGTCCCGGCCGCTCGGCGTCCCCATGACCGCCCGGCGCTCCAGCGGAGTGGGCGGGCCCGAGTTCCGGGGGCGTGGCCTGAAAGCGCGGGGCTGCGTCCCAGGAGGCTCCCGAGCTCTCCGGTGCTTCGAAAGAGCTCCAGGAGGCGGGGCCTGAGAGATCAAAGACTGCAACTGAGCGCTCCGGGGGCGTGGCCTGGAGTTTCCAGGGGCGGGGTTCGATGGCTCTCGGGGAGTCACAACCCCGAGGGCCGGACCCGAATTTGAGTTGGGGTCTTAGCACGCCCTCTACTGGCCTCTCCCTCCTACTCAGGTGTCGAGCCTTGTACCCTCCCTGCAACTCCCCACGATCCCTTGGAGCACCCTGGAGCAACCCCATCTCCTTCTCCCTCGGCGTCCGGGATCCCGCACCCTTCTTTCCCGAGCCTGGAAGACTTGGCTCCGACACCACTGTAGGGGTAGCAGCGTCCATGCCCTCTCACTCAGATCCAGGAGTCGAGGCTCCTAACTCTCCCTCCCTGAACAAACCAAGAGTGGGCGTCCTTTGCTCCTCCCAGGGGCTAGATTCCAAGACTCCAGCCTCCCTCCACCCCCGGGAACCCAGAAGGCGGCCTCCAGCTCCCTCCTCCCCCGCAGCCCCGGCCTCCTCACCGGCTCAGGCTTCCGTGCGCTTCCCTCTGCGCTCTGGGCGCTGACTTTTCTGTCTGCCGGACAGGTGGCTGGGGAAGAGGGAGGAGAGAAAAGCTGCTCTGTCCCCCTCCCCAGCAGCCCGGAAGTGGAGCGGGGGACAACAGGTCCAACAGCTCCCGAGGGAGGAGGGAGACCAGTTTGCCCCGCCCGCGGCCGCGGCATCCGGCCATCCCGGCCCCACCCTCGGAAAAGCCAGCATCGCGACCCCCTACTCTGCCTCTAGCAGCACCCCCCCCCCCCCCCCCCCCCCAGCCGCCCCCCCCCCCCCCCCCGCCCTGTTCCTGCCCCCTGGAGGGCTAGGCGTTTTCGTCACCTACGTATGAGTGCCTCCCTAATGCCCAGACCCCGGGAATCCTGAAAGGAAGCGGGTAATGGAGATAGGGGCCTCTCCCCTCTAATAAGCCCTTCAGAAGGGCTCCGACCGGTTTGGGGAGCTGGGCAAGGGGAGGGGGTGCCCTGAGCTGAGTCAGAGACCCGCCCACAGAAAGGGGAAGTGTGATCCCCCCCACTCCACTCTGCTATGGGGTGGAGGGCAGAGGTTAAAGGTCTCAGCCAGACCCTTTCCTCTCCGGGCAAAAACAGGAAAATAACTGAGAAAGGCACGTGAGAAAGGATTATTGGATGTCGGGAGCTGTGCTAAACACTTGAAACTCGTTCCTTTCATCCTTACAGTAGCCTGATGAGAAAGGGATTACCATCTCCATTTTATAGTTGGGGAAACTGAGGCCAAGGGGGATAAATGTGCCCAGAAGTCTAGACATGCTGTTAATCCCAAGGCTGGATTTGTTCTCTGGAAAGTCCACGTTCTTAACCATGGGCCACATTGTCACTCTGATGCTGCAGGGAAGTGCCTGGAAGATCATTCCAAATGATAGTGACAATAATAGTCACCACTGATAGGGCTCCTGCCACGGAGGCAGTGTGCCAAGCACCTCATACAGGCAGACTCACTGGATCATCACAACACCCTGTTATTAGCATTATTTCCATTGCACAGATGAGGAAATTGAGGCGTGGAGAAGTGAAGTACCTTATCCTGGGTCTTATGGGTGCGAGTGGCTCCAACTAATATGGGCGAGAAGCCCTGCCCAGGATAGGTTTGTTTCTGATCTTGTGAGTTAGGAAAAAATCTTCTCCTTCCCAGCAGCCTGCTTCACTCCCACTCTCCACTCCCTGCTCTTCAGCCCAGACACCTCAGACCAGAAAACCAACGGCACCCTCCCCCCAAATAGACAGAAATACGATTCAGAGCAAAAAAATAATTTTTATTTATTTATTTGAGAAGCTCAGGGGCTGGTGAGGGATAGAAGGAGAGAGGCCTGGCGATGACACCTCTCTCTGTACCCCGCCTAGTGCATTCTTAACCGAAATGAGCACCTGACAAAACCAGGTCAGGAAGGGGGGGTCTGGATCCCACAGCGCATGTTAGCTGGAACAGCAAAGTCTGAAAGGAAAAAGACAGAGTTGAAACTAAGGGACCCCAGCAGACCCCCTCTTGCCCTACTGGGGACCCAGAAATCCAAGGAGCCCTTCTTCTTTGGAATATTATAATTCTGGCCCTAAGCCCCCTTCTCCCTCAGACCCAGGAGTCTGGCCCCCAACTGCTCACCTATCTGCTGAGGCTTGGGCAAGTTCAGGTTGTCCATGACCTTGACAAACTCCTCACAGCTGAGGGTGAGCCGCGGGTTCAAAGTCCGCTCCTCCTCCACGGTGGACACTGTGAGCCCTAGTGGCCAAGGGAGGCGAGGAACGTCAACCCGGCAAGTGCCTGGGGCCTCCTTTGACTACATTTCCCAGGAGGCTTAGGGTGCATCTGGGGCCTGGGACTCCCAGGCTCTTCCCAGACTGTCACAGAGACCAAGCTCTCCTCGATTAGCACTATGGGAAATGTAGTTTCCCACATTCCCCAAGCTCTACAAGGAAGTCCCAGGAAAATGCACGCCCTTTGGAATTCTAGGACTCTTGTTTCTACATGAACACTCAGCACACCTAAACACTTGTTCTTTTTGGCCAGAGAAATTTCTGGGAATTGTAGTCTCCATGCCCCACAAGGACTACAGCAGTTTGGTACTCCCTCTCAAATGAACAGTTATGTAAGTCCCACACCTCCTCCAGGAAGCCCTCACCACGGTAATCATGAGCAGGGTAGATCAGACAGTCTCCAGGAAGCGTGAAGATCTTTTCGTGTACTGAGTGGTACAAGGTCTTAGCACAGCCTGGGGAGGGAAGACTCAGAGGTGAGTAAGTCAATAGCAGAGAAGGTTTCTAGCCCCTTCCCTCAAGAAAGGGTGGGAGGATAAAATCACAGTAGCTAAACCTTCCTCATTTTCTGCTGGTACTGCTTTGTCTAGGCACAGAAAGAGAGGGAAGGGCATTCTAGACAGAAGGAACAGCATATGTGAAGAATTGAGGACTGGTGAGAAATTCACCATGGTGGTAAGTAATGTTGGGATGAGATCCAGAAGCACCAAGGAGTTGTGCCCTCAGCCAGGGGATGCCAAGAAAGGGTTCTGGGCAGGGAGGCTAGACTAGAAGGTAAGAAACTGAAGACATGAGCCCAAGGAGGAAAACAGTACCATGATTCCAACAACAAAGCTCTGAGTCCTAAATTGGGTTAGGGGCAAATCTTTTTGGACCCTCCTTCCACCTTTCATTTCAAATACTTCAATTGCATAACTGTTGGGGGTAGATAAATGGAGGACTAGAAGCCTCGCAGAGAAAAAGACAGAGACCAAGATGGAGAGATAAGGCCAGAGGAAGAGGAAGCAAGAGGCAGCCTGGGGATCTGGTCACACACTGCCAGCTCAGGGCTATTCTGTCTTTCCTCTGATCCTGCCTTGCCCTCTGCCCTCAAGGCAGCAAAATCCTCCCAATCTAGTGTCAACCCCACATTCACCCACATGCACACAGGACAGCTAAACCCTGAGATTTAAAACTGAGCTCCTGGGACACCTGGGTGGCTCAGTTGTTAAGCAGCTGCCTTTGGCTCAGGTCACGATCTCAGGGTCCTGGGATCGAGCCCCATATCAGGCTCCTTGCTCAGCGGGGAGCCTGCTTCTCACTCTCCTACTCCCCCAGCTTGAATCTCCTCTCTTGCTGTGTCTCTCTCTGTCAAATCAACAAAAATAAAATCTTTAAAACTGAGCTCCCTTCCCACAGTGAAATTCCTGAATCTAACTGCCCCCTCGCAGCCAAACCCCTGAATCAAACTCCACACCCTCCCCTGCTGCAATTCCAGCACCTAAACTCCTTATGGGGTTTAAAAATATGGCCACAGTGGGGGATGCCTGGGGGCTCAGTTGGCTAAGCATCTGCCTTCGGCTCGGGTCATGATCCCAGGGTCCTGGGATTGAGTCCCACGTCAGGCTCCCTGCTCAGTGCGGAGTCTGCTTCTCTCTCTCTCTCTCCCTCTCATGTCCCCCACCCCCACTCATTCTCTCTCTCTCAAATAAATACAAATCTTTAATTAAAAAAAATTAGTGCTTCTGTCTGCTTCTCTGATCATTCCCTTTGGGAGAACCCAGCTGCCATGTCATGAAGACAAATTACCCCCATGGGGAGGTCTCTGTGGTGAGGAACTGAGGCCTCTGGCCAACAGACAGAGCCAGCTTGCCAGCCATGTGAGTGAGGTACCTTGGCAGCAGGCCCCCCCACCCCAGTCAAGCCCTTGAATGATTACAGCCCAGACACTGAGCCAGGACCACCCAGCGAAGCTGCTCCCAGAGTCTCAACTCTCAGAAACTACGTGAGATAACGTCAATCAATGTCAATCACTGCTTAATTCATTAAGGTCTGGGGTCACTGGTTTCACAGCGACAGATAATGATACACCCTTGCATCTAACTGTCCCCCAACAAGCAAACTGCTGAATCTCCCTCCCATTTGCAAATCCAGGAATCTAATTTTCCCTCACTGTAGCAGCTAAACTTCTTTAATCTAATCCTGACCCCTAAAAGTCTAACATTCATTCATTCATTCTTGCAACAGGTACTTCAAACTCTGGCACACAGAGAACCATACTAAGATCTCAGGCTAGGAAAAGGGGCCTGTGACCTTGCTGGAAATCCGTCCGTCCACACCCTCGGATGAGCAGGGCATCTCCAGTGAAGGCCATGCTGTGGTCATTCAGAACAAAGGTGACACAGCCCGGGGTGTGGCCAGGGCTTGCTCGGGTCTCCAAGGCCTGGTGGGGAAGGAAAATACAGTTACCAATAAGCCAAGAGCTCTGGCCTCATGATGAAACTGGCCCCAGAAGCCCCCATCCCACCCCAGGATCACATCTAGCTAGCATTGGCGGGGGTTGTTAAAGAATTAAGTTTGGGGCAACTGGGTGGCTCAGTTGGTTAGGCATCTGCCTTTGGCTCAGGTTGTGATGCCTTTGGCTCAGGTTGTGATTCTGGGGTCCTGGAATTGAGTCCTGTCTTGGGCTCCCTGCTCGGGGCGGGGGGTGGGGATGCATCTGCTTCTCCCTCTGCCCTCTCCCCCTGCTTGTGCTCACTCACTCTCTCTCTGTCAAATAAATAAATATAATTTAAATTAAAAAGAAAACAAATTAAGTTAGATTCCCAGACTTAAACCTCATACCAGGGTAAACTCCCAGTGAATTAAACACTTAAAGCAAGAAAACTGGGGGCGCCTGGGTGGCCCAGTTGGTTAAGCCTCTGCCTTCAGCTCAGGTCATGATCTCGGGGCCCTGGGATCAAGCCCCACATCAGGCTCTCTACTCAGCCCGCTTGCCTCTCTGCCTACTTGTGATCTCTGTCTGTCAAATAAATAAATAAAATATTTTTTAAAAAGCAAGAAAACCATAAAACTGTGACAACAACAAAAATACAAACAAATATATATGATCTCTGGTTAGGGAAGAAGATTCAAATGTGATCCCAAGGTCATAAATCATTACAAAAAAAGATTGATGGTTTGACTTTATATAAACCTGAAGTTTCTGAGTGGCAACCACACCATAAACAAAAGTGAAACAGAACCAACAAGCTGACAAAATATATTTACAACATATATGCACCACACAGTAGTTAGTATACTTCATATACAAATACGATCTTCAAATCAATAAGAAAGAGATAAGCACACTAATATAAATAGGGAATACCAAACACTCATTTAAAATTATGTTACTGAAATGAAATTTAATGATATACACAAATATTTAATAACATGAAAAGACATTTAATATCTGGTAAGGGCTAAAAGCAGACTACAAAGTAACTTGTATAGTGTCGATTTTTTTTTTAAGATTTTATTTATTTATTTGACAGAGATCACAAGTAGGCAGAGAGGCAGGCAGAGTGAGAGGGAAGCAGACTCCCTGCTGAGCAGAGAGCCTGATGCGGGACTCGATCCCAGGACCCTGAGATCATGACCTGAGCCGAAGGCAGTGGCTTCACCCACTGAGCCACCCAGGCACCCTGTAGTGTCGATTTTTTTAAAAAGGTTCCTTGTTGGGATGCCTGGGTGGCTCAGTGGGTTAAGCAGCTGCCTTCGGCTCAGGTCATGATCCCAGCGTCCTGGGATCGAGTCCCACATCGGGCTCCTTGCTCGCAGGGAGCCTGCTTCTCCCTCTGACTCTGCCTGCCTCTCTGTCTGCCTGTGCTCGCTCTCGCTGACAAATAAATAAATAAAATCTTTAAAAAAAAAAAAAAAAGGTTCCTTGTTCACTCAAAACATACTTTTTTCTTTAGGCTTTTCCTACATTACCCCCAGCTTTTTTTAAACAGAAAGCATGTCATTTTATAATTGAAAATAAAACACAAGATTCAGGATAAACTAAAGATCTAAAATTTTAAAAACAAAAGATTTCTAAAAGGAAATATATAAGGGTATATGTAATCTTATATAAGGAGATGTGTGTGTTTATATATATATATATATAAAATCTTGAGATAGGAAAGGTTTTTGTAAGCATATTAAATTCAGAGGACATAGGGAAAAACAGTGACAAGAATGACCACATAGTTTAATTTCATTATAGAAAAGAACAAGAGTTAAGAGACAAAAAAAAACTCAGGGACGACAGTATTAGCAACATGTATAAGAAAGTATTATAAAGTATGAATACCCATCATATATAAAGAGTCCTAAGCATCAACAAGAACTTCCAAAAGAAAAATGTGCAAAAAGAAAAAAAAAATGGGCAATTCATGGAAGAGGAAATAAATAATAAAAAAAAATCTAAAACAATGTTTGATCTCCCTTTTAGGGAGAAAGGGAGAGAGATTTAAATTTAAAAACCCTTATTTTTCACCTACCAGATTGACAACTGTCAGAGTTGCTCAGCCCTTATGTTTCCTGGGATGTGGGTATGACTCAGTGTAGCTGATTTAGAGGGCAAGTTTGCAATGTCTACAACACCTCAAATGTGGACTCTGACCCCGCAAAGTTTCTGCTAAGACTCTACTGTTAAGAACTTCAAACACAGGGGCACCTGGGTGGCTCAGTTGTTAGACGTCTGCCTTCCGCTCGGGTCATGATCCAGGGGTCCTGGGATCAAGCCCCGCATCAGGTCATCAGGTTCTCTGCTAGGCGGGAAGACTGCTTCTCCCTCTCCCACTCTCCCTGCTTGTGTTCCCTCTCTTGCTGTGTCTCTCTCTGTCAAATAAATAAATAAATAAATCTCTTTAAAAAAAAAAAAAAGAACTTCGGACACATGGGCAAAAATGCCCACCCAAGAAATCCTCATTATGTAAATCCCCACACTCAGTTCAGGGAAGCAATTGTCAGAAGAAAAAAAAAAATGTTACCTTCATGATCTAAAAACCGCTTATAAGATTAGTTCCCACTCACACAGCATTCCCCCCACCAGTTAGCATCCTGATCTAGGATGGACACCAGGTACAGATCCTGTGTCCACACCTGGTATCCGTCCCACCCTTCCCCACTGATGGGTCTCTGGTTTGGTACAGGGCATCAGTGTGCTGAGCCAACCACTTCCTTTCCCTCTGTGGTAGCCTGGGTGGCTTTGGACATGGTTCTCAGACCAAGATCTCAGTAGGTCTCCTGAAAATGTCTGGGAAAACTTTTCCCTTCCTGATAAAAAATGTTTGGCACCTCCCCTTCCCACTTTATCTGGTTCTAGACAAAAGTGTGATGGCCGCAGCTGCAGCAACCACCTTGCAACCATGAAAAAGAATCCCCCAAATGGGGCTCCTGGGTGGCTCAGTCAGTGAATCATCTGACCGTCTTCTTCCAGACCCCCTGTTATAGGAGAAAACTGAACTGCCAAATATTTAAGCCACCGTATGAGTTTTTTTTTTTTTAAGATTTTTATTTATTTATTTGACAGAGATCACAAGCAGGCAGAGAGGCAGGCAGAGAGGGGGGGGGGGGGGAAACAGGCTCCCTGCTGAGCAGAGAGCCAGATGTGGGGCTTGATTCCAGGACCCTGAGATCATGACCTGAGCCGAAGGCAGAGGCTTAAGCCACTGAGCCACTTCGGCACCCCACCGTATGAGGTTTTGATTACTTTCAGCCAAACACTTTCCTGACTCCTATATCCGAGGATATATGTCCAATGCAAAACAAATGCAAAGAAAATGATCTTGCAAAATGTTGTGGGAAAAATCATGACCCTCCTGCCTAAAATTAACATAACCTTTTGGTGGTCGAGAAATGATCTCTCACTCCATACTCTCTGATTTTATTTTAATTTTATTTATTTATTTGACAGACAGATTACAAGTAGGCAGAGAGGCGGGGGGGGGGGGGGAGCAGGCTCCCCGCTGAGCAGAGAGCCCAATGTGGGGGTGGGGAGCATTGATCCCAGGACTCTGGGATCATGACCTGAGCCTAAGGCAGAGGCTTTAACCCACTAAGCCACCCAGGCACCCTGATTTTTTTTTTTTTTAAAACAAAAAGCATGGGTGTCCTTTGAACCAAATATTGTGGATGGATATTCAGGAGTAATGTTGAAAACATTAATCACCAAAAACAAAAACAAAAAAGAACAAACAACCAGCTGATCACAGGTGTAGCAATGGGTACTGATTAATCAGGACATCGGCTATAAACAACCAACAGTTAGACAGTATACATGGAATATATGGCACAATTAAAGCCTATATTTGGTGTATGTAATTGTCTCTGTGTATAAATTGGACATAATTTTAATATCAATTGAACAAGAACCCGCTTGCCACATGGACTGAAACTCCTGAGGCCCCGAGTCTGTGTAGCAAGTGGCTTTGCCGATGATCAGCATCCCTGTTTATCTGACCTTTCCTTTCTCTGGAATATCTAGCATCTATCCCCCCGCTCCATACCTCCCACAGTCCTGCCCATCTTGGCCTCATCCTCTCCTGCTTGGACCAACCACCTGCCTCCACCTTGGCCTACCAGCCTCCAGCCATCCCCCATATGACCCTGAGGAGGGTTTCTACTGCCCGGATTCAGACCTGCTCCTCTCTGGTCATGACCCTTCCTTGGCTCCCACTGTCCCCCAGACAGAGTTCTGGCTTCTTAGCCTGACTTCTGAAACACCCCTGTTCCACTGCCTGCCCACCTGTCCAGCCCAATGTCCAATAACACACCCAGCTACTCTGAAATCCAGGGGTGCTTCCAGAAAGCACCAGGTTTCTCCACACCTCTATGCCCACACAATTCTCTCTGCTAGGTACACCCTTCCCTCTCCCATCGGTCAGGTCTGCTCATTCCCCAGAGCCCTGATACTGACTGACCCCTTCTCCTGTGCCAGGCTCTCTCCTAAGTGCTCAACATGACTGAACTCATCCAGTCCACACACATCCTTATGAGGCAGGTACCATTCCTGTTCCCATTCTACAGATGAGGAAACCAAGGCACAGAATAAAAATGAGCAAACCATAACTAAATGTGGAAATACGAATGGATGTCACAGATAAGACCAAAAAAAAAAAAAAAAGGATGCTGGACACAGAAGAGCAGAGAGGTTGTGGCATGGAACAGAATGGAGTGGTGTGGGATGGGGTGTGGCAGGAAGTGGGAAATCAAAGCGTGCCTGGTACACAGTACAGGGAAGTGGTGTTTCATGTGGAGGTTTCAGTCATCAATCCAGATGTAAAACAGCTATGTTTTAGAGAGGGCACATGGACTAGGAGTTACGAACAGCATCTGGCGCCAGGTGACATGGGTTCTAAATTTGGCTCTGCTATTTATTACTAGCTGTGTGGCCTTGGACAAGTCACTTCACCTCTCTGTTTCTGAGCTTCTCTGCTCATTTGTAAAATGGGTATAATAATTGTCCCTAATTCAAAGGGTTATTATAAATATTAAGTTCCTGGGGCATATGGGTGATTGGGTTGGTTAAGCATCTGCCTTGGGCTCAGGTCATGATCCCAGAGTCCCGGGATCGAGCCCTTCATGAGGCTGCCTGCTCAGCAGGGAGCCTGCTTCTACCTCTTCCTCTGCCCCTCCCCTCTGCTTGCTCTCTCTCTCATAAATAAAAGCTTTAACAAAAAAATATTGTTATTTTGAGTGTGTTAAGCACTTAGAAAAATGTCCAGGACACAATAATCATGATATAATCAAAGTAACATAATAATAATGTTAAAAAAAACTTTTTAAAAGATTTTATTTATTTATTTGACAGAGAGAGAGAGAGCACGAGCAGGGGGAGCGGTAGAGGGAGAAGTAGGCTCCCCGCAGTGTAGGGAACTTGATGCAGGGCTCACTCCCAGGACCCTGGGATCATGATCTGACCCAAAGGCAGATGCTTAACGGACCGAGTCACCCAGATGACCCATTAAGGTTCTAAATTTTGTAAAACCACTGATATAGTGGAACCACAAGGCCTCCTGGGTTCAAATCCTGACCTGGCAGGGCATCTGGGTGGCTCAGTCAGTTAAGTGCCCGACTCTTGGTGTCAGCTCAGATCATGATGTCATGAGGACCACGGGATTGAGCCCTGTGTTGGACTCCATGTGGAGTTTGCTTGGGACTTTCTCTCCCTCTCCCTCTGCCTTCCCCCACCCCCAGTCTGTCTCTCACTCTCAAATAAATAAATGAATCTTTTGAAAAAAAAAATCCCAACTTCGCCACTTTCTCTGTAATTTGTGGGCAAGTCACTTTTCTTCTCTGTACATCCTTCTTTGTAAAATGAGAAAAATATTTCTCATCTATGTGGTTATGAAGGTTTAATGCGATCTGTTTGTCAGAGAAGATGCAATGGAGGCCCAAGGGCAAGACTCAGCCAGAGAAATGTTTTGTTTGGCCCACTCAGAAGTTATGAGAAGTCTGAATTTGTAGTCTACCCTTAAAAAGTGGAAGATTTCTCAAAAATGTACATTTGAAGCTTCTATTTTAAAAAAGGGAGCTTGGCAGTCAACAGACTACACTCTTCTTTTCTTTTCTTTTTTTTTTTATAAAGCTTATTTATTTAAGTAATCTCTACACCCAACTTGGGCCTCAAACCACGACCCCAAGATCAAGAGTCCCACGCTCTTCCAACTGAGCCAGCCAGGCTTCCCAACAGACTACATTCCTGAACATGAATAATCAACTTGAATTGTGCAGTGGGTGTCCTCTATGAATGGAACATGCATCCTAAGGTTTGCTACAGGCCCCACCACTCCCTGCTGCCTACAGTGGTATTTGATTATGAAAATCCTTCTAGACAAACACTGATAAAGAACACTTACAGAGCTCAGCACAATGCCTGGCAAGAAGCAAACCCTCAAAGCTTGTCAACTATTGTTAAATTATCATCATTACTATTGTTAGCCAATTCAAAATACATACAATCTACTTTGGTTGACGGCAAAGAAAAGAGGAGGTTGAATGACACCATGAAGAAACAACCAGACACAAACCAGAAGTGGGACATTCTCCAAGACAATAGACTAGAAACTTCGAAAGTCAATGACATGGTGCAGAAAGGGGCTGTTCTAGATTTAGAGACTCAACAGACCCTATAGCCGAGTGGCATGCATGAAGCTTGACTGGGTCCTGGTTCCTAAAAACTGCCATAAAAACGATTCCCGGGCACCTGGGGCAATTCGAACTTAAGCTGTATTTAAGAATTATTTCAGAATTAACATAGACTTGCTGTGATGAAGACTTTGTAAAAGAACTGTTCTCTCCAAGTGCAGATGAGGGAACTCTGAGGGTCTGCGAGGTGAAAACTATTTTCATGATAGTAGGAGGAGCTCTTCTGCCCTTCTTACTCTCATTCCCCAGTTCAGTGAGATTTTCCAGAAGCTCCATGACTGGTGATGATGTCATTGTTCTGCCAGCAGATGGAGTGCTTGGATATTCTTGTGTTTTCAAAACAGAGTCTCGGTTTTAATTTCTAATGCAGTAAAATTTTTCCGCATCTCTGAATAGATAGGTCTTACTTACTTACTTTTATTGACCTATAACAGACATACAACTAATAAGTAAATACTGATAGCTAGAACCCACATAAATAAAAGCTTTGAGGGCCATCCTGTAACTTTTAAGAAGGCCAGGAGCTCTGATACTACAAGGTTTGAGTTTGAGAACCTCTGATACAGGAGAACATCTTTACTCTCCGGATAAGTCGTTAGGGTTGACATTTCTGAATGCAAGTTTCTGAATGGTAAGAGAAGAAAACGGTATAAACACACAGAGAGAAATAAGGCAAAGGTAGCAAAAATGTCAGCAACTGGGGTGCCTGGGTGGCTCAGTTAGTTAAGTGTCTGCCTTTGGCTCAGGTCATGATCTCAGGGTCCTGGGGTTGAGCGGATCGTGTTCTCTGCTCAGCGGGGAGCTTACTTCCCCCTCTCCCTCAGACCCTGCTCATGCTCTCTCTCTCTCTCTCAAATAAATAAAATATTTTTAAAAAATCAGCAACTGGTGAACTTTAAGTGAAGGGTATGAGAGTGTTCACAGTACTATTGTTTCAATTTGCTATAGTTATTAGAATATTAATAAAAGGGTGTGGGGGGAGCACCTTCTATCTGGACCTCCCAGACCTCCACCGGTCCCTGAACTGGTTGAATCATCTTTTCAGCCACAGAATAGTTTTTAGGGATTCTGTGGAGCCTAACCTTACATTCTTCCAACAAAATTCTTCCTCCCTTCCTCCTTCCACGGCTTCAAATACGTGCACCAACTCAGCAGCTGTCCATTCACCCGTTTGGAGGGTGGGGTCAGCACCTTCTCTAACTACTTCACATCAGCTCTGGGCAACTCCAAAGGGATCGGCGCAGCTGGTCCCACGGCCCACACTGCCCCCTGGTGGCAAGCAGAGTCTGGACATCTATTCCAGTTGGTCCCAAGTTCATTGCTTTGCTCCATCTAATCTTGGTATAACCGGCCACTATATCTATGCACTTCTAAATTCAGAGTGTCTTTTTCCATTGCGGCTAAATAGTCTGAACCTCTATTAGTTAAACCTTCCTTTCTTTCGTGAAAGAAATGACATTAGTTGTTCTAACGTTTAAGGGACAGTGCACTGATGTCTCTAACTTGAAGATGCATCCAAAAATAAGACAGGTGAGGGCACCTGGGTGGCTCAGTGGGTTAAGCCACTGCCTTCGGCTTAGGTCATGATCTCAGGGTCCTGGGATCGAGTCCCGCATCGGGCTCTCTGCTCAGCAGGGAGCCTGCTTCCTCCTCTCTCTCTGCCTTCCTCTCTGCCTACTTGTGATCTCTCTCTGTCGAATAAATAAATAAAATCTTTAATAAAAAAAATCTCACTACTTTTATTTACTTTCTAACTGAGAGATTTCAGTGCCACCTGGGTGGCTCAGCCGGTTACGCATCTGCCTTCAGCTCAGGTCATGGTCCCAGGATCGAGCCCTGCATCTGGCTCCTTGTTCAGCAGGGAGCCTACTTCTCCCTCTCTCTCTGCACGCCCTGCTTATGCTCTCTCTCTCTAACAAATTAATTAATTAAAAAATAATAATTAGTTCCAAATGGAAGGAAGTAGTGAAATTCTCACCCAGACCACATGAGAATCACCTATAAGCTTTTATTTTACTTTATTTTATTTAAGATTTTATTTATTTTTAAGTCATCTTTACACCCAAGGTGGGGCTCAAACTTACAACCTCAAGTTCAAGAGTCTTGTGCTCCATTGACTGAGCTCGTCAGGCACCGACCTGAGAGCTTTTAAAAGAAACTCATCCCCTGTGTCTGCCCCAAACAATGAAATCAGAATCCCTAAAGTGGGATCTGGGGGCTCCGTATCTGGCAGTGCTCTTCAGAAAACTTTCTTTCTTTCAGAAAACTTTCTTTCTTTCAGAAAACTTCAGAAAGTTTTCTGAATCTGCCACCCCTCACTGGAGCTCAAATGTTCAAATCTTATTGCTCAGTAAAACAGAAAATTCATTGTACAATGAAATCACCCAAATCTGGCCCACTGTGAGTATAAAATATAACCAGCTCAAAAAGTGGCAAGTTTGGGGTGCTTAGGTGGCTCAGTCATTGAGCATCTATCTGCCTTCTGCTCAGGTCAGGATCCCAGGGACCTGGGTTGGAGTCCTGCATTGGGCTCCCTGCTCTGCAGGAAGTCTGCTTCTCCCTCTCCCACTCCCCCTGCTTGTGTTCCTTCTCTCACTGTGTCTCTCTCTGTCAAATAAATAAATAAAATCTTGAAGAAAAAAAAAAGGTGGCAAGTTCTACTAAAGTTAATCATAGGTCAGTCCTCTGACCCAGGAAGTCCGTTCCTTGGAATTGAGAGCAATGTCCACCAAAAGAGTTGCATAACAGCCGTCACAGCAGCCTTGTTCTTAATAGCCCCAAATCTGAATCAGCCATCAAAGGGAAAATGGGTAAATTATCATAAATTCACACAATTAAAATGCTCTACATTTTGGGAAACCATGGCTGGTACATGAAATTTGGCCTGTCGTATGCTTTTGTATGGTCCGAGGGCCACGAGTGGTTTTTTTATGCTTTTTCAAGGTTGAAAAAAAAATCAAAATGAGAATTGTATTTTAAAACACATGAGAATTCTTGAAATTAACATTGCAGAGGCCAGAAATCGAGTTCTGCTAGAGCACAGCCATGCTTATTCACTTGTGCATTGTCTCTGACTGCTTTCACGCCAACAGGGACCATATACGGCCTGCAAAAGCAAAAGTATTTACTGTCTGGTCCTTTACAGAAGGGGTTAGCTAATCCCTGGGACAGAGCAACAAAAGGAAAGACTGCAACCATACACAACGTGAGGAGTGAAAGAAGCCAGAACACCAAAGAGCCCACATAGTACGAGTCCTGTTTCTGAGGTCCAGAACACATGGAATTAATCTAAGATTAAATAAATTGGAAGATGGGTCCCTGGCTGGCTCAGTCAGTAGAGCATGTGACTCTTGATCTCAGGGTCTTGGGTTCAAGCCACAGGTTGGGGACTGGGGATGGGACCTACTTTAAAAAAAAAAAAAAAAAGTAAGAAAGAAAGTTGCTAAGATTGCAAATCTTCAAAGTCCTTATCATAAGAAAAAAGAAAAATTTTAAAATGAATAAATAAGTCGGCAGCTGGGGTGATGGGGGTGTTGTTGTCAATGGCCAGGAAGAGGAACAAGGAGGCCTTCTGGAGTGATGAGTTCGCTCTGTATCTGGATCTTGGCTGTGGACATGCAAGTGGAAACATGTAAAAATTTAACAAGCTGGCACACTTTCTACTGTATGGCATGCATGTTACAAGTCAATTTTTTTAAAGTAGAGGGAAGAAAATGAGGGAGAAGTGTGACCATCTCTAAAGGTTTATAAAGAACTCAGATGAAAACCACACCAAACACCAAATAATCATAAAGACAGATGCTAACAAGTGTTGGCAAGGATGTGGAGAAACTGGGACTTTCATTTTTTTTTCTTTCTTTAAAGATTTTATTTATTTACTTGACAGAGATCACAAGCAGGCAGAGAGAGAGGAGGAAGCAGGCTCCCCGCTGAGCAGAGAGCCCGATGTGGGGCTCGATCCCAGGACCCCGCGACCATGACCTGAACCGAAGGCAGAGGCTTTAACCCAAAGTCACCCAGGTGCCCCTCTTTTTTTTTTTTTTTTTTTTAAGATTTATTTATTTATTTGAGAGAGAGGAGTGGGGAGGGGCAGAGGGACAGAGAATGCTGAAGCATACTCCCCATGGAGCCCGATGGGGAGCCTAAATCAAGAGTCCACTGCTTAACTGACTGAGCCACTCAGGTGCCTGGAAACTAGGCCTTTCATATGCTGCCTGTGGGAATATAAAATGGTGCGACCACTTTGGATATTAGTCGGTCAGTTCCTTCAACTATTTTTTTTTTTTAAGATTTTATTTATTTATTTGAGAGAGAGAAAGACAGAGGTGAGCAGGAGGATGCAGACTCCACGCTGAGCAGGGAGCCCCATGTGGGGCTTGATCTCTCAGCCAAAGGCAGACACTTAACTGACTGAGCCACCCAGGGATGCCCACCACCCGTTTTTTTAGGTAGGCTCCACACCCACCATGAGCTTCAACTCACGACCCTGCGATCAAGACCAGAGCTGAAATCAAGAGTTGGACGCTGAACCAAATGAGCCACCCAGGCTCCCAAGGTCCTCAAACTATTACACGTAGAGTTATTATTTTGATCCAGCAATTCCATCCTATAGATACATCCAAGAGAAATAAAAACAGCCACACAAAAACTTGTGCATGAATAGTTATAGCAGCATTATACATAATGGTAAAAAAAATGGAAGCAGCAGAAATGTCTATCAGCTGGTGGATGAATGAATGAACAAACGAGGCGAATTCACACAGTGGAGAGTTACTCAGCCATAGGAAGGCGTGAAACACTGACACCCGTTACAAGGATGACCCTTGAACACTTATGACAGAAGCCAGTCACAGAAGACGACACAATATATGATTCCGTTTCTATGAAACACCCAGAATTGGTGTTTCCTTGAGAGATAGAAAGTGGATTTGTGGTTGTCAGGCGAGAAGGGAGGGGGCTGGGGTGACAGCTAAGGAGCGTGGGGTTTCTTTCAGAAATGACAAAGCTATTCTACAGTTAACTGTGGTGATGGGTGGACTCAGCTCTGAATACACTAAGTTGCTGAATTGTACACTTCAAATGGATGAACTGGATGGTTTGTGACTATCAATTAAGTCATTTGAAAAAAACCAGACACGGAAGCTAAATCTGCCACAGCTAAACCCTTCGACATTCATTCAAAACATTGCTTGTCCAGTCTCACAAAGGGCTCACGTCGATATGAAACCCCAACCACTGTTCACTCTTCTAAGCCTGCTCAGCTCAAGGAATGCTTGCTAGCCCCTGACACTCACGGACAGTGTACATTAAGTTACAAGGCACTTTTTCACCTGCTTCCAGAAATAAAGAGGCTGCCCCCACGGGAGCTCCACCCTCTGACACCCCCCCCACCCCCGCCACACACACAGAGCTCTCATCTCTAAATGCTCAAACTCAGATAAACTGTCCCCATTTAGCAAAATCCTTTAACCTGGAGGTCAAGTCCCCCCACTGTCACTTGCCCATTCTGTCCCCAAAGTCAGCCCAACTCACTCTGTAGCTTTAGCAAGTCTGATTGGAGAAAAGCCTGGTCAGCCTCTGAGGGCAACTCCCCTCAGCGCCCTCTCCCCAAACTATTGCTCTGGGTTGAAATCCTGGCTGGAAACCTGCTGACCTTGGCTAGTGACAAAGATGGAAGAGGAGGTAGGAAACTTCAGACCCTTCCGCGTGAGGCAAGAGCTCCACCAAGGGTGAGGCAAGCAGGCACAGAAGGGTGAACATTTAAGGAGGCGCTAGCTGAAAGGTGCCTACCCTGCCCTTGCGGGACTGTGACTGTGAGAATAAGCGCCTCCTTAAATGTTGCGCCCTAGGTGCCTTGCTCGCCTCACCCTAGTCCTGGCCCTGGGCAACAGGATGCTCCTTCCTCTAATAGTGACTCTAGAAGCCTGAGCTGGAATCTCTCTCTCAGCCCCAGCTCAGAATTCTAGCCCTCAATCAACTTTTATAGAGATGCCAAGCCAAAGGTGCTGCCCCAAGGCTGTAGGAAACTCCACAAATGCTGTTGACTTAAGGGGCTTGGCCAGAGACACACCTGCCCAGAGCCTCTTGCCCCAGTGCCCCACCTGGGTTTATGGCACCCTCCTCCCACAGACAAACTCAGGGATCAGGAGCCCCCGATCAGAGTTCCCTCCTACCCAGGGGCTCAGGAGCCCAAGCCCTCAGCCCGCTCTTCCCTTGAGGCCAAGAAGTCCAGGCCACCACCCTCTCCGGACCCAGCATCCAACTCACGAAGCGCCCGAAGTGGATGGAGTCTCCATCCTCAATGTGCAAGTCAGCCTGGGCCCCACTAAGGCGGGAGATGACAGACTGGCAGCCGGGGAGTAGGGACCGGAGCAGCCCTGAGCCCGTAATGTGGTCCGCGTGGCAGTGGGTATTCACTGGGAGAGAGAGGAGGGCCTGGTCCAGGAGGGCTCAGAGAGGACGCAAGACTCCCAGCCCCCAGCCCCCTCCTCCCTCAGACCCAGGGGTTCCGCCTCCAGACTGACCAGCATACAGCAGCCGCAGCCCCAGTTCCTTGACCAGCTGGGCATCCCGAGGCGCCGTCTCCAGAACCGGGTCGATCAGAACGGCCTCGTGGGACTCTCTGTCACCCAGCAGGTACGTGTAGGTGCAGCTCTTAGGCTCAAACATCTGGGAAGGGGGAGTGAGACAGGTGAGAGCGAAGAACGAGACTCCCACACACGGGGGACCCAAGAGTCCGAGCCTCGACCCGATTCTTTTCCTAAGATCCAGGAACACAAAACCCAGCCCCTCCTTTCCCCTCGGTGTCCGGAGTCTGTTCCGTCTGAAACAATGAGGCCCAACTTCCAAATACCCCCCAAATCAGGCTCCCCATTAACCTCTCACGTAAAGGACTCGGGAGTCCTGCCCGATGCCCACGGGATCCCCCAACTCTCGGCTCTATGTTTTTTTCTTTTTTTTTTTTAATTTTATTTATTTATTTGACAGAATCACAAGTAGGCAGAGAAGCAGGCAGAGAGAGAGGAGGAAGCAGGTTCCCTTGGCAAGCAGAGAGCCCAATGTGGGGCTTGATCCCAGGACTCTGGGATCATGACCTGAGCGGAAGGCAGAGGCTTTAACCCACTGAGCCACCCAGGCGCCCCCAACTCTCGGCTTTAAAGGACGCCGGAGTCCCGCCCTGCCACCGTCCAGCGCCCCGTGGTCCCGCTGCGGGCCCAGACTCCTCGCACCTGCCGTAGGAGGATGGGGACTCCAGAGCCGCTGCGCTGGCTAAGCCGCCGCCCGGCGACCCTCAGTGTGGCCCCCGCCATCGCGCCCGCGGCCCGGTGGGGACTGAGTGGACGCCAGGCGCTGGCGGAAGCCGGGTGCCCCCTATCTGACCTGGGAGGGGAGGAGAGGGGCGGGGCGGGGCGGGGGCGGGAAGAGGGCGGGGCCCGCCTTAAAGGGGCCACGAGCTCTGGGGCTCAGGGCTGTCTGGGGGAGAGAATACAGAGACCGCGTAGACAGCGAAACCGGGAGACACTCAAACGGCTCAAAAGGCGAGGGAGAGACGCTGGGAGCACCACAGACAGGGAGAGAAATAAAATCCCAACAAGAAGCCCCAATACACTTGATAGCGGAACTCCTAATGTATTCTTAGTGGTTTTTAACAGGAGAGAGACCCAGAGAGCCCCTCAGAGATAAAGGAGATGCTGAGAGACTTGAGAGAGACTTGGACTCCGAGATACCAAGAAGAGAGACCTGGAAAGACTTTCAGAGATTCATGGAGAGATACAGAGTTGGAATGAGTTGTCCATCAAAGAAGTATGGTCAGAAAGATACACTTGGAAATTCTAGACGATTATGAAAGATAGGAAGAGATGTTGGGACATTAGAGCAAGGAGAAATGAGCAGAAAGAGGGAGAGAATCTCTCAGAAAGTAGAGAAACAGGCAGAAGGAAAGTTCCAAGTCAAGGAGAGAATATTGCTCATTGATTTCTCACTTGAGGGCTCCCATGTGCCTGGCTCAAGCTGGGCAAATCTGGAGACCCAGAGGTGAGTTCTGTCCAGTTTGGTGGGGGAGAATGGCACAGACACTGGGGCTGAAATAAAGGAAGGTTCAGGGATTGCCAGGAGCTTAGGAGAAGAAGGAAACAGGAAAACAAGGTTCCTCAGACACTCTTTGCTGTGAGAGTCCTCTAAATAAAACCTCCTCACTCCTGGGGCCCATTCCTATTGTTTTGGCAGGACTGCTAGACCCTTGAAGGCATGCACACCTTTTCTATCTTGTGTTTAAAGATAGAAAGTCCTTATTTTTTTAGAGACACACACTGAAGTGTTTCTGGATGAAATGTGTGGAATTTGATTCAAGGACCTTAAGGGGTAAGGAGACGATGAAATAAGATTTGCTGTGAGTATCACCCTTCCCAGCTCTGTGACCTTGGGCTCAACACTTACCTCTTCTGGGCTTCAGTTTCCTCCTCTGCAAGATGAGGTTGACAATAGCTCCTCCCTCATTGGGAAGATCTAGTAAGTTCAGACATGTAAAGAGTCTGGGAGAACACGCAGCACAGAACAAGCTCTCGATAGGAGCCCACTAGCATGCTCTCCTCACCCTCCTTGACTCCTTCCTCTCTGCCACCTCCTCCCCCTTCATCACTAGGCCCTGTTACATTAACCTCTCCAGTCAGGCCACTTCGCCATCATTCCCACAGCCCCAGTCAAGAAGCAGCAAAAAATACATGGAAATTGCATGGATTCCAGGACCTGGCTGTGAGAGTTCAAATTCCGAACCTGCTTCCTCCAGGCTGTGTGACTCCCGCCTTGTGCCTCATTTTCCCCTCTTGTGTGTGTGTGTGTGTGGGGGGGGAGCACCTCCTCTTAAAAAGCCACTGCCAGGATGAAATGAAAGAATGTATACAAAGTGCCCAGGACAGTTTCAGGAATATAAAAAGTGCCAAATAAATGTTGGTAATTAATAGTGTAATTAATATATAACAGCCACCTCACTGGGCTTGTGGCTTCTGCTCTGCCTCCCTACAATCTATTTTATGCAGCAACCAGAGCAAACCTTTTAAAATGTCAATGACAAAGAGACTGAAGAATCATAGAAAACACACACAGCGTGTGGATCTTGTTTAGATCCCAATGCAGACACACCTAGTGTAATAAAAAGATACTTATGGGATATGATGTCACATATAGCTTCACAATCATCTGGGAGGAGTGGGTGGGAGAAGTGAAACAACATGGGCCATCAGTAGAAAATTGTTGATGCTGGCGCCAATGGTATTATTAACGCAGAGAACAATTCTGTTTTCTCACACTTTCTGCATGTTTGAAAGAGAACATTGTTCTGGAAAGGAAAAAAAAAAAAAAAAAGCACGCACGCGCACGCGCGCACACACACACACACACACACACACACACACAAGATATACAGGGGGCCAGGGGAGAAATTCGATAATGTAAGAAATGACTCTAAAGTTTGAAAGTTTGGTAATGATACTTTGGGTTGTGTTTAAAGATAGAAAGTCCTTATTTTTTTAGAGACACACACTGAAGTGTTTCTGGATGAAATGTGTGGAATTTGATTCAAGGACCTTAAGGGGTAAAGGGACGATGAAATAAGATTTGTCGTGATGAACCTGGGTGATGGGCTGGTGACGGGCTGATTATACTCTTCCTCTTCCTTTTGGTTATGTTTGAAATTTTCCATAACCTAATAAAAAGTTTTTACAAAAGAGTATATGAAAAGTTAAACTCATTCATGTGACTTTCCATATTTAAAACCCTTGGTTTCCCATTCAGCTAGGCCTCTTTCTAACTCCTTGACCTCAAGTTCTCCATTGTCCCCATCATTCTATCTCCCCATCACAGAGAGTTTATGGCTGTTAATGCTTTCCAGCATTTCTTTGATACAGAGTTATTGGACACCTCCTATGTGCTAAGCTCTGTTCTGGACAGAGTGATAAACAAGATAGGTTGTTCATCTTAACAGAGCATACAGTATAGAGGACAGGTATGCTGTGTTATGTAGGGAGAGAGATGTGACAACAGAGTAGTGGAGGGAAGGGGGCTCCATGAGCTAGGGTGGACAGGCCTTCTACAGGCCTTCTACAGTGCCAAATATTTGAAACAAGATCAGGCAGGGGGGGTCAGACAACCAATGTGATGGAGAAATGACCTTGGGGGGACAGAGGGAGCCACTAAGTGTAAAGGCCCTGGGGTAGAAAGGACCATGGGTATACCAGCACTGGAAGTAAGGTAAGTTTGGAACATCGAGGTAGGAAAGATCCTCCGAACACATCATGCTCTTTCCCACCTTGAGCTCTCTGCTGTTCTGGAACGACCTTGATCCCATCATGGCCTAGTTCAATGCACAATGAAAACAACAGGTAATACTGGTAACATGTACTGACCACTGTAGGCACTGTTCTAAACTTTCCATTGATTATTGAATTTCGTCCTAAGACCCCAGAAAGGTGGAGAGACTTGGCCAAGATTACACAGCTAGAAACTGGCGGAGCCAACCAGTTACTCAGGCAATCTGGCTCCAAAGCTCGAATAACCCCACCGTCTAGCTCCCACAGCTCCCAGGACTCGCCAGACCTTGTGGGTTATCAGACTGAAGATCCACCCATGCAGGGCATTTTAATGGGCACTTCACGGTCACTCCCGTGGTGGGCGGGAAAGTGCACCATCACGGCCCAGGGAAAGGTGCCAAGCGTGCCACCCTGGGCCTGGCTCCAGGAGCTCCAGTCCTCCCAAGAACTCCGGCAGTGATGCTTCAGGAACCGCCGCCCCCTTCCCCAAGCTAACACCAGAACCGCAGCATCGGGGTGGGAGGGGCTGGGATTCTTGAATCACCCAATGACGAACGATGCCGGGGCGCTATGCAAATAGCATGTTTTTCATTGGGCGTCAGCTTGCTCTAAGCCTGGCGTTCCGCCCCGCCCACTCACGAATTGGCGGGACTTCTTTGCGAACGCTTTGAGGAGTGAAACCAGCAGCTGGCTCTTCGAACTCCCTCCCTCCGGGGAGGGGACTCAAGCTGCCGACGGGATTCTCGAAAGGGAGGGTGTTAGGGAAGGACGGCGCATATGTTGGGCACTGTCTCTGATCTCTACGCTCAGTTTCCCCCAGTTAGGTCCTGCACGTGCTTGACTCCAGTCAGCCACCGTAGGCCCCACACCCCGCAGTGTACTTTCTTACGACCGGTGAGACTCTACCGGTAGCTCCGTGCTTGCTCACCAACTGGCCTGCTTTGCGCACCCACCCCTCCTTCCATTTCTTCTCCCCCGCAGCGGCCTCCGCTGGCTGCGACTGCGCATGCGTACCGACGCCCCACACAGGCCCCCGGTGGGAGGAGGGGATGGAAATGAAGCTGAGCCGAGCCGCTCACGCGCGCTCCCTCTCCTCCCGTCGCTAGGCACGCGGCCGGTGCTGCAGCTTTGCCACGTCCGAGGGCAGCGCTGCAGCTGCTGCGGCCACGGCGGGAGGGGCATGGAGCCCCGCCCCCGGGGAGGGGCCTTCTGCAGGTGAGGCGGGCACCGCTCCAGGCCCGGACGCCTGGGTGTTCGGGAAGTGGACTGGGGGGATGGACGCCAGGATCTCCTTGAGAGGAATTCCGGAGGGACTGCACTGGTGCCTGAGCCTTGGTTGGGTGCATTGGTGCCCGAATGCCATGATTCCGAGGCGTGCATTGAGGCCCGGACGCTTGGAACCCCAAGGGAAAAATCCGTTAGGGTTCTCTGGATCGCCATGACACGCCACGTTCTTTCTGCATCTCCCTCTAGGTCTCCCCTCTACCCTCCCCGCTGGGGATGAAATTTAGCAACGAGAAGGAACCAGTTCACGCGGCGTCGATGGACTGAGACTAAACCGAGACTCGGGTAAAGCAACCTATTGGGAGGTGAAATCCCGCCCACTCCGCTCAGGCTCCTCCCTGGGACAGAGTTCTAAAAGACCCGTCCTCTCCGCTCGAAGGCCCCTCCCCTGGGTCTGAGTTGCTTTGGGACCTGTCTGTATAGCCTCGCCCATTCCCGGGTTCGCTTCCCCGGCTGGGAGGTTCTGGTGGGGGAGGTCCCGTACATTCTAGAGGCCTAGCCAGCTCCGCGCTCAGGGTGGCCCCCGAGTTTAAGTAGTAGAGTCCCCGCCCACTCCTCTTGAGGGCTCCAGCGCGGGGTCCAAGTCGCGAAGGGTCAGGTTTGCATAAACCCCGCCCATTGTGCTCTTAGGCTCCGCCTTCGCATAACCCCCGCCCCCGTCTCTGGATCCTAGGCTTAAAAAAACCTTGCCCCCAAACGGACTGGTGCCCGATTTTAGTTCTACAGCCCTATCCCCATCAGCCTGGTAATCACCAGCATTGCCTACCTCTCTCTGGGTTCCTAGACCAGCAAGATGCTGGAGCGAGATGCAGAGTCCGCCGCCGGGGACACCGATCCTAGTCCCACTGGCAAGGAACCGGTAACCAAAGGAGGAGGTGAGAGCGGTCCCGCCGGTGGGTAGGGGGGTATTCTACAGGAACTGGGGCTAAGAAAATCATATTTTGAGGGACTCTCTCGGTGAAAGTTTGAAGGCCTAGGGTGATGACCATTTGGGATACTCCACAAATATGTTCTGGGGAATCCTACTATTGGCTTTGGGGAACTTAAGTGATTTTTGGGCTCATAAAATTAAGCATCAGAGGGTTCGATATGCGGAATTTCAGGGTGTTCACTTGGGAATATACTAGAAACGGACACCCCAGTAGTTGCTTTGGGGTTCCAGCCAGGTAACCCTTCGGAGCTCCTTATGATGATGCATGGCAGAAGGTGGGGAATAGAGACTTGTCATTTGAGGAATCCCAGATGACATCTGAGGTTGGCTGGGGGAAGGGAAGCCTGGCCTAGATTCAGGGTGTTGGCTCATGCCTAGAGCCCACCAGCCCTCCTGTCCTGTAGCTCCCCCCCAGGGCTCAACGCAGAAGCCCAGCCAGTCGGTTCCAGGGCCTGCCTCGTCAGTGGGGGTGCCTCCCCGACCCCGCCGGCGGCCCCCACCCCAGCGCCCACACCGCTGCCCCGACTGTGACAAGGCCTTCTCGTACCCGTCCAAGCTGGCCACGCACCGGCTGGCACACGGTGGCGCTCGGCCTCATCCGTGTCCCGACTGCCCCAAGGCCTTCTCCTATCCCTCCAAGCTGGCAGCCCACCGCCTCACGCACAGTGGCGCCCGCCCACACCCGTGTCCACACTGCCCCAAAGCCTTTGGCCACCGCTCCAAGCTGGCAGTCCACCTCTGGACCCATGCACCCCCCCGCCCCCACCCATGCCCCGACTGCCCCAAGTCCTTCTGCTACCCCTCCAAGCTTGCAGCCCACCGCCACACGCACCATGCCACCGACGCACGCCCCTATCCGTGCCCGCACTGCCCCAAGGCTTTTTCATTCCTCTCCAAACTGGCCGCCCATCGCCTCTGTCACGATTCCCCGACGGCACCGGGCAGCCAGGCCACAGCCCGGCATCGCTGCTCCAGCTGCGACCAGGCCTTTGGCCAAAGACGCCTCCTGCTCCTTCACCAGCGCAGCCACCACCAGGCTGAGAGTCAGGGGGAGCGCGAGTGAGTCCTCCCCTCAGCTCATGGGCCCCTCTGCCACCAGCTGGGGTCAGTGAAGAGGTGGCATTTTTAAGCTGGGCTGTAAGGACTTGCCTTGAGCAGACAGCTGTCAGGGAGATGGACTCCACACTGGGTTCCAGCCCAGAGGGCTTAGGAACAATTTGCTCACCTGTTTTGGGGGAGGGGAAGGTATCATCCACAGACTTAGCGCTGGGCCCCAAACCACAGGCTTGGAGCTGTGGTTTGAAAGCAAATCGACTCCGGTTCTTCCCTTCATTTATAAGGCGAAAGTAAGAAGTCTGCTACCATCGTTGGTTGCCGAGGAATGTGGGGAAACGGGGTCTCTCCTTATTGTAAGTTAAATCGGTGCCTCCATTTTGGCCATTTGTCCATAAAAAAATTTAAAACGCTTACATGCTCGTGTCAACTATTCCACTTCTAGGAACTTACCCTATAGATAGACTCAAACACTGAAAAAGGCATAAGGATGTTGGGAAACCACCCAAGTGCCCACCAAGAGGGGACCAGCTAACGAAACACAACACAGTGTTTCGTTAGAACAGCCAGAAAACGGACTATGTTGCTATAGGAAATAAAGCTCTCTTTGTCCAGTTGGGGAACGAGTCCCTAAATATACGAAATGATAAAAGCAAGAACAAAGGGCTTACTGCCAACAGTGTAAACATTTTTTTAAAACTCAAGCTTTGGAGCCAGCCTAGACCCGCTGCTTATGAGCCAAGGGACCCTGGACAAGCTTTGTCACTTCTCTGGACTCGGATGCCTTATCTATAACATGGGAGTGCTAGGAGGCCTTTGTAAGGGCACAAGCATCATCTTTCGCAGTCACTTCCCTTCCTGGAGGCTGTTTCTCCTGCTATAAAATAGGAATGAGCGAACAATGGACTGCACTTCATTTTTCAGGTGTGTATTAAGCCCCTGTAGCATGCTGGGCCCTGCGCAGGGTGGTAGGCACGCAGCAGTGAATAAGACAGGCCTGGTCTAGCGAGGGGGAGTGGGCGCTAGTCAACTGGGGGCCAAGAAAAAAAAAAGCAAATAAGTCAACTCCATCTTGGAAGGCAGCTATGCTCACCACTATACCACCAACGCTGACAAGTCAACTCCATCTTGAAAAACAAAGTAGGGGAGGGAGCCTTGCTCCCCAGCCCAGGTACCAAGAATGACTTCAGAGTCCTAGGAAAGACATCTGCGGTGTTGGCATGGGAAAAGACGAGCGGAAGAGAACTGAAGGCTCCGAAATGGCCTTGTGCACACAGGAGGTCCTGACAAGTGACTATCCCCACAAGTAGATCGAAGGTTGGCACACTTCTGGAAAGGACCTGATAGTATATATGTTTAGGTTTTGCAGGCCACAGTGCCTGCCACAACCACCCAGCTCCGCCCCTGGAGTAAAAAAAAAAAAAAAAAAAAAAAAAAAAGCCACACACATTATGGTACACGAATGAGTGTGGCTCTGGTCCAATGAAACTTTACCAGAATTGTAGGTGAGCTGGAAACTGCCTATGGGATGTAGTTTGCAGATCTCTGCTGTAGGTGAATGGGGCAAGGACAGATTCATCTGTGAACGAGCTAAGAGATCTGGAAGGAAAATTAAGTGGGATCCTGTAGAGGCAGAATAATGGACTCCCAAAGAGGTCCATGTCCTACTCCCCAGAACCTGAGTATGTTAGTCTACATGTGGCAGAAGGGACTTTGTAGATTCGTGATTAAGAAGGATCTTCTCTTGAGATGGGGAGATTATCCTGATTATTCCAGGGGGTCCAATGTGATCATGAGGATCCTTATATGAGAAAGAAGGAAGCAGAAGAGTCAGAGGGGATGTGCCGATGGAGGCAGACACCAGAGGGATTCAGGGCCATGATTCAAGGGACTCAGGCAGCCTCTAGAGACTGGAATAGATAAGGAAATGGATCCTCCCCAGAGGAGACACGGCCTTGCAGACACCATGATTTTAGCCCACTGGGGCAGAAGTTGGACTATTGACCTACAGAACGATCGATAAGCTAATATATTTGTTTTTGTTTAAGGGTACGAAGCTTGGGATAATTTGTTACGGCAGCAATAGGAAACGTACAGATCCCAACCTCATACTATACACAAAAATAAGTTTCTGGTGATTTAAGATCTTTAAACTTGAAAAATAAAATGGATGTAAGTAATAAAGGAGACTACCTTCGTAACCTCAGAGGTACAGAAGGAATCCTTAAGACACAAGAAATGACCATCAGGGGCGCCTGGGTGGCTCAGTGGGTTAAGCCTTTGCTCTTCGGCTCAGGTCATGATCTCAGGGTCCTAGGATCGAGCCCCGCATCAGGCTCACTGCTCGGCATGGAGCCTGCTTCCCCCCTCCCTCTGCCTGCCTCTCTGCCTACTTGGGCTCTCTTTCTGTCAAAAAAAAAAAAAAAAGAAAGAAAGAAAGAAATGACCATCACAGAGCAAGAGAGTGGTAGATTTAACCATAAACCAAGTTATAACTATGACAACAGATACAATATTATATAGAGGGTTAGAAAAGACCTTTTTGAGGAGGCTGAGTTTTAGCTGAGATCTGAGATCTGAAATGAGTGGATGGAATGAGATGGTCTGTGGAAGTATCCAGCATCAGGGGTGGCACTGAGCAGGCAAATGCAAATTAGCAGGCTGCTAGACCAGGGGCTAGCTAGACCCAGTCCACTTGGCAAGGCCTTGGGGAAAGGTCGTGTGAGGGGGAAGGTTAAGTCCCTTCACACTGGAAGTCAGTTTCTATCAACATTTACACACACAGCTGTCCTAGATTTCCTCCACAACAACCACATCACCATCAATGTTTCAGGGACACAAATGCATTTTGAGAGGTGTCGATCTTGTCTAACCGCCATGGTACAGATGGGGAAACGGGCCAGGAGAGATGGGTTTTGCCTGCACCCACACAGCGGGCCAGGGCTGAGCCAGGGGGGATCCTGGCTCTCCCACACCCTGACCTCCCAAACTGGCTTGTACAAGTCAAGCCAGCTCCTGCCTGGGGGCCTTTGCACCTGCTTTTTCCTCTGCTGAGAATGGTTCTGCCAGACTTTCCCTCACTTCTCCCAAGTCCCAGCACAGGGGTCGGTCCTCTGACATGCCTTCCCTGCTGACCCTCTCTGAACCACACTACCCTGTCCCGTCGCTCTGTAACACTACCCTGTGTTCGTGCTCAATGCTGCACAACACATTCACAGTCTCTCCCCCAGCAGAGTGTCAGCCCCCTGAAAGTGGGGCCTCGGGTCTGGATTTTGTTTGTTTTTTTTTTTTAAGATTTCATTTATTTATTTGACAGAGAGAGATCACAAGTAGGCAGAAAGGCAGGCAGAGAGAGAGAAAGGAGGAAGCAGGCTCCCCACCGAGCACAGAGCCCGATGTGGGGCTTGATCCCACAACCCTGAGATCATGATCTGAGCCAAAGGCAGAGGCTTAACCCACTGAGCCACCCAGGTGCCCCTAGTGTCTGGTTTTCACAGCGCAGTTCCACGTATCTCACACAGTAGGTGCAGGAGGCAAAGTAACAGCCTCCCAAAGATGTCCCCATGCTGACCCCTGGAACCCAAGAATCTGCTTTGTGGCAAAGTAGAATTAGGATGGAAGCAATCAAAGTTGCTAATTGGCTCACTTTAAAACAGGGAGATTATCCCAGATTATCCAGGTGGGCTCGTGGTAAACACAGGACCTTTGAAGGTGGAAGGATGGGACAGAAGAGTCAGCATCAGAGTGACATGGCATGAGGAAGACTCCACTGGCCACTGCTGGCTTTGAGTACAGAAGGGGAATTGGGGAAAAGACAAGAAAGCACATTTCCCCCAGAGCCTCCAGAAAGAGCACAGCCCTGCTTACACCCTGAGTTTTTGTCCATTTTGGACTTCAGACCACCAGAACTGGAAGGTGATAAATTTCTGTAGGTCTAAGACATAAAGTCTGTATAATTTGTTACTGAGCTCTGACTGCCCTTTGCTCTGCTCCAACCCCTTCCTGACCTCCCCAGCTGTGGGATAACGTACAAGCTTCTCAACCTGGCACTCGCAGCCCTTCAGGACAGCCCTGTCCTTTTGCTTCTAGAGTGACATGAATGTTCTTTATCTGCGTGCCTATTACAGCAGCCACCGCACGCTTGAAATGCAGCCAGTGATACTGACAGAGTAAACGTTCCCTTCATGTCACTGGAGTTCATTCAGATAGCTACCCGGGGGGCACCTGGGTGGCTCAGTGGGTTAAAGCCTCTGCCTTCAGCTCAGGTCATGATCCCAGAGTCCTGGGATCGAGCCCTGCATCAGATAGCGACCCGAGTCGAGGGGCTATGGTGTCAGAGAGCACAGCTCCAAGGACTATGTCCATCCTTCCAGACAGATCTGGCCCCAAACCCTCTTAAACAACTGACCCTGGGGAGCCAGGCTAGTTCTCACCTCCTGGCCTCTGCCCGCGCCTTGCCCCTAGCCTAGGATTCCGTCCTAGCTTCTGCCCGATTCTCTACCTCCCCGTTCAGTTTCCAACTTAGCTGCGGTGGAGGCTGACAGTTCTACAGCCACTTTTGTGAAAGCCTTGGAGAAAAGGAGATATCCCTGGCCCAGGGAAGCTGAGCCGGACTTCAGGAGAGAAGCCCAGCTCCCGAGATCCAGGCCTCCAGCCCGGGATCCACAGAGGGACAAACAAGACCCAGGAATGGGTTCAGAGGGCTAGAACCCCAGTTCCCTGCCACCTGGCACCACGGTAAGCGACCAGGGAGAAGTAACAGAGCTCCTTCCCTACCAAGCCCCTGAGAGAGCTCCCCATTCTTCCCAGGACAGCAGTCTCAAGGCAGCCAAGATATCTGACCCTCGGAAGGGAAGCATGAACCAAACAGAGGACAGAAAGCTGGGAGCCTCAAGGAGGTTCAGGAGACTTTCGAGTAAGAGGGGCAGCTGCAGCAAACCAGGTCACCTTTATTAAGCTCATCTGTGCGTGTGTGTGCGTGCGCGCACGTGTGCACACGCACGCACATGCAAACACACACGTGCAAGCACATATTTCAGGCCTGGGGCACCACCCCATACAGCTGGTGTGGAAGCAACTTCTGCTTCTCGTTGCAACTGTAGATCCACCGGGGGCGGACAAACACCAAGGAGGGATTGTCCATCAGGGCCTGCAAGGTGGGGCAGGGTGCATATGGGAAGATGCGAGTGAGGAGAGGAGGGAGGTGACACAGGGCAGGTTGGGTGTCCCTTTCCCTGCCCCTCTGGAACCTACCTCCTCAAAACTGGGGTCCCACTCCTGTGCTGTGATCACAAACTGGACCCGGTCGCTCATGTAGTCCTCAAGCTCCCTGGCAGGACACGTAGAGAAGCGGAGAATCGGTGTCCTCAACCATTCTCCAAGGTACCTGCGGCGGGCCCCCACGGTGCTCCCCTGTGCCAGCCTTGCCACAGCCACAATGCCAAGGGCTCCCACCACTGCCACTCCGTTTAGAAGGGGGGCCGGGAGAGTCCCATTTTAGAGATGAGAAGGAGAGGGAAAGCTACTCGTGCCCACCCTGCATGTGTGCCCCTTCTCTGGCTCCCGCTAGCTTTCCCTCCCACAAGATAGCAACGCCCCTCCCTACCCCTGCCCCCACCCCTGCGCACTGACCCGTTGAAGGCTGTGACATAGCGGCTGAGCTTCCGCCGCTCATCCCCAGGGAACTCTCCGTACAGAAAGAAGTGTTTGCCCTGGAAGAAGTCTGCAGGGGAGAGGGTGGAGGAGCCAAGTGTGAGGCCCCCACGCATTTTGAAGCCCCAGGCAGGAGCCCCAGAACACTCAGAACAAGACAGAAGGAGGCCGGCGCTGGGGAGGGTGTTCACGCAACCCTGGCAGAGAGGTCCAGGACAAACGGTGCTTCACAGCCAGGCCCATCAGAACCTTTTTCCGGGAGCGGGGTGTTTTCCGGTACCTTCTCGGGCTCTGACCTTCAGGACAGCTCTTTCCTTTGTTCCACTTTAACATGGTTCTCCAAACCATGAAGTTGCGATGCCATTTTTAGAGCTTTGGAGGATCAAAGTGCTTTCCTGCCCATCACCCACAAGGAGCCAGATGGACACGGCCTCTTCCAATCACCACTCACCCTCCCCTCTGCTCAGACCCTGGCTGCCCAGCTTCTCCCTCTATGCTCTGCCGACCAAGGCTCTGACCCCTGCCCCCATCCCACACCCCATGCCTTCGTGTTGGGGTGACAAACAGCAATGCCATCACCACCTAGGTGGCCACAGAGATCAGTGCCCATGCCATCTGTGCACCTGGGTGACCTCCCACTCTGAAGAAACCGAGCCTGCAGGGCAGGTGAGGGAGGTGCCGTTCGTACTGGAGTGGAAAGCCAAAGGGGGACATGCCCAGCACTGGGCTGTGATGGATGTGGTCACAGCAGGAATTCAGGAGGGGGAACAGAGAGGGAAGGCATGGGAGGATGGATGCCTGTTTCCTAAGGCAACAAGAAGGAAGCAGAGGCAGGGAGTACAGGGGAAGGAGGTGGGGAGACAAGTCACAGGTCATGGGGAGCAGCTGTGATCTGAGGGTTGGCTGGGGGATCATAGCTGAGAACTGAGAAAGACAAATCCCACTTCGGGAGGCAGGGAGGGATTTCCTACCTGGGAGCTCGGGAACCGGCAGTTCGGGAGACTCTGGGGGACCCTCATTGTCTGTGTTCTCATCTGTGGATCCTGCATATGGGTCCTCGCCATTCTCCCCCTGGTCAGGGGGCTGCTTTTGCTCCCTCTGCTCGGCTACTCTGGGAGAGCCCACAGGGGTGGGGGAAGAGCATTCAGACCAGATCCCCCTCCACCCAAGCCTGGGGCCACCTCAAACCTCGAGCCCCACCTTACCTTCTCAGCTCATCCTCAGTATCCCCAGAATCCTCTGCCGCATTACCCCGTTCTTCTGTGAGTGGGAGCTTAGTCAATGCAAAGCACGTGCTTGGTAACCCTCCCTCCCAGTCTCCGGCCCAGGCACGGACATAGGCATGCTAACCGCCGACCTCACCTGCCCTCCAGGTGCAGTTATCTGGGACCCCCACCCCCCTTAAATGCAGGAATCTGGGTTTCCAGACTTCTCCTCCCTCAGACCTGGGAGTCCAGGCCCCCAGCCCCTCCTCCTCCCTCAGACCCAAGGATCCCAGCCCTCTCTTCCCTCAGACCCCGGAGTCTAGGCCCCCAGCCCCCTCTTCTCTCAAGCTGAAGACCTGAGACGCCAGCCCCTCCTCCCTCAGACCCAGGCCCCTCAGTCTCTGACCTGACTGCTCCCCATCAGTGTCAGTGTCTTCCTGGGGTCCTGGTGAGGCTGGTTTGGCCTCTTCTGGGGTTTTGGGTCTCTGAGGTGAGCTGGGTCCTGCTGCCTGAGGGGGCTTGGTTTTGGTCTGGGGGCGCTGCGGAGGGAGGGAGCAGCCTGCGTGTGAGAGTGTGTTCTTGCAGAAGGCAGGGCTGGAGAGTCTGGGGTGCCATGGTGGACCCAGGGCCCCCTGCACTGCACCCTCCCCACATCAGGGCAGGAGGCATAGGACCTTCCGGGGAAGCTTGGGGGCTTCATCCCCGCTGCTGTTGCTGTGAGAGCCCCCTTCGTCCTCGCTGCTGGAGCTTGGTCCTGCCATGAGGTACCTAGGGCAGGAATATGAGCTCAGACAAACAGCATATGGTATCTTCCAGGGAGATGGGGCGGGGGGCAGGCGCTCAGCAAGCCACAGCAACTGGCATTTAGTAATCACTCAGGATGCCCTGGCCTCCAGCTCTGGAAGGACCCCACTGAAGCCGCCGGTGAGCGCAGCCAGCCGCAACAGAGACCTCACCTCCGGGAGGGCAGTCGCCGCCGCATCCGGTGACAGTCCAGCACCCACTCTTTCCGCACGATGCGGCCTCCGAGGCCTAGGACCTGGCTGTACTTGGGGGTGTTGGCAAAGGCGCAGCTGGTGGGGAAGCAGAGGGGAGGGTGTGGTCAGTCAGGTGTGGTCTGAGCAGGGAAAGGGAGAGAGAGACAGGATGGGGGAAGAAGGAGAAGCCAGAGACAGATCGGAGAGAAACAGAAAAAGACATTCGGAGACCAAGGGAAAGATGTAGGAATCAGAAAAAAAGGCAGAGGAAACAGAGAACTGAAGAGACAGCCAGATGAGTAGACAGAGAGAAAGAGAAATGAAGACGGAGGAGTCAGAAGGAGACGGGGAAGTGGCGGGGGGGCAAGGTGGGGAGAAGGGCACAGGCCTACATGAGGTGGGTGCTGTCTGGAGTCCAGTCCGGCCGATACTTGGCCCCCAGCTCTAGGGCCTTGTCCCGGAGCTCCGAGCGGAAGGGGTTCTGGAAGCCACTCAGCACCACCACCACACCCTGAAGGATCTTCCCCAGCTCCTGCGGGCCAGCTCGGGGTCCCCTGGGCTCGGTGCCTTCTCGGGACTTTCCTGGCACTGTGCCTCGTGCTGGGGCAGGGACTGGGGTGGTGGCCAGGGTGCGGGTGGGAGCTGGCACTGGGGAGGCCAAAGAGTGGATTCACTTAGTACTGCTAGGACTAAACCCAGTCCCTCCTCCCCCAGACCCATGGGTCCTGCCCCCAGCCCCCTCCTCCCTCAGACCCAGGAGTCAGGACCTCCAGCCCCTCCTCCCTGAGACTCGAGCATCCAGGTCCCCAAACCCTCCTCTCCGAGGACAGAAGAGCACAGGCCCCTTTGAGAACAATGAAGCCAGCGCTCACATTTGGGTCTCTTGACAGCGGGTGGTGAGGGCTGGGCTGATGGTTTGCTGGGTGTCTTCCTTTCTTCTTGGTTCAAATCCAACTTTCTCTTCCCTCTAGGGGACTCCTGAGGCTGAGACGTTGGGATGAGTTGAGCCTCTAGCCTCTCTCCGCCCTCTCCACCCCACCAGGGTCTGACAGTCTCACCTTGGAGGTGCTGCCTACTGCCCTGGAGACGGGAGAGGCTGAAGAGGCGGCACTAGAGGCCTGCAGGGTGGCAGCTGCGTAGCTGGGTCCTGCCGGGTCACTGGCTGTGGCTACCGAGGGAGAACGTGGAGCCGGGGTGAGAGGGCTGGGCCCTGAGACCCTTCCACTGCTACCCAGGGGACAGAGTGTTGTTCCCAAAGCCCAGTAGTGATCCGGGAGTCCAGGCCTCCAGCCGCCTCCTCCCTCTGATTCAGGAGTCCCTAGGCTCCTTCTCCCTCAGACCCACGTCCAGGTTCCAACCCTGGGCTCACTGAGGACTCAAGTTTCCACACCCACCTGGGGGCGTCTTATTGATCCGGCTGAAGAAGAGGGCGCCGGGTCTCAGGGAGTTGGCACCCTCATCCTCCTCCTTCACGCGGAACTGGCCAAGCTTGGTCACCTTCTAAGGTCTCACAAGGTCAGCACAGTGAGGGGCTGTTGGCAGGCAGGGGTGAAGCAGTAGGGAGAAGGCTCTGGGGGGTGCCGGGTAGAGCTTACCTGGGGTGAGGCCTCTGCCTCCTCTTTGTCTGGGGGGCTGTGAAACCGTATAAAACTCAGGCCATAGGGGGAGTCCTGGGAATGAAGGGATAGTGTCAGGAAGTCTGGCCAAAGACAGAGGCCTGGCCCCAAACCCCTTTCACTTGGGGAGACCCTTTATGGCTCTTTGCCTCTTATGGACAAACATGTCTAGGGAGGTGCCCAGAGGACAATGAGGACGATAATAACATCAAGCTGCTAGTGAGCCCTAACTGGGCCGGGCTTAGCTGTAAGCCCTACATGTACCAGCTCCATCAGCCGCGTGGCCAGCAGCAGAGGCTGCTGAGGGTCCGAGCAGAATCCTCTCCTGCACGCCCAAATTCCTAACTGCAGAAGGGAAGGGAGCCCTGAGTGCCACATCTGGAACACAGAAATGCTCTCCAGGCGCTTTTCCACTCTTCCGGCTGGACGCAGAGCCCAGGTCCCTGGATGACCGGCCAAACATCCCCCAACACAGGACCCCGAGAAGAAGTCTACTTCCACAGTGTGATATCATGACATACTCGAGTCTCACTGTTACCACAGCTTAGCATCCCTACCTCACTGCAACCCTACGAGGAGCAGGAAACAGGCCAGAAAGGTTAAGTCACTTGCCCAAGGTCACACAGCTAAGAAGTGGTAGACCCAGTGCCTGACTCCAGATCCCATGATGGTAACTGTCAGACTGCTCCTGTGCCAAGTCAGCTGCCCCCTTCTCCCATTCCCCTGAGATCCTGCAGTGCACCCTTCCCAGACATCCTCTAGGGAATCACTTATGGGAAGGATCACAAACCCGCTTCAGTGACCTCTGGGAACCAGCCTCCTCCTGATCCCCGGAGGAGACCGGCTGTCCCATCCTCCTAGCCCTCTGGGACTCCATGCTGGCCCAGGACCGAGGACCCTGCGCCCCCAGCTCCCGCCCCAAGGTACCTTGCTGTAAGGCTGGCTGCAAACGATTTTGACACGGTCCCAGCGCTTCTCCGCTGCTGCCCGGACCAACTTGTCGGGCCCAAAAATGCGAACGCGGTTGGGGTTTGAGCCACTGCGGCTCTCAGAAGGGGACATGAAAGACGAGGTGACCAGCAGGACCTGGGGGAAGAAACACTGAAGGAGAACCAGGACTGGCTGACTTCAATGACAACTCCCAGGGGCCGAGAAGAAAGCAGGTGCCTGGGCAGGGTCCAGAGAGTCACCAGATCTGGCCTGCACCTCCACATGCCTCAAAGCCTCTCTTCTCCCCTGCTTCTGGGCCGCCAGTCAGTTCCCCCCTAACACAGGCACCGGGGATCCCTACACTTCCAGGTCTCCATAAACCACAGCCCAGTTCTTACACAGGCTCTTCTCTCGCTGGCCACAGAGCCCACCCCACCGACCCTCCCATTAGAGAATAATCACAATGGCTGGCACAATGTTCAAACACCTTTTGGAAATGCACGGCTGAGTTCATGGAAAGCAGAGCAAGTACGGAGGCCAGGCCCGGGAGAACGGAATCCAGGGGGCTAGGAGAGCTGCACCAGCTCTAAGTGATTCTCCTGGGGCTCAGCACTGGGCAGGAACGTGGCTCCTGTCCAGCCGCTCCCTCCCAGGAGCCCTGCCAGTAGGGGGAGCCACAGAGAGGCCGAGAAGCAAAAGGAGGGAGGAGAGATGTGCTTCTGAGCTCTGGCTTCCGGCGGCCCCTGCAAGCATCACCCCTGACCACGCTCCTGCTTTGGCAGCAGCCCTCCCCAGGGCCACAGGGGAATCTGGTTTCAGTGTTTTAACATCTGCAGAGCTGGTATCATCCGGACCATCTCAGGGATTCCAGCAGGTCTGCGTTTCAGCTCTGTGAACCCCACTTCCGAGCTTCTAAACATTGAGGCTTCAGGAATTACAACCATGTCCTTTTGCTCCCCCCACCCAAGGGGTGGCAGCTGCTCCCTGCACTACTTCTACTCTGCACCTGAGTCTTCTTGCCTCCTGGGTTCAATATATAGTTGCTAATTCGTTATGTTACAGTCTCTTTACAGTAACTGGTGTGGTTTCAGTTTCTTGGCAGGACCCTGACCCACAGGGCGGGTGGCACTGAGGTTGGTGTTTGCCTGGGTGCTGACTCTGGGTACCAGAGAATGTAATTTTAATGGATGGTGGGTGGTGGTGGTCGTTGGGAACAGAAGATAAAGCCTGGGCTCTCTGGTCAAGGAAGAACAGCAGCTCCTCACAGACCATCACCCAACTCCAACAGAGCTGAGCCTCCTCAAAGGGCAACACTCTCCGTGAGTAAATGAGGGGAAAATGCCTTGTGGAGTGAGTCGGTGGGAGGCCTTTGCTCTGGAGAACAAGAGAGATCTGGAAGAATCCTAAGCACAAGTCTGTACTCTCAATGATTTGGAGCACAAAATTCATATGAGCTATCTGCAGGGAAAAACCCAAGCTGAAGACTTTAAGTGGTCCTGATATGCGAAACAAAAGCAGAAAAAAAAATTCTTCAATTTCCTTACCACCTACAGCCAGCCCACTGACAAGTCCTTGAGACAGGCAGAGTGACATTCCTCTAGGAACTCAGCTGCCTCAATGCTAATACTTTGCTAAGGTCAAAAGGCCATCTCAGGGACGCCTGGGTGGCTCAGTTGGTTAAGCGGCTGCCTTCGGCTCAGGTCATGATCCCAGCGTCCTGGGATCGAGTCCCACATCGGGCTCCTTGCTCAGCAGGGAGCCTGCTTCTCCCTCTGCCTCTGCCTGCCATTCTGTCTGCCTGTGCTCACTCTCACCCTCTCTCTCTCTCTGATAAATAAATAAAATCTTAAAAAAAAAAAAAAAAAGGCCATCTCAGCCTGAGCCCCAGGATCCTCTAAATGTACTTTTTAAAAGACTATTTATTTATTTATTTGACAGACAGAGATCACAAGTAGGCAGAGAAGCAGGCAGAGAGAGAGGAAGGGAAGCTGGCTCCCCGCTGAGCAGAGAGCCCGATGTGGGGTTCGATCCCAGGACCCCAAGATCATGACCTGAGCTGAAGGCAGAAGCTTTAACCTACTGAGCCACCCAGGTGCCCCTCTCTAAGTGTACTTTAACAAATAAAAACTCCTTTGGAAGCGTCCTTTATCTCTGTCCCCCAAGATATATGTTGGTAGTCATCCGCCAAGCTTATGACTCACTGATATATATCTGAAGAGGACTGAGTTTTTACTAAAATAAATGACCTTTTTCTTAACAATAGCTAGCCCCCTCAGGATTCTGGAAACCTTGTTTCCAAAATACCTGGGAGGCTTACACTATCCTTAAGCCCTTTCCAACCTGAAAGTATATAATGGGCCACTCCTCATGAAACCAGTGCAGCTCTTTCTGTCCCCTGGGTCCTGTCCCAGTGCTTTAATAAAACCAGCTTTTTTGCACCAAAGAGGTCTCGAGAACTCTTTCTTGGCTTGGCCATCGGCTTCAAACCCTAACATCTTTCCTCCAGCAGACCTGTGTACACAAGATCACCCATGCGGTGGCAGATCCTTTTTGGAGGAATGTATGTCAAACCAGGTCCTCAGACATTCCCCACAGACACATTCCCAAAGATCAGAAGTACACACACACACAGTGAGGCATATGGAAACAGCAGCAGAAACCAAAAACTGCGGACTCTGACTTACCAAGGCTGCATCCATTTAAATTATCAAACATAATACAAAAGTACATTTAATAGTTTAAAGAAATAAATGGAGATCCTGACAGTATGATGAGGGACAAGGAGAATCAAATGGACAAGGCAGTTCTGAAAAAGAGTGGAAAGCCTGTGTGCCCAATACTGAAGGATGAGCCATGCCTGGTCCAAGCAGTTCAATTCTCTCTGCCAGTGGCTGGTCAGGGTTGGGCACATGACCCAGCTGGCCAATGTGATGTTATGAGGAAGGCTGCTGGGGCTTCTTATTTATTTATTAAGTAAGTAAGAGAATGTCTCTCTTTTTAGGAAATATCCACTGTAGTGTACGAGGATAATGTGGAATCATGTTTGCAACCTACTTTCAGTTCACTGAAAAATATGTACCCATGTGTTAACATCTGAGGAATCTGAGTGAAGATTATCGGGGAATCCTTTGTACTACTTTTCTGTAAGTCTGGAATAAATAAAGTTATTGACAAACTGTTTTTATGATTTACATGGAAATGAATGCTAAGGAGGTAGAATAGTCAAGAGACTACTGAAGACCAAGATAGAAGCCAGCCCAACACAATCTGATTTCAGTATTTACTATTAAGACAGTGTGGTATTGGCACCAAGATAAACGTACATATCAATGAAACAGAACAGAGAGTACAGAAATACACATATATGCCAATCACTTTGCAATAGAAGAGCCAAAACAGTTCAGTGGGAAAAGGATAATCATTTTTTTAAAGATTTTATTTTTAAGTAATCTCTATACCCAATGTGGGGCTTGAATCTACAACCCTGAGATCAAGAGTTGCATGCTCCACTGACTCAGCCAGCCAGGCACCCCAGGAAAATCTTTTTTTAGAATATTTTCAACAAACTTAAAAAAAAAAAAAAAAGGAAAGAAAAAGAAATAAAGGACCTTATCCTCTACTTCACACAATATACAAAAATTCATTTGAGATGGACCAGAGATGTAAAATCTAAAATTATAAAGCTTCTAGAAGAAAACACAGAAGATGACAGTAGGAAGAATCATGGCACCCCATAGAGGTCCATGTGCTACTCCCTGGCACCTGTGAACATAGCAAAAGGGACTTGGCAGATGTGATTAAGTATCTTTTTTTTTAAGATTATTTATTTATTTGACAGACAGAGATCACAAGCAGGCAAAGAGGCAGGCAGAGAGAGAGGAAGAAGCAGTTCCCCGCTGAGCAGAGAGCCCGACATGGGGCTTGATCCCAGGACCCTGGTATCATGCCCTGAGCCGAAGGCAGAGGCTTTAACCCACTGAGCCACCCAGGCGCCCCTGTGATTAAGTATCTTGAGGTGGGGAGATAAGCCTGGATTATCCAGGTGGGCCTAGTGTCATCACAAGGGTCTTTATAAGAAAGAGCGACGCAGGAGAGTCAGAGAAGTAAGGATGGAAGCAGATGCCTTTGAAGACGGAAGGGGCCACAGGCCAAGAAATGCAGGCACCCTCTAGAAGTTGCGGTAGGTAAGGAAATGGATCCTCCCCTAGGACCTCCAGAAGAAACCCAGCCCTGCCAACACTAAGATTTTAGCCCACTAAAACAGAACTGTAAGAAAGTTTGTATTATAGCTTTAAGCCACTGAGTTTGTGCCATTTGTTAGAGCAGTGATAAGAAATTAATACAAAGAGTATCGTGACTTTGGGACAGACAAATATTCCTTACAGAACCCAAAAGGCACTTAGCAGTAAGACAGAAAAGAGGAGAAACATAGAAAGAGGGAGAGAAGAAGGGAGGGAAGAAGGAAGAAAGAGAAAAAGAAACTTAAAAAAAAAACAAACAAAAAAACACCTTGATTGGACTTCATCAGCTCAATCAAAAGGTACTGTTAAGATAATGGAAAGGTCAGTACACAGACCACAATGAGCACTGAGTAAGGCACAGGAGTGGTGAATCATTACATTGCACACTTGAAACTACTATAACACTATATGGTAATTATGCTTTAATTAAAAATTTTTTAAAGATAATGAAAAGGCAAGTCACAGCCTGGGGGAAAAATCTGCAACACATGTATCTGAAAAAAAAAAAAAGAAAGAAAAAAATAAACAAGCCCATGATTAACATCCAGGACCAAAAAAAAAAAAAAAAAAAAAAAAAAAACCAAAAGACCTGAATAGATATTTCATAAAGTAAGATAAATGAATGGCTAGTAAGTACATGAAAGGTTACACGATGTCATTACTTGTCAGGAGAAAGAATGCAACTTAAAGCCATGATAAAATACCACAATGTGCCATCTGAATGGCTGAAATTTAAGAAATTAACAATTGGCAACATCATGGACAGGTAAGGATACAGAACAACTAGAACTCTCAGCTTCCGCTAAGGTTAACGTAAAATGGTACAACCACTTTGGAAACTGTCAAGTCCAGTAAGGTTAAGACATCCATTTACCCTAAGAGAACATAATTGCACTCGTAGGTATTCACCCAGAAGAGATCTCCATGAAGAGGCTTGTACAAAAATGTTCACAGCAGCTTGTGCCCACCCACAAGAGAATGGAGAAACAAATTGTGGTCTCAGCAATATGGAAGAATCCCGAAAATCAGGACATGGTGAAAAAAGCCAGCCATTAAAAAAAGGGCAAATTCCATTTATATGAAATTCTACCACCGACAAAACTAGTCTGTAGTGACAGAAGAGACCAGAGGCTGCCTGAGCTGGCAAAGGTGGGAGCACGGGGCATGACTGCAAAGCGGTGCGAGTGACCTCCCCAGGATGCTGGTACTGCTCCGTGTCCTGACTTGGGGTCCGGTTACACTGGTGCATACAGATGTCAGAACTCCTTGACCTGTACACTAAGATCTGTGCATTTTATTGTACACAAAATATACTTCAACTAAAAACAATTTCTCACTGCATGGGAAAAACTCATCTCGTAGAAAACTGGTTTACTGTTTACTTAAATTGTAAACCTGCTTTTTCAAGTAGGTTTATTTCTACCCCAAGACATTTTGTGGATTAAACAGCTGGCTAACTATGGTCTCACCAACACAGCTCTAATGAATTCAACCAGTAGGGAAAAGATGGTACCAACTTTTAAAATATTTGTAACAGGGCAGGGCACCTGGATGGTTCAGGCAGTTAAGTGGCGACTTCTGATTCCAGCTTGGGTCATAGTTTCAGGGTCCTGGGCCAGAGCCCCATGTCCGGCTCCAAGCTAAGCAGGGAGTCTGCTGGAGATTCTTTCCCTCTCCCTCGGCCCCCAGCTCTTCAAGCTGGCACATTCCTTCTCCCAAATAAATAAAATAAAATAAGGGCATCTGGATGGCTCAGTCAGTTAAGCATCTGCCTTCAGCTCAGGTCATGATCCGGGGTCCTGGGATCAAGCCCATGCCAGGCTCCCTGGTCAGCGGGAAGTCTGCTTCTCCCTCTCCGTCTGTCCTCCCCCACTCCACACTTGATTTCTCTCTCTCTCAAATAAATACAAACTTTAAAAAATAAAAAATAAAAATATCTGTAATAGAGCAAAAAGCATCGCTTCTTGTAAACATTTGTCCCATATGAAGTGACTAACAGAGGCATCCCAATCAATGCGGAATCTCAACTAGCCAGGACATCTGTGAGAACCTCAGGGACCAGAGAAGAGCGGTTTTGCTCTCAAGCAGCGGCTGTCCCTTAGACGAGACAAGTATGTCTAGTTATGCCCCCACCCCCGTGTGTAGTTTTTCACCTGTGCCTCCTCCTCCAGAAGACAGAGGGCAGTGTGACTCATCTCTACACCAGCCTGGCACCTACCCCAGGGGGAAAGGGGTGATGGGCTCCAGGGGCAGGGATTAGCATGGGGCGCATCTTAAAGCCCTGCTTACCTCGTAGTCTTGCTCCCCAGCACCTCCGGCTGAGCTGCCCACCAGCACCTCCACAAAGGCCGAGCCATCATTGCCAATGTCCACGCTGTGTATCTGTTCCTCCTTCTCCAACTGCGGGAGGGAGAGAGCCACTGTCAGTGCCTGCGCTGCCCCTGGCCTCACTGAGGAAACTCAGAAGAGGGATGACCCCCCACTGGGCCGCCACATCTCCTTGTAATATCAGCTCAGTGACTGTGGGTGCCAGGGCGAGGGGTGACACGGTGTCCCCCGCCTGTAGCACACGGCATGGCCCAGAGTAGGAGCTCAGAAAATTTTCCCTGGGTAAATGCATAAGCCCCCATGCTTGCCTCCCCAACATCTCCAGACTCTGCCAGATCCATGTGGAACCTGCCACCTTGGAGCTCTCCTTGACACCACCTGCCAGGCTTCCGACTTCATTCAAGTAACCATGCATTCAAATGGCACATCTGTCCCGTCTCCCTGGTCACACAGGATTCTGAGGAAGCTCCCTCAGGGTACGGGCCTGGTGTAGTTTTGCTCACCACGGATTCCTGGGTTTGAATCCCAGCTCTGCCATACACTGCGGAAATGGCCATTTCAGCCAGTCTCTTGGATCCTCGGTATCCTCATCTGTAAAATGGGGAAAATCCCCCACTCCAGGAGTACACACGCGAATACCAGGCCACACTGCACAGCATGTAGGAGGCACCGTGCCCGGCTGGTCAGGAGGCACTGTCAGTCAATCCTCCATAATTACTCTTTTTTTTTTTTTTTTTTAAGATTTTACTTATTTGAGATAGAACAAGAGTGAGAGAGTGCACAAGCACGGGGAGCAGCAGGCAGAGAGAGAAACAGACTCCCTGCCAAGCAGGGAGCCTGATATGGGGCTCGATCCCAGGACACTGGGATCATGACCTGGCTGAAGGCATATGCTTAACCCACTGAGCCACTCAGTGCCCCTGTAATTACTTTTTTCTTTTTTAAAGATTTTATTTATTTGACTGAGATCACAAGTAGGCAGAGAGGCAGGTGGGGGAGGGGAGGAAGCAGGCTCCCTGCTGAGCAGAGTCTGATGCGGGGCTCCATCCCAGGACCCTGGGATCATGGCCTGAGCCGAAGGCAGAGGATTTAGCCCACTGAGCCACCCAGGCGCCCCACCATAATTACTTTCTGAAGGAAGAAAAGAGTAATCATGTGGAGGAAGGCTCCCCACCAATGCTCTGCCATTCCTGTCTTGACAGTTAAAGGCACAGAAAGCCATGTGAGGGTGGAAGGCAGTTAGGAACGGCTGACGCAAGTCTGCTCTCCAGTTTCAGGCTCTTCTCTTTGGCTTCTAGAATCACAAGCCATCACAGCTTTCAAAGGTACCTGGTCCACCGCCCCAGGAGCATCTGATGCTCTGGACAGCCCCATCACCCCCCATCGAGAGGTCGCCCAGACTTTGCCTACCTGTTGCCACAAACAGGAACATCCCTACTAGGGAGAAAGGAGCCTGGACTTCGGGGGAGGCGAGCTTGGGATCAAATCCAACCCTGCCATTTCCAAGCTGTGCAAGCCTGGGGGCCATGCAACCTCTCTGAGCGATGGTTTCCTTTTGTGTGGAATATGGGCTGTCATAATAACCCTCCTTCTGAAAGGAGCTGAGATGACTCACAAAAATAACACTGCAGGAGCACCTGCAGCAAACATTGAGGTGCTCACGTTGCAGCAGACACGTAATCTGTGCATCTCCTCTCCTCCCCAACCGCTCTGCCAGACGGGGGCTATTATTACCTCCACTTAACACATGAGCCACCGGAGGCAGGAAGCGGTTATGTAACTACCCCACGGTCGCATAGCTGGTGAGTGGCAGAGCGGGGCCTGGAGCTCATGAAGGCTGATTGGAGTCCACATGCACTCCTCTGCCACATGACAGGTACGCTGGGGAAAGAGGCGGTGTTGAGGGAATAGGCTCCCCCTGCCTTCACAGCTCTGAACCCTGGGACAGTGTGCGGTGCTGCCTAGATACACAGGTCCTAGTCTGACTTCTCAGCCTCCTGCCACACTTGACGGCTCTCCTCCAGCCGTGCTGGCCTTCCTTCCATTCCAAGAACAGAATGGCTCCTTTCCACCACAGGGCCTTTGCACTTGCCATTCCCCCTGCCTAAACTACTTTTCTTTTTCTTCAGTTATCACCACTTAATATTATGTAACAATGCTTTTTGTTTGCATTTGTCTAGCATCTGTTTCCCCCACCAGACTTTTAAGCTCCATGAGGGCAAAGACAATATCTAAGTCATTCCCCACTGTGTCCTGAACACTGAACAGTGTATGGTCTGTGTAATCCTAGAGCGAAGAGTTTCACCTTACCCCTTGTGCCTGTTTCCTAACCTGTAAAATGGGCACAGTGACAACTTCTAACAGCGAGTGTCATTGTGAAGATTCAAATGACGGCTACGTGTGAAGCCCCTTGAATAGTGCCTGCCACAGACCAAATGCTCCATAAGTATCAGCTGACACTGTTCCCACAGAAAGCCTTTCATACGTTCCTGATGGACAGATGGAAAGCACCTAGCAACCATTTGCTGAAGGAACAAATGCCCCCTGAGTTGTAAATTGGGCTCTACTCTTCCTGACCAAGTGGCTTTGGTGAGGTAGTTTCCTCAAGGTCCACATTTGTCACAAAGGAATCATCACAACCAACACTTTCAGATTCTCACTGTGTGCTGGGGCCCTGGTGTCCTTGTTTCCTACTGCTGCTGGAACAGATGACCACAAGCTCACTGGCTAAAAACAGTACCTCTTACAGATTTGGAGGTCAGAAGCTTGAAATTTGGTGTCACAGGGCTTCAATCCAGGCGTCAGTGGGGCTGCATTCCTTCTGTAGGTTCTAGGGGAAAATATGTTCTGTGCCTTATTTCCAGCTTCTAGAAGCCACAAGCATTCCTCAGCTTGTGGCCCCCTCCTCCATCTCCAAAGCCAGCAAGGGCATCACTCCAGCCTCTGTTTCCCTCTTCATGTCTCCTTCTCTGGTTTTCCTGCCTCCCTCTTTCCCTTATAAGGACCCCTGTGAGGACGCTGGGTCTCCTCCTCCTTCTCCTCCTCCACCTCCTCCAAATAACCCAAGCTAATCTCACTATCTCAAGATCCTTAACTTCATCGTGTCCATAGGGTCCTCTCTGCCCAGGTTCTAGGGATCAGGATGCGGACATCTTTTAGAGGCCATGACTCTTATCTATCATGACTGGCTGAGCTCTTTGTGGGCCGGGCATCACTGAATCCTCACCACACAACTACCTTAGAAGGAAGGGTCTGTTACCTCTCCCGGTGTTACAGATGGGCGAACAGGCTCAGACAGGTTAAAGAAATAGTTCACATGTCACACATGGCTAACGGTGGAGAAAAATTTGACCCAGCAGCTTCCTGCCTACAGCCTACACTCTTTCTCAACTCTCCTATTTCAAACCTTAAGGTAAAAAGCCACTATCTTGGGGCGCCTAGGGGGCTCAGCCGTTAAGCGGCTGCCTTCAGCTCAGGTCATGATCCCAGGGTCGTGGGATCAAGCCCCGCATCGGGCTCCCTGCTCGGCAGGAAGCCTGCTTCTCCCTCTCCCACTCTCACTCCCCCTGCTTCTCCCTCTTCCACTCTCACTCCCCCTGCTTCTCCCTCTCCCACTCCCCCTGTTTGTGTTCCCTCTCTCGCTGTGTCTCTCTCTGTCAAATAAATAAATAAAATCTTAAAAAAAAAAAAAAGCCACTATCTTTACTTCTCTGTGACAAAGCACAAGACTCAATCTGTATTTTGAGTGAATGATTTTTTTCTGCATATATACTTCTACTTTGAACACGCCCACATACTGCCTTGTATTTCCTCTTTGTGGTAAAGAATTTCCAACTACTCTGTTCCCACACGGAGACAACCTAAACGTCCATCAGTTTATGAGCGGACATACACCATATGGTGTATCCACTGATGGAACAGAAAAGGCTGACACAATACGTAGAAACCATGAGCGCGTGCTCGGTGAGAGAAACCAGACACAAGGGTCATAGTGTATGATCCAGTTTAGGTGAAAGGTCCAGAAGGGACAAATCTATAGAGACAGAATGTGGATCAGAGGTTGCCAGGGGCAGCCTGGAGAGCAGGAGAATAAGGAGAGGCTGTTGAATGGTGATGGGGTTTCTTGGGGCAATGAAAATGTTCTCAACTAGCGGCAGTAACAGCTGAACGCTGTCAAGATGCCCAAACCCACTGAACTGTATGCTTTATATGGTTGAGATGGTGAATTTCATGTTATGTCAATTTTATCTTAAAAAAAAATGTGGGGCAACTGGCCTCAGTTGGTTAAGCACCTGACTACTGATCTCAGCTCAGGTCTTTATCTTAAGGTTGTGAGCTCAAGCCCCACACTGGGCTACACACCAACTTTAAAAAAAAAAAAAAAATGAGTGTTGTGTTTGTGGTTAGGAGACGGGCTCAAGCATGAGATGACAGTCATCTGTGGCCAGGTTCACGTGCACCATTCTCAGGAAGGCATAACTCACAACAGGAAAACAAATGGGGCTGGGAAGGCTCACAAAGTTCCCAAGAAACATGGTGTTAAAAAACTGTTTCATGTCCAGGAAAGGCAAGGTTATGCTCCATTTAAAGGAATCAGGTAGAACTTTACCCAGTGCCAGTAGAGCTCCAAGATCTATTGTTATTTGAAAGAAATTGGGGGTGGGGGAGAGGAGGAGAACGGTGCATATACAATGTACTTGGTGGAAGAGGCGGACAAACTGTTTACGGGGGCTCAGCGATCCCGGAGGGCCAGGTGAGAAACTGCCAACAGTGGCTGCCTATGGAGGGAGCAGGAGGGGGTGGGAGCAAGCAGTGAGAGGGGTTGTAAACCCTTTTGTGCCTTTTAAATTTTGTACCATATTCATATAATACTCATTCAAAAAGTTAATAAAACTGGGGCATCTGTGTGGCTCAGTTAGTTAAGCATCTGCCTTTGGCTCAGGTCGTGATCCCGGGGTCCTGGGATGGAGACCCTTATAGGGTTCCCTGCTCAGTGGGGGGTCTGCTTTTCCCTCTCCTTCTGCCCCTCCCCCCTGCTCTTTCTCTCTCTCTCTCATATAAATAAATAAAATCTTAAAAAAAAAAGTTACTAAAACTGCAGTGGTGTTCTCCAGCTATTAATTCCGTATTACTATAGGGAAATGAGAACAAGCCAACCACAGCTAAACCCACCGACAGGCTCGAAATAACAAACATACTGATTGACAGCAACCACGTCTATACTGTGAGCTTCCATCTACACAAAATTCAAAACAAGGCAAAATGAACCTGTGCTACTAAAAATCAGGATGGACGGCAGCTGGGTGGCTCAGTGGGTTAAAGCCTCTGCCTTTGGCTCAGGTCATGATCCCAGGGTCCTGGGATGAAGCCCCGAATCGGGCTCTCTGCTCAGCAGGGAGCCTGCTTCCCTTCCTCTCTCTCTGCTTGCCTCTCTGCCTACTTGTGATCTGTGTCTGTCAAATAAATAAATAAAATCTTAAAACATTTTAATAAATAAATAAATGAAAAGTCAGGATGGTGGTTACTACCATTGTGGGGGGCAGTGACAGGAAGGAGCGTGGGGGGCCTGGACCCCTCCTGTGACTCGGGAGTGGGTGGGGAATACGAAGGTTGCAGTCCGGGAGGATTCGCTGAACCATGCCCTTCACTGTACACCTGTTACACATTAAAAAAGCAAAGGACAGCTTAAAACACCATGAGGGCGAACTGAGTGGTCAGAGAGCCACTGAAAAACCACCGCGAAACATGGGCCACATTGCTACTAGGCATTTCTTCTGAAGAGCGCACGTCAGCGGGGCCGCAGAGCTACCTGGACCCCATCCCAGCCATGCCCTCCAGCACAGGAGCAGTGAGCCCAGAGGCTGGAACTCCCCTCCGGGAGCTGCCGACCGGTTAGCCATGGAGACTCCATCCGCGGTGCAAATAAAAGAGATGTGTGTGTGGCCGTCACGAGCAGGGGTTGCACCCTGTGTGGCAATCCAGATGTTGCATAACAGAGTTGGGAGGAAAACAATACAGGGCAGAACGCTCCCCGGGTTAGTCCATAGGCGTCAGTGTCCGGACACGTCTGCCTTTCCACTCTCTTAACAAGAACCAGAATTAGCGTTAGGCAAATTCGGAGTCACACTGCATATTGGGCATCGCCAAACACAATCAGATTGCCCCAGGTGTCTCTCACGTAGGAAAAATTAACAGCTGCTATGATGCACTTGCCCCGTGTTTTTTATTCTCAACAAGGGAAGCAGGATTCTGTGAGAAGCTAAGTCCGCTTCTGGACGTCCTTTGTTCAGAGCCCTTCAGCTCCCAACTCATCCAGAGTAAAAGCTCAAGTACTCAAGTACTCACAGGGGCTCTTGGGCCGTCAGCCCACTGGGGGCCCTCCAACCCTGCCCCATTAGCTCATCTCTCCTCCCTCCTCCCCTGCCCAGCTCCACCGCGCTCACACTGGGCTCCTTGCTGTTCCTCCAGCATGCCAGGTCGCCTCCGAGTCTGTTTCCTCCCCAGATCTCTATGCAGCTCACTGTGCTCAATGACACCTGCTCAGGGAGGCCTTCTCCTGGATGCCAGGTCATGATCTCAGTGTCCTGGCTCCCTGCTCAGTGGGGAGTCTGCTTCTCCCTCTACCTCTGCACCTCCCCCAACTTGTGCTCTCTGTCTCTCAAATAAACAAATAAAATCTTTAAAAAAAAAAAAAAAACATGGGGCGCCTGGGTGGCTCAGTGGGTTAAGCCACTGCCTTCGGCTCAGGTCATGATCTCAGAGTCCTGGGATCGAGTCCCGCATCGGGCTCTCTGCTCAGCAGAGAGCCTGCTTCCCTCTCTCTCTCTGCCTGCCTCTCCATCTACTTGTGATTTCTCTCTGTCAAATAAATAAATAAAATCTTTAAAAAAAAAAAAAACCAGGCACCTGGGTGGCTCGGTTGGTTGAGCGGCTGCCTTTAGCTCAGGTCATGATCCTGGAGTACCAAGATCGAGTCCCTCATCGGGCTCCCAGCTCCATGGGGAGTCTGCTTCTCCCTTTGACCTTCTCCTCTCTCATGCTCTCTCTCAAATAAATATTAAAAAATAATAATAAGAGAAAAAAGAGAAAAAGAAAAACCTCTTGCCATTGCCTCCTCCCCCAGCTGGAGCATTCCCCTCTCCTTTCAAGGGTTTCATTTTCCTCCACAGCATTCACCATCCATCTGACGTGCTTTCCACATTGGTTTGTCAGTCTTTTCCTCCTAACGTGAAAGCTCCACAGGACTAACATATTTTGGTCTCGTGTGTCTTTGTACAGCCCCAGGACCTAAAACAGTGCTTGGCCTATAAAGGTGCTTCATAATTCCTCAGTGGATGAATGAACATGAGAATCCATTCACTCCGAAGGCTACAGGACCTGCCCCCGTGCTGACAACTTCCACACCTCTGTCTTCATCTAGGCCCCTTCCGATTTCTGACTGCAGCCTGGACCCCAGGTGTCCCGAAGTCACGGCACACCTGCACATCCCAACTGAAGGTATCACCTTCTCAAGCTGCCACTTCTCTGAGTTTCCCATTTCAGTGACAGCTACAATATCTCCCTCAGTCTCCCAGACCAGAGAGCCCTCTGGCCCCTCTGGTTCCTGCATCCCTGTCACATCTCTCCTGCCTCTGGTATCTCTGCTCCCATTGCAACTGGGGTACGGAATGGAATGTGATTCTCCCAGGGTCACCTGGTCCTAAGAGAGCCTCGGAGAATCATAACCCAGTAATAAAAACATGAATCCCTCCCTTTACACAAACATCCACCTGTTGACAGAGCAGGTTTACAGACATTATGTCACCACATTTTCACAATGACCCTGGGCTCAGATCTCATTATTCCCAATGGACAGGTGAGAAAACAGGTACAGAGAAATGAAAAAATGTGCCCAAGGTCACAGAATGAGTAAGAGGGAGAGACGGGGACTTGAATCCAGGTCCCAAGACTAAATCATGAGCAATCTGTACCCTCCCTCAGTTTATATATTTATTTGTTTGTTTTGGAGCCTCCCTCAGTTTAAAACACTGGCTCTTAGCCAAGTGCCATAACCTCTCTGGGACTCAGTTTCCTCATCTCTCAAATGGAGATAATACTAAACTCTAAGTCATGGGATTTTTATAGATTCAATATGAGGTGATCCACGTGAGGTGTTCAAAACCAGAACTGGCAGTTTCAACGTTGAATCGAGGCCAGCTCTCATTATTATTACTCTGCTAAGGACTGAGAAGATGTTTAAATGTCTAAAATCAGAAAGTCTTATAGGACCACATATTTTTCCGGGGGAGAAAATCCTCAGCTTCTCTCTAATTCTTAAAAAGGCTCTGTGAGCCCAGACTTTTTCAGAACCACTGGGCAAGAAAGGGGCCAAGAAAATGTTTGACACAATCCATAAGCCTTGCTCTGCAACATCCCTCCCCAAAGACCCTTCCGTTCAGAAGGAGTAGTGTCAAGATCAAGAAAGCCAGTGCAGTATGTAACGAAGTATCCAGAGCACCAATGTGGGTCTGAGCCTTAGCACGCCCTGACTGATAGTGAGAAGGGCCCCTGCATCACACCAAGCTTGTGAACAGCGACACCATCCAGGCCAGGACCCAGCACAGAGCAGATGCTTCAAACACACTTAGCGCTCTCTCCTCCCACCAGTTTCTTATCCATGACAGGAACAGCCCGTTTGGTATTCTGTAACCATCTGGGGTCAAACCACGCTTTCCTCCGTGCCTCCCTCCAACTTCACAGCACTGGGATGAAGAGTGGGTGAGAGCACTCCGGAGAACCTGGCAAGCATTCTAGAACGACACTTAGCCTGGCCATGTCACTCCTCCCCCACTCCTGCTTCAGTTTCCCCATCTTTAAAATGGAGCTGATGGGTTTCCATGATCTTCCAAAACACCTTTCAACCCTGAGCCCACTGACAGGCAGGATCCAAAAGGCAGGATACTGAAAATGATTCACTCTGTTCCAGCCAAGGAAACTGAGGCCCAAAAAATAAAAGCAACCTACCCGGGCCACACATTGATTCCTATGGTCATCCTGGCCTAGTCCTGGAACCACCTTTGTCCTCTGCTAAGGGGCACAGCAATCACACTGCCCATTTTCCAGGTAAAGAAGCTGAAGTCCAGAAGGGAGAGTGTCTTAACCCACTGCCAGTTGGCTCAAGAGCAGTGTCTGGACCTTGAGTCTCCAGACTCCTATAGGAAGGAGACAGGGGGAGGGCAGGATCACCTGGAGCACCACCGAGATGGTCTTCTCGCCTGCCTTGGCTGCTCGCCATTTTCGGTAAGTGTCCGCCTTGAGAAGGTTTTCTGCACAGTGGGTCTGGAGATAAGTGTGGAAAAGGGAAAGTAAGGGTACAGGGAAGAGAGCTCGGTCCCCGACTCTCAGATTATTCCTTTGAGTCCTCCCGAGCCCTCTGCACTTCCCCAGATTTAAAAGTCCCTGTAAATCCCACCACACCCTGCCTGGAGTCCCCCTATAACAGTTTCTCCTGGATGCTCCCCAGTTCCTCCTTTCCTGCCCGGAAGTTCCCCTGTTCCACATCTCTCCCAGAATTCCCTCATAGTCTCCTGGAATTCCCCCACGACCCGCCACAGACTGCCATGAAGTTCCCTTTCACACTCCCGAAGTTCCTGTAGTTACCCCGCATGGATTCCCTGACGTCTTCCAACCTCCCCCAAGCCAGCTCCTCACCAAGTCCTGGCTACTGCAGGACACCACATGGCGGAGACGGATCTCCGGCATGTTAACGTCTTGGGCTGCGCCTGGCGCGAAGGATGAAAGAAGGTCCGAGTTTGGGGGGCGTTCGGGGCGGGGGGTGGGGGGTGTTGGTAACCCCCTGCGCGGGCTGAAGTGCGCAAGCGCACAGGCCTCGGGCCTTTCAAACCGCGGCGCGCCGGCTCTCGCGTCGACGCCGCGCAGGCCCAGTCGCGCCTCTCCGAAGCCAGGCTCTTAGTTCCCTAGCAACGGGCTTTCCTCTAAGCCCCGCCTCCCGTCGACGTTCACACGCTGCTTTCGGGGCGCCTGGCAACAGAAGCGGCCTCCGGGATTGGCCCCTAGAAAAAATTCGCCATTCTCATTGGACGATGCAGTCACCGCCCAAACTGAAGCCTTAGGAGCACGCAGACCTGACTGGTTTTTTCCTAGGGAGCCTCGTGCATACCGCTACAGTATCCTTTCCAGCGGTTCCTACTGTTAACACTCTTCCCCGCTACCCCCACAGTCATGCACACGCGAACAAAATATCCGATCTCTCCAGGGTTATGCCTGAGGCTAAGAAAGAGTGGATCAAAGACCTAAGTAAGACCCAAAGTATGCATCCAAACCAGATACACCCAAGCTAGAATGCTTTCTCCGATGCCTCAGTTTCCCAGTATGTGACCTGTGGGCATCTGTCTCCTACCACGCCCTCCCCTGCCTGTTGACAGGCATCCCTCAGTTCGGTCCCCGTGAGACCCAAAGGTGCAGCCCCAGGCGGGGTTGGAGCTGGGGACAGCCCAAACACAGAACAGGGAATATAGCCAAGCGCACGAAGGAGGAAGAGAGACAGGGCGCCTAATCCCCCGCAGAACGAGCCTGGACATGCTGGGCGCTCCCAAATAGGGCCCCACCCACGCTGGGTGCCTCCTTGGAAAGAGAGAGAAGAGAGAGGGGATCTCAGTCCTAGCAGCCACCCTACACCTACAGGGAATCAAGTGACCTGACTCTGACCTTGGACTTCAGGCCAAAAAACAGAGAAGTGACTTTCTGGGCCTTGATGGAAGAGGCGTCTAGAAGCCTAGAGTCCTGGGGTCCCTGCAGAGCAGGTGGCTGAGCATGAGATGCCCATGCCCCTTTTGGATTCTGGTCCCATATCCTCAACCCAGAGCCACAAAGGCCTGCCCTGAGATCTGACCTCAGCTATTTCTCACCCCAGGGTGAAGGTGGATCCAGACCCGCCCCTCCTCAGCTTCCTATAAGGGCTGGGGACCTGGGACTACAGGTTCACTCACCATGAGGACTCCCGTGAAACCCGTGACCTTCCTGCTGGCCTTTACACTGCTCTGCACCCTCCTGGGTCTGGGTAAGTGACAAGGGGTCTGGACCATGAGGACCGTGAGAGAGCACTCAGCAAGGTCCTGGAGAGGGAAAGAGGTGGTGTCCTGAGAATTCAGATCTAGGTGTAGGCAGAGAGTAAAGGAAGAGAAAGCCTGGGGCCCCAAAGGAAGAAAAGCTCAAAAGCTCATGGGACTTGATCCCTGAGAAAGGGGGGAGCTTGGTGGGCTCTGAATCCTCTTTTCCCCAAGCAAATTCTCAAAACAAGACATGAATTCTAGGAATTGGACGACAGCATGACTAGAAAGGGGGCAAAAAAGCTGGGGGGTGGGCAGCATGGGGGAGAAAAGATTTCATTTCTCCCTGGATTCTAGAATTCAGACTCCAGCCCCCCTTCCTTTAGATGCGGGAATTCAGACAAGCTCCACCTTCCCCAGGACCCAGGTGTCTGGGCCCCCGTTGCCTCCTCTCTTAGGACCAAGGAGTCCATCCACTCTGCCTTCCTCGTCTTGACTCTCCCTTCTTGATCTGGGATGAAGACCCCAGCCTCAGATTCCCCTGCCTGAGCTCCTACCATTCCCAAGACCTACACCTGTTCTCATGTCCAATAAACAGCTGGACCATGGGGAGCCTGGGTGGCTCAGTTGTTAAGCATATGCCTTCAGCTCAGGTCAGGATCCCAGGGTCCTGGGATCAAGCCCCGCATTGGGCTCCCTGATCAGCAGGGAAGCCTGCTTCTCCCTCTCCCACTGTTCCTGCTTGAATTCCTTCTCTTGCGGTGTCTCTGTCAAATAAATAAATTAAATCTTTTTTAAAAAGAGAGAAAGAAAGAAACAGCTGGACCTGAAGCTTCACAAAAGCCCATGGAAACCTTCGCCAGGACCCCTCCCTGTCCCCGAGCCTTCTCAGAGGACCCTAGCGTCCCAAGTCCCCAACCTTGTAATTAGGTAAACAGGCTCCCTGGTGGAGTCGCTTCCCGCCCCTGGAAGCAGCTTTGCTGGCTTCACCACCGCGTCCCAGCCAGAGCACTGGACAGTTCTCTGGACAGCCGTCAGTGCTCCACCCATGAACAATTAGGGAGACACCTGTCCCTCCTCCCTCAGGACTCCAAATCCGGCCCCTTTTGCCCCATCTCCCTTTGAACTCTGAAGTCGCACTCTGGTCCGCTGGCCACGCCCCTCATGTTGACGGCCTGGCTCTCCACACTGCAGGGTGCCCGCTGAGCTGTGAAGTGTGCAGGGGCTCCGGGCCCACTTGCAGCGGGAAAATGAAGGTCTGCGAGGCCGGCCAGGACGCATGCGTGGTCATCGTCGGGGAGTCGTGCACAAGTACGAGGAGGACCTGACGTCCCCCGCTGGGGAGGTGGTAGTGCCTTCACGGGTGAATTTAGCTCCGCGCCAAGGGAGGGATCATCACGGCGCTCATGTGGGAGGAAGAGGGAAAGACGATCTTGAGGTAGTGAGTGGAAGGAAGTGAATTCAATGGGAGGACAGAAGCCATTGTTCTCAGGGATTTCGGGAAAGGAGACTCTTCAAAATGTTAGATGGGGGGGGGGGCGGGGGTGGGGGCAGATGTCGAGACTTTGTCTGGCGGGAGGAAGCGAGGAAAGAAAAAGACATGGGGAAACAGAACAGGTGAGCGGTAGAATGTAACAGCCGGGAGGTAGACCCGGGGGAAGGGAAGAATAGAAGACAGTGGGTTGGGAAGAATGTGACCAGGTTGACCATTTAGGGTGAGAGGGAGGAATCATCCAAAACAGAAGGAGGAGCCCCCCCCCCGCCCCCCCCTCCCCGCCCTGGGGATGGTGGGGTGGTGCGGGCTGGAAGGAACCATTCTTTTTTTTTTTTTTTAAGATTATATTTATTTATTTGACAGACAGAGAACACAAGTAGGCAGAGAGGCAGGCAGAGAGAGAGAGGGATGCAGGCTCCCTGCTGAGCAGAGAGCCCGATGCGGGGCTCGATCCCAGGACCCTGAGATCATGACCTGAGCCAAAGGCAGAGGCTTAACCCACTGAGCCACCCAGGCACCCAGGAAGGGACCATTCTTGACAGGAGAAGGAGATACTGAGACACTGAGATCGAGAGAGAGACATAAAAGGGACCACACCAGGTAGGAGCGGAAAGATAACGCTGAAGTATGAAGCAAATCATCGTGAAGAGAAGTAAATGGAGATGGGGAGGCAGGTGGGTGACATGGGAGAGGAGGGTGTGACTTCAATGGAAGGGACCGCCCAAGACTTGAGAAAGGATGGAGGACTAGGGGAGCGATGGAGAGACCACGGATGGGGAGGGCGCGGGGTTTTTCATTCAAAGCAGAAAAAGACCATTCGTTAGGCACAAGAGGAGGAATGATGGGGCAGGTGTGAAAGTGGTGTCAGGGGCTGAGGGCCACCTGGATTGTAGGAAGAAACCACACCTACCAGAGAGGGTGTGTAAGGAGGGCGGGATAGAGGATTGCAAGCTGCCCTACCCACCCAGCAGGCATTGGCAGGCCGGTGAAAGGACCGGAAGGGCTTGAAGAGGCCACCCCAGGAGATTCTAATCCTGCGAGCCAGGGAGAGGAAGATGGGAAAAAGCACCTTGGGGGGGGGGGGGTTGAGGAAAATCCTTGGATTGGGTTGGAAGAGACCACCAGTTGGTGGGGAGGAGGGAGGCAGGGGAGACTGGAAGAGACCACTGCAACCAAGACGTGGGGGCCGCAAGAGACCACCTTAGAGGATATGGTGTTGGGTAGGGGCTTCTCCCAGGGTTTGCTGGAAGGCATTCAGAAGCTGCAGGGGAAGGTGGAGAAGACTGGGAGACACCATTTCACACAAGCATGGCGGTAGCCATAGGTAGGACCTTTGGAAGATGAGAGTGGGCCTGTCAGGCAGGCTCCTAGGCTTGGCAGTGGGGAGCTTCAAGAGACCATCAAGGCAGATCGGGGGCTATGGCAATGGGGCCATAAACTACTCTAGACCATACCCCAGGCAGATAAAGGGGCATGGCTTTGGGACGCTAGAAGAGACCTCCCTAGGCAGTTGCAGGGTGTGGGAAGTGCAGGACTGGGCAAACCTCCTGCCCCTGGCTGGGGTCCATGCTAGAACGGGGTCAGCTGGCGCCTGAGCCCTCCCTTCCTGTTCCCCATCCTTCAGAGGGCCGCCACTCACTGAACACCTACAAGGCCTGCATGAAGTACAGTGACTGCTACTCGGGATTCGTGTCCACCACGATGGGCCCCAAGGACTACATGGTGTCCAACACCCGCTGCTGCCAGAGTGACGGCTGCAACCAGGGCTCAGTGCCCCGTGAGTGCCAGCACAGCCACGACAGCACTAGCTTCCAGCCCACCCCCAGGGCCCGCAGTGTGCGCCCCCACCTGCCTCTGACCCTCACCCCTCAGTTTCCTTACCCATGGAGGCAGTGTCCCTTCGCAGCCCATGTCCCCCCAGGGGTTGCTGTGAGGTGAGGGAAGGCTTTCATCATCCCCCTTGCCCCTTACCTTCCACCCTCATCCCCAGCTCCCCAGAATAATCGGACGGAGAATGGCCTCCAGTGCCCAGCCTGTGTGGCGCCCTTTCAGGAGACATGTCCGGGAACCCAGTCAGCTCGCTGTGTTGGCCAGGAAACCCACTGTGTCTACTTCGCTGGCAACGTGCAGGCTGGTGAGGCGAACCTGGATCTCTAGACAAGGGGACAGGGCCCCAGAACTGGAGGCCCATACTGCCAGGTTCTAGGGGAGATGGTGGCTCTGGGGATCTGGGGGAGGGCATGCGGAGTGGGGCATGAAAGCGGGGTAGTGGCGGGAAAGCCCCCTGGGTGGTGAGGAAGAAGAGGTTAGGGGCTGACTCCACTCTGAAATCCCCCCTTTCCCAGGTCTCATCAACCCCAAATTTGCCACTCGGGGCTGTGCTACCGAGAGTGCCTGCTATGCCAAAGCCGGGGCCCAGGTGCCTTCAGCCTCTTATATCTACTTCCTCCGCCGAGCCGACTGCCTTCCAGCACCCCAGCCTTCTGGCAGGGTGGAGTGAAGAACTGAGGAATATGTGGCTTGGGGTCTCCATGTGTCCCCAGCCTCCAACTCCCCATGTGCCTATACATTAAACAGGTTAACCAAGCAAGCCTGAGTTCTTGTGACGTGTCGCATCTCAGAAAGGTAGGGTGCAGGAAGCGGGGGACTTAACCCTCGGGAACCTCCTCTTTGCAAGGAAGGGAGAGAAGACCCTAGCATTTATTAAAGGAGTGCTCCATGCCGGGCTGCTGTGCAGACCGTTCTCCATGCTGTACCTCAGAATCCCAACAGCTCTCTGAAGTGGGTATTATTATCCCCATGTTACAGATGAACAAACTGAGGCAGAGATTGTGGGTCACTTCCCTTGGGTCAAACCACTAGGAAGGGGCACATGCCAGAGTCCATGATCACCTCTCCAGATGAACCTTTCCCTCTTTTTGCTTCTTTTCCTGTCTGCAAAATGTGGATAGTTAATAGTTACGACTTATTCGGTCATTGGGTCAAATGAAAGAAAACTGAAAAAGCACTTAATGTGCTGCCTAGCACCTGTCAGACAATGTTGGTTCTAGAGATGATATGTCCATGAGTAGTAATCATCTTATTTGCTGCTACTTAATGAAGGTGTTAAACACTGGCCTCCACCAGATTATGCTACCATGACAAGCAAGTCCCTAATCTCAGTGGTTGAAGGCAACAACGTTGTATTAGTCAACTACTGTCGCAGTAACGCTGTGTAACAAACCATCCCCAAACTGAGCATTGCAACAAGCATTCTTTCTGAGGGTTTGTGGGTGGCTGACTCTGCATTAGTTGGTTGGGCTCCTATCTGGGAAGAGGATTCAAGTTCATGGAATCAGTGGCTCCCAGGCTAGTGTTCTTATGGCTGATCACAGGCACACAGAGCCCAAGTGCATTAAATGCCCCTGCTGAGGTCCGGGGTGCTAACATTCCACGGAGTCAAGTTACATGGTCAAAGTCAACATCAAGAGCGGCATTTGCTGAACGAGTCCCCACTCATAAGTAGTCGATTCTTCCTTCACCCTACGTGTAGCACTGTTCACAGGGTGTCCTGCTCACCATAACCGCGGAGCACCCACCAACTCGAACATTGCCAGGTACAGGAAAGCACAGGGAAGCCTCATGTGGGTGATTAGATGCTGGGACCCAGAAGTGACTAGATGAAACTCATGGGATGGAGCTAGTTGGATGGTCCCCCAAACCCCACGGAGTGGGAGGGGGCGGGCTGGGAAGTGCTGCTCTGCTCTGAGACTTCGTGACCTCGACCATGGACTTGTTTTGTTTAGTAAGCAGCAGGAATGGCTGCCAGGGCCTCCTAGCGAAGAGTTCTTGTTTTATCGTCCCAGCTCCCGGGGTGATAGGCACTGTGATTCTGTCCTCTTTTCAGAAGAACCTGAGGCTCAGAGGAGGGATGTTACATTGGAGTTCATGCAACTACACGGTGGTGGAGCCAAAGATTTTAATCATCACATCACAGAGAGGGAACAAGCCTGTTATCTTTGACTGTATCTTTCTGTAACCACTCCCAAACTTAGTGGCTTAGAACAATGGACCCCCTTTCATTTAGCTTGGGATTCTGCCCTCCACAGTTTGGTCTGAGATCATCCAGCTGGCTCTGCTGCAGGGTTCAGCTTGTCAGCGAGGCAGCTGTTTTGGAGGGTTCGCTGGCTGTAGCTTGGGGTGTGAAGAGTGACTGGGCCACATGCCTCTACTCACCCAGCAGGTTAGCCTGGACTTCTTGGCATGGCACGGGTTCCAAGGGCAGCGAGAGAGGAAGCCCTAATGTGTGAGCACTTTTCAAGTGTCTACTTGGCTGGTGTTTGCTGTTTGTTGGTCCTGCGGCCAGACAAATCATGCAGCCAGGTCAAGAGTCAGTCGGGACTCTCGAAGAACAGAGAGAGGAATTAATGGGCTAAGCTGCTTCCAGCCCTGGAATGCTTTACTATCACAACCCCCAAGATCTAAGTGTCACTTTTCCACCTGTGTCTACCCCCTGCCCCCCCCCACATACACTCTCAGGAGCCTCTGAATTCCAGGTCAAGGGTTCTTTCCCATACAGACCCTCACCATCCAGCTTTCCTCTCCCAGGACCCAGGAGTCCCCACCCTTGGTCTCTTTCTCCTTCAGACCCAGTACTACCTCCAGCCCCTTCCTTCCCCAGACTAAGCAAAATCTCAAGCATCTTCCTTTCCCTTCAAGCCCCCAAAGAAGAGACACAGTGGGATTTCTACTCCTTTTTATTCACTCCCTCAAACAGCACCACAGGCCAACTATACCCTTAACTAGCCCTCCCTGGATCCCCACCCCAGTGCATACAAGTCTCTTCATTATCTAGAAATGTATGAAACTCAGCTCCAGTGATAAGATTGTCTCTTCCACTTCCGCTTCTGGCAATGGGCTAAGACTTAGCATTCATTTCCTTGAATTCTTGCCCCTCGAGGGTCTTCCAGCCTGGAAGTATGATGTCGACACACCCTGACGGCAGCCAGCAATCAGTTCTCAAGGGAGTCGTACTTAGTCTTTCTGCTTGGATGCTCCCAGAGTCGGATACCTCACTAGCAACATGATGCCTGTCATCAAAAGTCATAATTTAAAAGGCAACCACCCCACCCCCAAATTAGTTACAACACCCTAATGTCGATACACACCAACAGAAACACAATGAGCACTCCCCAATACAGAGAGAGGCAAACAAAATCGGGTCTTGCTTTCTCAGATATGATCCCCAGCACGAGTCCCACTGGCATGACGGCAAAGGGAATTTGGAGCAGGGAAGCACGGCACAGAGGTCCCAGGGAAGACCAAATTGGAGATGGTGTGAAAGTGAGAGAAAGAGAGGAGGGCACTCTGTGAGCAGGCATGGGCATGAGACAGAGGTGACCAGACCAGAGTTGTCTGGGTACCACCCGGCACAGGCAACAAGACTTATGGCTGAGCTGCCCAGAGGGCAGGCTTCTCTGGAGGGCTACAGGATGCTGATGTGTGTGCACACGTGTGTGAGAGAGAAAATATGCATGTACATAAGTACATACATACACTCTTCTCACAATGACCCTGTGAGGTAGATGCCACTTGCTGAGCGACTTGCCCAAGGTTACCCCAATGTCAGGACTGTCTAACCCTAGAGCGACACCAATAGGATTTCCTGTGGTAATGGAAGCGTTCTGGGTCTTTGCTCTCCAGTGCTCTAGCCACACATCACAGGTGGCCACCGAGCCCTGGGAACATGGTTAGTGTTAACTGGGAAATTTTTTTTTTTTTTTTTTTAAAGATTTTATTTATTTATTTGACAGAGAGAGATCACAAGTAGGCAGAGAAGCAGGAAGAGAGAGAGAGAGGAGGAAGCAGACTCCCTGTAGAGCAGAGAGCCCGATACGGGACTCGATCTCAGAACCCTGAGATCATGACCTGAGCCGAAGGCAGCGGCTTAACCCACTGAGCCACCCAGGCGCCCGGGAAATGGAGTTTTAAACTTTATTCACTTTTAATTAAAAACTGATACACACCGCAGTTATTGGGAAACTGGTCAATATAATTGGGACAGCTTGGGTAGAGGAATCAGTTTTCTCCACTGACGAATTTTCGGGAAGTTAAATAGAGGTATTTCTGATGAGCATTTATCATCTGAATGAGAGGTACACTATGTGTAAAATATCTCATTCTCTTCTTGATTGATTACAGGTTGAATTAATATTTCGGATATACTAGGTTAAGGAAGACGCAACTAGCTTCACCGTTTCCTTTTACCTTTGTAATTTGGCTGCTGGGACATTTCCAGTTACAGATGTGGCTCCCATTCCGTTTGTCAGACAGCACTACGGGGCACCTCTCCCATCTCCCTGCGGCTGGCGAGCTGGACTGGGAGGCAGACCATGGTGGACTGGGTATTACAGATACAGGCAAACACCTTTCCCTGAAGCCCGAAAGGCCTTCGAGGACAGTGTGATGCTGTTCAGTATTGAGCCAAATGCTTTCTCCCACCTCAGCCATTCTCAACTGAGGGGACAAACTGTGCCAGCGGCAAGGGTTCAAGCTGGACACGGGGGTACCATCTGGCAGGTATCTGCCACTTAGAGAGTCACCCTTGTCTCCTGCTGTCAAAGAAAATAGGATCTTGGAAGAGTTTACGGTTTTTATCCAGCCCTTTCATTTCACAGGTGGGAAAATAAGGCACTGGTCCAAGTCACCAAGAGTGCCAGTGGCGAAGCCTTGCTTGCCTCCCAGATCCCCTGACCTCTGACAGGGGCTCCTCTCCCATCAGATGCTTGTTTCTCCCACTTCACTCATTTCCCATCTTGTGGCCAGAGGCTGACAATCTAAGTTCCAGTCTGCTCATGAATTTGGTATTTACTAATACTGAATAATTACTAATCATGTGTACCAGGCACTCTTCTAGGTGCTGGGGTACAGCAGAGAACAAGACCAGTCACAGGATCATAGCTATTAAATAGGTAAATAAATAAATAAGGTAATTATTGACAGTAATAATTGCTACAAGGGAAACACTGACGGGCTGAGATGAATAATGGTGACGTGTGAGGTACTTCAGTTACACTGGTCACCGAAAGCCTCTCTGAGGGGACATGTGAGCTTAGACCTGCTTGACAAGGAGGAACCTGTCATGGGAAGATCTGGGGGGCAGAGCATTCTAGGCAGAATGAACAGTAAATGCAAAGGTCCTGCGGTAGGATCCAAGGTGGCCTACCTAGGCATCAGAAGGAAGATCAGGCTGGTTGGAGGACAGGGTGGGCATAGGGAATGTGAACAGGCAGGGGCCAGACCACACAGGACCTTGCTGTGTGCTGTTAGGCCTAGAGCCTGTCCTCTCTGGGCTTTGCTCTCCCCATCTCTCATAAAAGAGGTTCAACTTCATTGCCTTTCGGGTCCCCCCTTTCTGTTTTTTGACATTGAAGAATTCTGTGACCTGTGACATCTTTTCTACCTATAGTTGGCAGTCTAGAACATTCCAGGCACTGTGGCTTCTGCCTTTGCTTCACTCATGGCACACTCCCACGGTCTGGAATACTCCCTAGCTGTTCTGTGGGTCTCTTGTCCTCTGCAGCACTGTGTGTACACCAGAAGATAGAGCCTCTTGGTGACACCTGAGGTAGCCAACACCGAAATGTTTGGATAAGTGCAGCACGACAGCTGCTTTTCCAAAAAAGGCAGGAGTATAAAATACCAAGACCAGAAAGGATTAGGCTTAATGACAGAAGACATCAAGACCAAAAAGAGAAACCACTAAGGAAGCAGAGGGACAAAGGAACAGACTCACCAAGATCCCCTAAATCACTCAGCACCTATAAAACGGGGGCAGTCATAGCCCTCCCAAACTCACACAAAGAGAGGCAACAGCCAGGGTCCAAATCTGTAAGGGATTTGTGGGAGTTATCTCTGGGGTATGGGTTCCTGCCTTCCCACACCCAGAAGGTCTCATTCCTGGTCTCGGGCTGCCCCCAGGGCCCACCATGCCCAGACCTCTTGCCTCCTCCCCTCTTTTTTTGTGGGACTGTCCACAACAGCTGGGGAAGGAATCGAGGTCATCAGGCCCCTGGTGCAGCAAGTATTAGACATCTCTCTGTTCCCCAAAGTGGACCAAAGGTTCTCCAGCTCTTCTGCACAGTCTCCTGCTCGCTCCTGTAGATGGAGACCTCCCACCACCCACAAATGAGACCAAGGTCCACCCCAATGAAGGTTCAAAGCCACTGCCTCTTGAGGAACTAGGAGGCTGGATGCAGGCCCACTGCCTCTGAGAAGCCCAACTCCTACATCCCCAAGTGGCTCAGCAGTTCCAAGGATTCCCACTCCCTTGGGTACCCAGACTCCTTCCTTCATACTGGAATCTCCAGAATGATGGAGACCCTCCTCAGCAGAAATCAGGGCTTTCACCTCTCCCCCCGGCCCCTCCCAGGACTAGAGGACCAAACAGATCCAGTTTCTACTCCCCTGGAAACCAAGATACAACCCCTCAGGTTCAGGACACATTCTGGTGCCATGCCCTGTGGTCCCCAGGGAAATCAGTTCTCTCCCCCAGACTCCTTTCCCCTCCAGGAGCCATAAATTCAGGGGACTACAAGTCACAGAGCCCAATCAGTAGTCCTAGAGCCCTCGTCCCCTTCAGGCACTCAAGATTCTGAGTGGCAGCCCCCAGCTCCGTTACCTCCGAGGCCCAGACATTCCCATGCCAGATTCGGGACTCCCAATTCCGCCCCCCTCCCTCTAACCAGGACTTGGGAGTCCTCAGCCCCTGGCGGAGCCAAGCAGCAGGGACGCTGAGCACCCCGGAAGCCCCGACCCTCATCCCACCCCTCACTGCGCTGGCCCATGGGGTGCCAACACGGCCTCTGCATCGGCCTGCATCTCGTTGAGGGCCTGCAGCAGGACGCCGTGCGCGGCGCGGTAACCCAGGCCGCCGGTGGCCGCCGCACCGCCCGCGGGCCACAGGAAGGACAAGGCGCCCAGCGCCGCGCCCCCCGCAGTGCCCTCGCCGGCCCATGCGCCCAGCCGCGCCTCCACCTCAGCGCGGGTCACCGGGCCCGGGAATCGCGTCCGCTCTGCCAGCTCCCCGGGAGTCAGACCTAGCGCGCGCTCCCGTCGAGCCAGTGCCGCGGGTTCCAGCCCCAGCGCCCGCCGCCACTCCGCCAGCTGACCCCGCAGCAGCGCCACGTCGCAAGCCCAGCCGAGCCCTGGGACCGGTGCCGCCGCCGCCGCCAGGCTAGCTAGCAGAGCCGGCCGCCACGCCCCCGCCCGCAGGGCCGCAGCCTTCAGCCGAGCCCCGTGGGGAGACGCGGGGGGCAGCGCCAGCAGCAGCGCCCCCGCCTGGGCCGGGGGCAGCGCGCGCCGCAGCCACTCGCAGAGCCCGGGGAGGCCCCCAGGCCGCAGGGGGAACACAGGCGGCGGTGCCTCCTCCAGCACCTCCCACGTTTCATCCTCTGGGCTCAGTGCGGCCGCGCGCTCTGAGTCCCCGCTGCCCGATTTCTTCCCGCCGCCGCCAACATGGGTCAAACTCTCACTGCCTTTCTCTGAGCCTTCCCCGCCTTCTGCTTTATCGGATTCTTCCCCGCTACCTTTCTGCAACCCAGTGCCTCGTTTCTCCCTTCCCTCACTGTATGCATTCTTCAACCCTTCTCCGCCTGCGTTCTCCAAGCTCTCGGAGCCGGCCTTCTCTGCCTTTTCCTCTTCCTCCAGGTACTCTGGATCCTCGCCCTCACCATCTGTTCGCACGCAGACCAGCGGCGCATCTGGCAGCAGGAAGGGCCGAACCTGAGCCCAGTCCTCCTCAGTGGGGGCCCCCGTGGTGACGAGGATGAGGGCATCGTAGTGGGTCGGATGGGGGGCGGCAGCAGTGCCCGCGGAGCCCAGAGGCACGTTCCAGAGCACCACGTTGGGACGCTCTGGGGCCGGGTAGGGCGTGGGCCCCGGGGGCGTGAAAACAGGCTCGTCCTCTGGGTCACTGGGATCCAACCCGAGCAGCATGTTCAGCACAAGGCTGACATCAGTCTTGCCCGCCACAGCCAGGTCCAGCCGTGCGCTGCCCAGCCGCTCCAGGCCAGCGCGGACCCACGACAGCGCCGCCTCCAGGCCACCGGTCTCAAAGGCCTCACGCACAGCCTCCAGCTCGGCCGCACCTAGGACCTCGAAGCCATCCTGAACCGGTGGAAGGAGCCTGAGGGAACAGGAAAAGGGAGGGTAAAGGGCAGAAGAGGGTTTAAACACTAGAGGGTTGTGCTACAGGCACGACTAGGTTAGGATGATAAAGACAATTTCCCGAAAGATCCCAGACAGAAGGAGGATCAGGAGAGGGAGGGGCCAGACTACTGGTATAGCATACAGAAACCAGGGCTTAAAATCGGACGGGGCGTGTTGGTTGAGGTCAGGTTTCCAACAAAGCCTAAAAGTGGGTACCTGCTAAATACTCTCTGGGATTCAGTCTTTGGAGGGGTGGGGCTTTCCCAAGGGACCTGCAGGGTTAAGAAAGGCCAAGTAAAACTCCCAGATGGTCGGGCTCAGGTAAAGACAGACTTGCAACTGAATTGTGGACTAAAGGAAGGTCAAGCACCTCCTGACGGGAGCAAGGTCACCCAGGGCACTCTTTACTGAGACAAGGCCGTAAGGAGGGGAATTAGGGCCAATGAAGGGGAAAAGTCTCACCTACCAGTGCTTACCAAGGAAGGAGATGTGGCTAGAAGAAAAAAGATGCATACTGAGCCTCATCTGACTTCTGTGAAATAGGTGGCCAGGGGCTCGGGGAAAAAATGCAGGAGGTAGCCAGCAAATGGGCACAGAAATGAGATGGGATTAGAGAAAGGAAGTGGGGGAGTAAACTCAGAAATAATAAGGCTTTCTGAAGGTGTGGCTTTACAATGACTGGTGTAGCTGGAGAACAAAGAAGATGTGTGAATCTTAGGGTAAAATCTTTGCGGGCATCACAAGGTTTTGCGCTGAGTGAGCCCTCCTTCAAACTTTTGCTGGGAGCCAGTATTTGGGCGTTAGACTCTGGCCTCTCCTACGATCCACACTGGGGCAAAGCTTTTGATCTCAGAACGCTGGCAGGAGGCTGAAGCTGGAGGACCGGGGCCTAGAAGTGGGGAGAGGGTCCGGCACTGAGCTTGGGCTTGGGGTGGAGCCTCGATGACCTCAAACACTGCGCTGAGGGGTGGGACCTGGACAAGAGAGCAGGGTCCCCAGCAGCTATCCTGTCCATGGGGCTGGGGGGTCTCGCGGATCTCAAAGAACATTTTCTGCGTACGAAATCTAAAGGATCAGGCCTCCAACCCTCCTCTCTTACCTTTGCAGCACCTCCGCCTGGCTCCGCAGCGCCACCCGCAGGCGCTCCAATTCCTTGCAGCCATCTCTGCTGCTGCATTCAGCCGGCAGCACGAAGAGAGTTGCGGCCTCCAACCCTGTGCTGTTCAGCAGGGCCGCTGTCCGATCCCGAGCCTGGGCTTCATTTTCCGAATCTCCAGGACGGAGGTTCCGTACAGCCAGCAGCGGGGTCCCTCGGGCCAGAGCGGCCCGCGCTGCCTCTCCCAGAGCTGGGGCCAAGGGTTCCCCGTTTCCCTCGGGGCCGGGCAGCACCAATACTAGCACATTGGCCTCCGCCGCCCAGGGCCCTGGCTCCGCGGGCGGACAGCTCAGCTCTCCCAGGAAGAGGCCAGGGCCCGCAGCTCGCAGGCTGGGGATCCCCGAGTCCGGCCGTCCCTCGGGAATCTCTATCGTCTCCACATTCCCGTCGCAAACCGCTGCGATCAGCGCGGACTTGCCACAGCCCGGAGGCCCGAGGAACAAGGCGGTCACGTCACCCCGTGGCGGCGGCATACCTGGAAAGCAAGGGGGTGGGGCACACCCGGGTCAGGGAGCGCTGAGCCTTTTTCTTTCCTAGTCATCCAGTTCTGGTCAAAGACTTCAGCCCTTCACCCTTCCCTTCTTGGATGTCATTCCCAGGGAAAAGTCCGGCACCCACGCCCTACCTATTCCCCAGGGATTCGCGCGCTTTGGCCGTCCTCTTTCTGGATACATTTTTCTCTGTTTCAAAATCTCAGAAATCTGGCCTCCAGCCCCTTCCTCCCCAGGGACATGGATGCTTTTATCCCCCAACCCTCCCTTCCAAATCACTAACCGAGCAAACCGCCGGCACAACCGAAGAGCACAGTTGGCGGCGACAGATCCTCCGCTGAGAAGCCCCGCCCCTCGGGTCGGACGGACGGAGGCCGGAGAGGTTAGAGGGCCGGGATTTGGGGACGTCCGGACACGTTCCCGGGGCTCTAACCTGACGTCACTCTTTTAAGGAGGGGGTGTGTCTTGGAAGCGTGACCTCCGGGCTACAGCCCTTCACTGCGCCTGCGCAGAACCCTCGACGTAGTCCCACTCCTCAGCTCCCGCTGCGGCCGGGCTCGGAACAATGAGGGAGTCAAAGCGCCTGCGCGCCAGGACCGCCAAGCCACAGCTGCGCCAGAAGCAGAGGTCTGTAAGGCACGGGCGGCAGGAGACGTCATCATAACGCACCCCCGGGCAGAGAAGGACCCCTACCGTTCCTCTGAGGGCCCGGTTGGCGTGACTGCATCACTGCCGGATAGCATCCCGGGCCTGGGCTTCGAGAGGCTCATCAGGCGAAAGGGCGTGGAAGCAAGCCACTGGAACCTTGAGACTCGGTGGGCCCTACCCCGCTTCCCTCCGAGTGGCGGCGCTATCACGAGCGACTGACAGGCGCAACGAAAGGCAGCCCTCTGTCGTCTGGAGAAAAGCGGAGGCCTGGGCTCCCCGCCTCGGGAGGAGGGAACCGAGGGCAGTGCTTGGGGCAGCGGGACTGGGAGGCTCAAGGCGCACATGGGAGGCGGGGGCCCTGGGTGGAACGAGGGTTACAGGATGTCAGAGAAAGATGCCTCCCGGGAAGAGGCGGGCTAAAGTCTGGATACCACCACCGACCTTAAGACACGTGGGAGACGGGGGTGAGGCTGGTGTCAAAGCTCAAGGGTTCCGTGCCCCGAGTTCAGGGAGGTAGTTTGATGTAGGAGACCACAGGTCTCAATCAGGTGAGAAGGCTCTAAGGGGTGTCACCTATCTAGGGAGTCGAATCTTTAGGGAGGGTCGAAGCTTCCCTAGGGAACAGCTCCATCGGGTTAGAGTTCAAGAGGATGGCATCTTATGGGGGCAAGGAGAGCCTGTCAGAGGTCACGGGATTAGCGGGCCCTGTAATGCTGTCAAAAGATGAGCGACTTCACTCGATTTACTATTCTGTCCTGCGTGCTACTGTCTTGACCAGAGGGATCCCAGTCACTATGGAGGACCCGCGTCCTGAAGGGAACATGGAGCCCCAGGATTCGTCTAAGGAGAGAAGTCCCCGCAGTCCAGGAGGCGACATCTGTGAGTGCTGCTGGCCAGAGGGTGGGGTGCTGGAGCTGACGCTAGCTCTAAGGATATCTACAGCATTTCAGTGCCCCAGGCTTTACAAGGACTTGCCTGCGGGAAGGGACTATGATAAATGGCTTCTAAGCTGCCCTACCAGGAACTGCCACTCTCCACCCTTACCCTTACTCTGCTCAGATGTACTCACCCTGCTCTGTCCATGTCAGTTCGAGTGGGCCACAGTTCACAGGAACAGAGTGGCATCCAGAGAGGCTTGGGGTGGGAGATGTGAATGGGAAAGGTTGGGCACTATGAGGAGCCCTAAGGTTCCAGTTCCAACTCTGCCCCAGACTTTCAGTGCGACTTGGGCTTGGGTTACTCTGTCAAAAGAGGATGCCACTACTCAGGTGACATGGCTGTACTGGGGATTAGTGGCAGGGAAAGGGAAGGTCAGCTGTTAACAGAGGTAGCCAGTTTTACATACCATGATAGCCACAGTCTCTACTGAATGCTTATGATGCTTGTGGGCGCTTTGTAGGAGTGCAGCCTTCCTTATCTCAGTCCTCCTGGCAGTCCCTAGGAAATTCCCTCAGGTAATGCTATCCAGCAGATGCTATCAGGTAAGGGAACTGAGGCAGAGGTTATCGTGAGGATGAGAGCACCAATGTCAAGGCCCTCCAGCCAAAGACCAATGGGAACACACCTACAGTTGAATGAGTTGGGTTCATTGCTCTTTGAGGAATCGCCCATGCGCATCTGTGGTGCTGTGGGGGCATCTCAGTGTTAGAAAGGATTTATCTTAGGTGGTTTGCGGAAGGTTCGAGGAAGGGTTTTGCTTGGGATTAGATGCTGCCAATAAGCAGGGACCAAAGATAGGTTGGTGAAATCTTATCTAGGAGGGGGCGTACATAGGCTCAAGCTGCGAATTAATGGAGCAGCAGCAGCCACTCCTAGGAGCCAAGATGGGGGCGCGGTTTTGGTCTTTTTTGTGGCTTGGACAACGTTCGTGTTTTGTCTGTGTTCAGACGTTATTCTGGCATGGTCTTGACGTGGTTCATCTCAGTCACACCATGGCCTTGTCTGACAAGGTTGTGTGAAGCTGCTTATGTTCAACAAGAGACCACCAAGGCCTAGCTGGGAGCGCCAGGCCAGCCCCCGGCTGTCAAGCTGCTTTTCTCTCAGTACAAATAATCGCAAACCACTGTGTAGCACTGTTCTAAGCACTTTCTATGAATTAGTTTATTCACTCCTTCCAACAACCCAGTGAGGTAGTTATAACCGTGCTGGTCAGTTATAACCATACTGATGACGGTTATGACCCCACTTTCCAGACGAGGACACTGTCGTACTCGCCTAGGAAGTGGGAGGTCTGGGATTCAGTGCCGGGCAGTCTGGCTCCAGAGGCTGTGCTCTAATCACGTGGCTCTGCTGGAAAAGCAGGTTCCCTGGGTTCTAGTCCCGACTCCATTTCATTTCCCGGCCTCATGACTGTAGGCAAGTTGCCTAGCCTTTCTGAGCCTCAGCCTGTTCACCCATAAAACAGGTCCTGTAATAGTTTGCCTGTGCCACTGTCCAGCCCTGGCATAGTCTGGCCCGTAGTAAGCCCTGAGTGTGAATTGTTGGCATGACTCTGGGGCTTGGGAGAGGTCCTGGTGACTTTTGCTGGCTTCCCCCCGACCTCTCCCCACGTCCCTCAGGCCACCTGGGGGCCCCGCAGTGCACCCGCTGCCTCATCACCTTCGCCGATTCCAAGTTCCAGGAGCGTCACATGAAGCGGGAGCACCCAGCGGATTTCGTGGCCCAGAAGCTGCAGGGGGCCCTCTTCATCTGCTTCACCTGCGCCCGCTCCTTCCCCTCCTCCAAGGCCCTGATCGCCCATCAGCGTAGCCACGGTCCAGCCGCAAGGCCCTCCACGCCAGTGGCGCCCACCATGGCCCAGCCTACATTCCCCTGCCCTGACTGTGGCAAGACCTTTGGGCAGGCTGCTTCTCTGAGGCGGCACCGCCAGGCGCATGAGATCCGCACCCCTCCTGGCCCTTTTGCCTGCACTGAGTGTGGTCAGGACTTTGCCCAGGAAGCTGGGCTGCATCAACACTATATCCGGCATGCTCGGGGAGAGCTCTGAGTGAGGGCTAAGCCCTCCCTAGGACAGTGCGGGGGGGTTCATTGGCTGCTAGAACCCACCTCTGATACAGGATGGGGGCCTTGGAAAGATTGCTTTCCCTCTCTGGACAGGCCAAGGACTCCTGATGCGTAGGAACCAGAAGATGCTCATCTACAGCTTCAGTCTTTGGAGGATGCAAAGGCCTTCAGGGATATAGTGGAATTAATGAAATCTTTTGTTTAAAAAAAAGAAAGAAAAAGAAAAGAAGCCAAAAGGAAAAGTGTTATTTGTATCTCCCTCATTCCCAATTAAATAGTTTGAAACCACAACTAGCTGCAGATAGTGTAATCACCTTTAATTCTTCCCAGATGGATGGCGTGAGCTATAGGAGCAAATTCCCTTGGATGTGTGCCTGGATGGGGGGGGGGGGGGGGGGAATATGTGAGCAGGGAAGGTGAGGTGTTGCAGGGCTGTAATGTCATTAGAAGGGTCCCAGACGTGGAGCGACTTGGGCCTTTGGGGAGGGGATAGCAAAGTTGGGGGCTGTACTCTAAGTCATGTGGGGGTTGCAATCAAGTCCTTGTCTTCTCCCACCCCGTCAGTCTTTCCCACTCATGGAGGAGCCATGGTATTGGAGGGATTGGGGCTCCGACCCCCCCCCCACCAGTAATCTGTTGCTCACTTAAATAATTTTATGGACCATTCTGGTCATGAAATATTTTCTATATGAGTAGGTGAGATGACATGAATAAAACAAAGAGTATCTAAAAAAAAGAGATCTATATTAAAATGTCTAAACAAGGAACTCTGGCTTTTGAGTAGGAATTCCCCAAAAATGTAAGAAGGGTACAGGGAGGGGATGCCTGCATGGCTCAGTTGGTTAAGAGTCGGACTCTTGATTCCAGCTCAGTTACAGGCTCTGCACTGAGCATGGAGCCTGCTTCAGATTCTCAGTCTCCCTCTGCCCCTTCTTCATGTGCATGCTCTCTCTCTCTCTTCAAAATAAATAAAACAAAAGGGCACAGGGAGGGGGAAGCTCAGGTCAGAGCTGGCCTGACCCTGCTGGGAATCTGATTTGAAATCAAACAGAGATACCTTCTGTTTCCTGTTGTATTTGGCCAGCATTGGAAGAGCTCCCATTAAAATCCTATTTTCAGCTCTTGAAAAGCCTAACCCTAGGCCGAGTCCCACTGGGCCAGTGCTGAGTGTGGTCAGGACTTTGGATTACCTGCCCTGCCCCCACTTAGAAACAAAGGTTGACGCCCTGAATATAAAAATCACAGACTCTGTCTGAACCAATGGACGCTTTTAAAACCCATGGCTGAGACAGATACAATAGAGACAGACAGCGGTCTCCCAGTTTTTATCTAGGTACATGGCAGCTACAAACTCTCTATCTCCCAGGGTCCCTTGCAGCTAGGTGTTGCCCTGTAACCAAGTTCTGGCTAAATTCTGGGTAGAGTTCTCAAGCTTCAGAAAGAGACATGCCTTTTCCTCTAACTTCCTGCCTGGAGTGTGGACATGGTATCCGACCACCTTGGACCATGTGAGCAAGATATGGGCTGGCACAGTTGCAAGACAGCAAAAGCCTGGGTCCCTTGACCATGGGTCTCTAGAACCACGATGACTTCAGGGGGCAAAGTCATCACATCAGCCCTAGACTATCCGCTTGTGTACTACCACGTAAGAGAGAAATAAGCCTCTGTCGTGTTTAAATCACCCTTATTTTGGGTCTCTGTCACTTGCAGCATCATTTAAAGCCTGTCTGCAGCACAGAACTGCAGATCTGAGTAGTCGCAGCAGAGACCGTATGGCCCACCAAGCCTAAAATAGGAAAGGACCATCTGGCCCCTTACAGTAAAAGTTTGCCGACCTCTTGTCTAACTGACACACAAACAACCTCCTCCGAGCCTGGCAGCCAGTACTCCCACCCTGGGAAACACTACCTCTAGTAGGGGGCTGTGCAGACATGTGTGTTCTTATGTAGGATTTGGGCAGGGCTAGCTAGCCTGGATCTCTGTTGGTGTGACTTATGGGGAAATTGGTCTGGAGTCAGTTGGCCAGGATTTTTTCCTAAAATATCGACTTCACCAAAGCCAAATATTTCCTCTGCACCTGGCAAGAGCTCAGAAGTTTCCAACCCAGATGTTTTACACCTCCCCCACAGCAGTTCCCTCCAACCCAAACCTAAGGCTCAAATCACACATGCTCCCCTGAGATAGACAGCAGTGGGCCCGTGTTCTTCCTGTTCTCTCCACTCTCCAGATGTCATAGATTCCCAAGACTTTAAATAGCATCACTGGTGACTTCCAAATCTTTATCTACAGCTCAAGCCCCAGACTTCTCCCCATGAGAAAGTCACTTGGATAATGCATCGGAGTCTCAAAAACTTGAAAAGGGTCAGCATGACTCCTACAGCCCCCACCTACACCACTACCATCGGACTGGTTTCTGAACTCCCCAAGTCTGACCAGCCCTCCCCACAGCTGCTCTCCTAACTGCTCCCCCCACCCTGTCCCTGGACCTGCCACCACTGCTGCCCCCTCTCCAGTCCACTATAGACCACTTTGTGTACGTAAGTCCGTGCACATCACTCTTCATTTAAAGTCCTCCAATGGCATCCTACAAGTAACATCCAAAGATTTTACCCAGGCCCGGAAAACCCAACAGTGATGGAGCTCCCACCTGCTAATAAGCAATCTCAACTCCCTCCCTGCTCTATCTTCACTGTACTCCAGCCATACAGGCCAGGCTGGCTTCTGCCGTAGGGCCTTTGCACTTGCTGTTCCCTCTGCCTTGAGTGCTCCTACCCAGAACTTTTTAACACTGTCCCTACGTATTTGGGATTCCACATGAGCTACCTCAGAGAGGTCCTCCTTGACCTGCTTGGCTAAAGTAGCACCAGCAACCCTTAATCCTGACTTAATCCCTAGCACTCTTCAATACCAGGGATTATCATGCTTTTTATTTGTCTTTATCTGTGTCCTTACTCTGGAATCCACACTCTTGAGGGCAAGTGTTGTGTCTTCCTCGCTTCCCCAGCACCTAGGACAGACAGCATTGATCTCAGAGGCTCAAAAATTGCTCAACTGGGCTCACGGTTTACCTAGTGTCTCAGCCTGCTGCCTTCCCTATGATGCTGTGATGCTTGGTTTTCCACAGTTAGGTTTCCTGGAATCCCTCCAGAGCCAGCTTCCTGAAGTTCTGCCCATGAGAGGGATGGGCATAAGGAAGGTAGGAGGGAAAAGAGACTCACCTTGCTTTGGGCTGCCTCCTGCAGCAGCTCAGGCTCCAGTGCCTTTCTATACTGGGCACAGGTACTGTGCTAAACCTCTTGCGGTTTAAACCTCTGCACACGGGTCTGTCCCCCAAGCTCCTGTCGGGCCCTGGACCCCAGTCCTAGAGGTGGGAGCTTTGTGCAGACATGAACTGAGCTGCTCAGTTGCCTCACTTCTCCACATTTGTGCTCTCAGACTTCTAATGGCTGTGTAACCACTCCCCTGTGTTAAGTCCTCCCTTTGGAATTCCTAGCTTGATGTCCCTATCCTGCCTCGGCCCCAAAGAACCAAATGACCCCACTGGGAGCAGACTAGGTTTCTGGATTCCCAGTCTCTCATATCCTCAGGATTTTTGCTGATGAATGGATGGTCCTCTACCTCCATGCTTAGAAAGTCCCGTCTTAGGGCAGAAGAGCGCTTAAGCATGTTGCTCCAGGAAATAAAATCCATCTGTGGTGTTTTAATGAGCTGTGAATTCCTGCTTTGATGATTCTGAGAGTCACTGATGTTAAGCTATAATGGTTAGGAAAAGTCTCAACTTGAAGAGTGGATAAATGTCAGGTTCTCGGATTCTGAGCTTCTCCGATGGAAAGTGTGGGTTTTGACAGATGCTTTGGTATAAGATCCTGTAGCAGGCATCAAAATGTAAGTGTCCTCTGTGGCCAAGCAGGTACCGTCATCAGGGAAGCAAGCAGGGTCTGAAGGGTCCAGTTGCCAGATGGTGTGGAGTGGGCACACGGGCAGGAATGCCCCATTAGCAGGAGGTCGCCCTTCCCCAGCTCCAGCAAGCTCCTAGCCCATGGGATTGTGGGTTCAGCAATCTAAACCTCACAATTTTCAAAAGAAACCCCCAACCTCCATTTTGATGTGAAATCCACCCATTTTTAAATGTTGGTAGCCACCATTATTAAAAAACCTCCTTAACTCTGTGGAGCCCAAACATACTCCTGCCAGTCAGATGGTGGCTGTGGACAGCCAGGCTACCATTTCTGGATGTGGCTTAACAGTGAAGGACACACACTCCGTACCCCATCGTCTGGAGTCAAACCTGGGCTCTGTGTCTTACTGGCTGTGTGACCAACCTGTAGCAAGTTAAGTCTACCTCCCTGGGCCAGAACTGCTATAAAATGGTTGTGATGAGAGGCCCTATGCCTCTAAGGGTTATGACAATGACTCAGACATGGAGACACAGCCCAAATTGGTAGAATGGCCTGCAAGGCCTGGCCCTCTGCCTCTCCCTGACTTTTTGCCTTCCCACCAGTCTTCCCCTGCCTTCGTCAGCAACAGCCTCATGCCCTAAGTGTTGTTCCATAAATATCCCAAGTAGGGCCCCACCTCAGGGCCTTTGCACTCACGGCCCCTGCAGACAGGACACACACACACACACAGCCCCCCCTACCCCATTTTCCTCCATAGCACTTCTAATGCCCTCTACATTTTCTAGATTTTACTCTACGATCTAAGTATGTCTTCTCCGTTATAAGAGGAGTTTCCACAAAGGCAGGGATTCTTGTTCTTCATGCGCACTACTCTACTCTCAGCTCCCAGAAAAGTGCTGGTATCTCGCAGGTGCTCAATATATCACTGTTGAATGAATGAATAAATAAATAACAGCCCCTACCTCATAAGGATCCGACGCGATTGTCCATATTAAGCCCAGGGCCTGGTCCACCGTGAGCGCTGATTTAATGATGGTCATTACGGTAATTCAGGTTCTATTCTTGAAGGTTCTTAGTTGCCAAGCTTCTATGAGTTAACACACGTAAAGCGCCTTAGAACAGGGCTTGGCACACAGTAAATGCTCAGTAAATGGTAGCTATCATTATAATTAGGCTTCTATTTTCAAAGGAGCTTTGGTGCCAAACTATTATGAATTAGTACTTCCCATCTCCAAGCAAGAGCCAAGTTCCAACAAAGCTCTAACAAGCTGGCCCTCTGCTCCTCTCTGCCCTCATCCCTCCAGCTCTGTGCTCTCTGACACCGCTCTCTGACACCGGGCAGGCTCCTGCCTCCTCCCGCCTGGACCGCATGTCCCCTCTTCCCCTCCAAGTGCGCAGCTCCAGCTCCCTCCCCTCCGTCTCCGCTTAGGTCCCTGTCCCCTCCTCAGGGAGGGCTACGCTACTGAAAATGGCAACCCCCTTCCAGCACTGTTCTCTCTCCTCTGCTTTATTCTTCTCCACAGCATCTACCCCCATCCAGCATACGCTCCATCTTGCTTGTTTCCTGTCTGTCCTACCTATCCCCCTGCAAGCTCCACAGGGACAAGGGTTTTGTCATTCACCGGTATATTCCCAATGTGCAGCATGGAGCAGGGATTCGGAAGATGATTCCTAACTGAATTAATGGATCACGGTCCCTACCTCACAGAGTTATTCTAAGGACCTGATGATCTCATGCAAATAAAATGCAGCACTCTGTAAGTGCTGGGGAAATGGCAGCTGTAATTATAATTAAGGTTCTATTTTTGTAAGTTCCTAGATACACAACTTCCATGAGTCAATATATATAAAGCTCTTGGACCGGCACTTGGCACCCGGGAAGCACAGCTCTGATTATAATTAACGTCCTCTTTGTGAAGGTTCTTAGGCAGGGGCAGAGAACATTGGCTGTCCTCCATCATCCTCCACGAACCGTTCTCTGCTTCCTGGGCATTGGCTAGACCGCCTTTCCCAGAGTCCCCTGCGTGAAGTTGTGGCCGTGTGACTCATTTCTCAGCAAAAGGGCGTCAATGGGAGCAGTATGTGCCCCCTTGGGGCTGGGGCTGGTAAGACATCGCATGTACCTCGCCTTTCTCTTCCACCAGTAGGACCCAGGCGATGGCCACTCAGTTGGCTAAGGGATGGCCTGGGTCCTGGAATCACTGCATGGAGAAGGGTTGCCCAACCTGAAACACCCACCCTGGACTCTGATGTGGGCGCTGAAACCTCTGTGGCGTTGAGCTTGCATATCATGGGGTCTATGCGTAAATACGTGGAAACCACACAGGACACAAGCACTCAGGAAACGTTTAAAGTCTTGGTGACGATGAGGTTAAGGCTCCCCCAGGAAGGAGCATCGTGGTGGAGGGAGATAAACGCCCAGGCCCGGGCCTCACACACTCGAGTGTCCACATACACACACGCACACCAAACACGCTGGACCGACACACACAGAATTTGGCTTTTATTCTGGCCTTCACACATCTACCACTAAGACGACACAGACCGGCGGTACCCCTGTCCCCCATGACCGCTGTGATCACCCCTGTTTCCTCAACCCCCTCCTCCCACCCCGCCCCTCTTGCCAAGCTCCCTGGGAGGGTCCCTGCCTACACCTCGCCCCGGGCATGCAGCATGAAGTGCCCATGCAGCTCCCCGAGGTTGTCGAAGGAGTCCTCACACTCTGTGCAGTGGTAGGTGCCCTCCTCCTCCTCGTCCTCATCCTCATCCTCCTCCCTCCCAGCTGGTCGGCCCTCCCCAGCCCGAGGCGGCTCCTCCTCTTCCTCCCCAAGGGCCCTGCCTTCAGGGGCTGGAGCTTCCTGGGGGGCTGTAGCAGGGCAGCAGAGCCGGCAAGGCGGGGTGCCCGGTGGGGCCTCCCCCAGGGGTGAGCGGCCACAGAGCTGGCAGGGCTGGGCTGGGGGGCCTGGGGGCTGGGCTGCACGGGGGGCCCGGCGGGATGGGCCCCCCCGGCCGCCCCCCAGGCGCTGCTTCACCTTGTAGCCGGGGTCATATTCAGGATCATCAGTGGCCTCCTCCTCCTCCTCCTCCTCATCTTCTTCCTCTTCGGAGTCCGGCTCTGAGAGAGTATATTCAGAGTCAGAGGAATGTTCAGGGCCTGTAGGGGGACGAACAGAGGGGAGAGACAGAGGCATCTGAGGACGTGGGCCCTGCCCCTGCCCTGAGCCTCATTCCGACTGGCTGCAGCCTGGAGCGGGGAGCCTGCACACAGCCCTGCTCTTCCCAACAAGTGAATCCCAGTCACATGGAACACGGCCTGGGACTCGGTAGTTGCTCAGTGTCTAAGCAATCAGATGTCCTGCAAGAACTGCATCTTAGGAGTTTAATAAGGACGAAGTAGCAGTAATAAAAACAGTAACAATAACAGTGTTCCTTGCTATTTTAAGAGCCCTGTTCTTGGGGCGCCTGGGTGGCTCTATCAGTTAAGTGTCAGGCTCTTGATCTCGGCTCAGGTCTTGATCTCAGGGTCATGGGATTGAGCCCTGCACCACCGGGGTCTGCACTCAGGAGTCCGCTTGAGATAGTCTGTCTCCTTTTCCTTCCGCCCTCCCCCACCAGTGTGCGCGCATGCATGCTCTCTCTCACATAAATAAATCTAGGGCACCTGGGTGGCTCAGATGTTTGGGCATCTGCCTTCGGCTCAGGTCATGAGCCCAGGGCCCTGGGATCAAGTCCTGCATCGGGCTCCCTGCTCAGTGGTGTCTGCTCCTCCCTCTGTCCCTCCCCCGGCTTCTGCACTCCCCGTCTCTGTCTCTTTCTCTCTCGCTCTCTTTTTCTCTCAAATAAAATAAAATTTTATTTATTTTTTAAAAATATTTATTTATTTATTTATTTGACAGAGAAATCACAAGTAGGCAGAGAGGCACGCAGAGAGAAACGGGGAAGCCGGCTCCCTGCTGAGCAGAGCCCCCAGATTTGGGGCTTGATCCCAGGACCCTGGGGATCATGACCTGGGCTGAAGGCAGATGCTTAACCGACTGAGCCACCCAGGCGCCCTACTAAAATACTTGTTAAGTACAAATATATTACTGTGATTTCATGGGCATGCAGGACATGTTCAGGACAAGTGTTGGGTAAAGAAACGAAAACAATCTGCAGTCAATGACAGGTAAGGGTGTCCTTAGCAGTCATTATGGAGGGGTGCACACAGAGCACTGGTCAGGGAGGAGGGAGGCCCCCCTACGGTGGCAGCGGTGTGGGAAATACTGCAGGCGCCTGTCAAAAGCATCCCCTTAGGATTGCCACAGCCTTGTCCTGTGTCCATCCTGGCCCCTCTTCTTCAATTTCCTCCAGCAACCCAGAGGGGTCCTGTGACAACTCAGCCAACAACACTGGGCTCCTCATGCACCTGTCACAGGGTCTTTGCGACCATTTTCACAGATGGATAAGGCTTGCTCTCTCCCGTTGCCAAGTCTCTGCTCAAGGGTCACCTTCTCGGGGACACCCTCACCACTCCATCTGATTGGCAACCCTTCCCCAGCACTCCCTATGCTCCTGACTCTGTTTTTCTCCTCAATTTCCTGTACCCAACATCGACTTGTGGTTATTGCCTGTCCCCAAAGCAGGGACTCGGGTTCGTTGCTGTGCCTCTAGCATCTAGAACACCTTCTTTGTGCCTGGCATTCAATTTAGCAAAACTTTTCACAGGCTTTCACACCAGTTCTCTCTGCTGGGAATGTCTCACCCTGGTTTTCCCTATCATTCTTTAGGACCCAGTAGGAAGCCTCTCTCCTTGGTGAGGTTGTCCCAGATCTCCTCACTCTAGGCAGCCACTCACTGTCTTTTCCCTGCTGGTTGTCCTCACCCTGAGCCCACAGGGCCGTGAACTTCTGTGTCCCCAACCTCTTCCCACCAGACCTGCTCTGACTCACTGCTGGCTCCCCAGCACCGCCAGGGCATAAGAGTAGGTGCTAAGTGTTGGCTCTCTCTACCTGTTCCTGCCTCTGTCCTGCTGTCTCTCTACCATTTAACATATGTTTCCTGAGGCCTTGGTGTGGGCTGCTCCCCCCACCTGGAAGGCTGCCCCCACTCTGTCCACCTGGCGAGCTCCTATTCATCCTTCAGGCCCCAGGACAAGCTCTGGCCGCTATGACGGTGACTCCCGCTAGCCCAGCCTCTCCCCTGGTGACTGTCCTAAAGGCTGCAGCCATCTGGGCCCCAGTACATCTTCCCTGTCAGACTAGGACCCCCTTGAGGGCAGGTCTGACTCATTTTGGGGTCCACAACACTGCCCAGCCCAGGACATCTGGGCCAAGTGCACATGGGTGCCCCCGAGGCCCTGATCTCCCTCCTCCCTTCAGGCCTTTGCTTCTGCTCTTCCCCCCAGCTGGTGACCTTTTCTTCCCTACTAGCAAACTCCTTCTCCTCTTTAAGGTCCCAGCTCACACATCACGTCCTCTGTGAGGTTCTCCCTGACTCCTCAGGCGGTTAGTGTATCTCTCTCACCTGGGAACCCTCTACCCCTGTCCCGCCCCCCCAAACCCCCTCCACCCAAACCCCAACACATTCTGACCACCTGCGTAGTGACCTGGAGACAGGGGACTCCTGGAAGGCAGGCCCGGGGCCTGACCTATCTCCACGTCCCAGCAGTGCTAAGTACCCAGTCAGTCTCAGCGGACATTTGCTGAATGGCTGCAACACAGAGGAAACCCCTCTGGCCTTGGGAGGATCCCACCCCCTTCCCACACCCTCACCCCCCCCCCCCCCCACCCTCCCCCACCCCCTCTCTCCTCCCACCTGACTTCATACCACCAGCTGTCTAGGGCCTTCAAAGCCCACTATGACTTCACGCGGTTGGCCTGGGAAAGGCAATCAGGTCATTGTCCATGGCAACCAGGTCTTTCATGTCCACTGTGATTTTAAGGACCACAGCCCTTTTGCACCTACCATGCCTTCTCCACCTACAAGATCTTCAAAGCCCGGCATGTCTTCAGCATCAACTGAACCCTCAATGTCCAAAGTACCTTCCAAGCCTCCTGCCTCCTTGAAGCCCACCAAATCGGCAATGCCCAATAGCTCCTCGGTGTCCACTAAGCCATCAACGGCCCCCAACTCGGTCACAAGCCCAAGCAGTTCCAAGTCTACCAAGTGGGCAAGTACAAAGACAGCCCCTTCTAAACAGCCCGGCAGCAAGCCCCGAGTCCACAGCAGGGCAAGAACGCCCAGCAAGGCCAGCACTGACACCAGGGGCAGCAAAGTCAGCAAGGCCAGTGGGGTAAGACGCCACCAAAGGAGGGGCACTCACAGCCGGGGCCGAACTCCTGGAAGAAGGGGAGGCCACAGCTCCAAGAGGTCACCCAGCAGGGCCAGTACTATGAGCAGGATGAGAACTCATGGTGCCACACCAGGTGTGCCCAACAGGGTGAGAACTCCTACTTCCCAGAAAAAACAGAGTGGGGGCAAGAGTTCCAGCCGGCCTAGAAACAACAACTGGGAAAAAAGTAAGAGCCAGCCTAAAAATATGAGCAGAGAGAAGAGTTACAGCCCACCAGGAGCCTCAGGCATGGGGAAGAGTTCTGGGCTGGCTATAACCCCAAGTAGGGCAAAGAGTTACAGCCCCACTAGAACTCCCTTCAAGGAGAAAGGTTATAGCCAGTCTCCATCATCATCAAGGAGGGTGAGAAGTTATAGTGAGATGATCACCCCTAGTAGGGAATGGAGTTACAGCCCAAATGAAGTATCCAGCAAGGTCAAGAGTTACAACCAGGATAGTGTACCCAGCAGGACCCGGAGTCATAGCCAGTCTAGTACCCCTAGCAGGGCCCAAAGCCACAGCTGGTCCAGTACCCCCAGTAGGACCCAAAGTCAGAGCTGGTCTAGAATGCCCAGAAGAGCAAGAAGTCGAAGTCAGAAGAGAGCCCACAGTAGGATGAGAAGTCACAGTTCCAAGAGAAATCACAGTAGGGCAAGAAGTCGTACCCGGAAAGGAACTCCCAGTCAGATGAGAAGACAGAGCCAATCCAGAACCCACAGCAACGGAACATATTATAACCAATCTGGAACCCCCAGAAGGGAAAGAAGTCACAGCCAGTCTAGAAACCCCAGCAATAAGCGAGGTCACAGACAATGTAGAAGCCCCAGCAAGGAGAGAGATCACAGACGATCTAGAACACCCAGCAAGGAGAGAGGTCACAGACAATGTAGAAGCCCCAGCAAGGAGAGAGATCACAGACGATCTAGAACACCCAGCAAGGAGAGAGGTC